>NC_086225.1:36564061-36893015 GCF_035770615.1 Melospiza melodia melodia
ATCTGGGTTAAAGCGAATACGCAAGATTTAAATCTGCAGTCTGCTTTTACTTTTCATTTTTGGGATCAGATAAACTGGAGAATCTATAATCTAGTCTCTCTCAAAAAAGATGAAAGCTTCAGAGAACTTATGCCGGTTTGTAGAGCGCTGTTGGAGCACTGTTTTAAACAAACTGATAATAATAAGATCAACTTGGACTCAGAAAACAAAGCTTCTGGTTCTGTCTCATTAAATTCCAGTAAACCGGAGACTGTGTGAGTATCGGAGAATGTTACAAGTGTTGTTGCAAATGCTGAAAGTATTGCTTTGAACTCTGTTGAACAAAATCTTTCTTCTCTCTCTCTGGGAAAAAATGAGACTCTTTTGGACTTTTCTTCGCATTGTTCTGTTAATGTAAAAATATGTGACTCTTGTAAGGGGGATGGAACAAAGTGTGTAAAAGATGGAAATGAAAAAGTGACTGTACTTCCTAAAATTGTTTGTGCAGGGACACTGAAACCTGAATTGGATTCTGTTGGGCCTGGGGTGGAGGCTGAGGTGGCTGCTTCCACTCGGGAAATTGTGGTTCCGGGGAACTCTTTTTCAGTTAAGCAAAAACATGGTTGTTCTGGTCTTTGTCAATCTATAGATACAGAGAAAGAAAAATTGGCTTTAAGGGTGGAGTCCTTTGAAAGGAAGAGATGGAAGAAACTCGCGACTGTGTTGTTGCTAAAATTCAAAAAGCTGGACTTGAAATCTCTGCAACGAAAATTCAACAAGTTTCACCTTAGAAGTACCTGGGATGGAAGACGATGGAAGACGACAATAATACCACAGAAAATTCAGATCCGAACCAGAGTCAACAACCTACAAGAGTTACAACAACTTCTAGGAGAAATCAACTGGGTCAGACCGATGTTGGGAATCACCAATGATGAACTGAGTCCGCTCTTCGATTTGCTGAGAGGAAGTTGCGACATCACTTCGCCAAGAACTTTAACCCCTGAAGCTCGTGCTGCTCTTGACAAAGTCACAGAAGCTCTTCAAAAAAGACAAGCTCATCGCTGCGTTCCTGAAAATCCTTTCTTTCTTGCAATCTTAGGAGAGAAGATGCAGCTTTGTGGTCTCATTTTCCAGTGGGATGCCACAGAACAAGATCCTTTGTTAATAATGGAATGGGTTTTTCCTTCCTACAGGTTTTCAAAGACCATTTGCTCAGTTTTAGAAATGATTGCATACATTATAATTAAGGCTAGAACCAGATTGTTAACTTTGGCAGGTCAAGAATGTTCAGTTATCTATTTGCCATTGAAAAATGATTATTTCAATTGGGCAATGCAAAATTCTGATGATTTACAATATGCATTCTTAGGTTTTCCAGGTGTTTGTTCCATACACTATCCAGCTCACAAACTACTGCAAGCAAAATTGAGTTTCAGAGAAAAACCTAAATTAAGTGAAGAACCTTTACATGCTGTGACTCTCTTCACTGATGGCTCTGGTAAAAGCCACAAGTCCGTTGTGACTTGGTTTAATCAAAAGACTGATGTTTGGGAATCTGATATTCAAACAGTAGAGGGATCCCCTCAAATTGTTGAGCTTGCTGCAGTAGTTTGAGCTTTTCAGCTGTTTCCTCAGCCTTTCAATTTGGTCACAGATTCTGCTTATGTTGCTAATGTAGTCAGGAGAATAGAAGGTTCCATTTTAAAGGATGTTAGTAATGAAACTTTACATCGTTGGCTTTCATGTCTTTTTATAACTTTGCAATATAGAACTAATCCATATTTTGTTTCTCACATTAGGGCGCATTCTTCACTTCCTGGATTTTTAGTGGAAGGAAATGCAAGAGCGGACAAGCTGACAATGGTCATTTCTAACACATTGCCAAATATTTTTGAACAAGCAAAATTGAGTCATGCCTTTTTCCACCAAAATGCACAAGCACTCATGCGAATGTTCCAAATCACTAAAAGTCAAGCTAAAGCTATCATTCATACTTGCCCTGACTGTCAATTGGTACAACCTCCTGTTTCTACAGGAGCAATCAACCCCCGAGGCTTACAAAGCCTACAGTTGTGGCAAACAGGTGTTACTAAATAGCCTTCTTTTGGTAAATTTAAAAATATTCATGTTTCCATAGACACGTTCTCTGGTGCAGTTTTTGCTTCCCTTCACACAGGTGAAACTGGCAGCCATGCCTGTCATCATTTCCTGCAAGCTTTTGCTTCATTGGGTATACCCCAAGAAGTAAAAACTGACAATGGTCCCGCATACATATCTCAAAAATTGGCCACATTTTTAAATGAATGGGGTGTTCGACACATTTTTGGTATTCCCCACTCTCCCACAAGCCAAGCAATCATTGAAAGAACACATCAAACCTTAAAACGCATATTAGATCAACAGAGAGGGGGAACGGAAATCACCCCACAGATGAGACTGAGTAAGGCTTTGTATGGTTTTAATTTTCTAAATAGTTCAAGTACAGAACCAGATCCACCAATCTTTAGACACTTTTCAAATAGCACACAGGCAAAACTGAAAGAACATCCTCCTCTTCTAATTAGAAACCCTGACTCTGGACAGATGGAAGGCCCGTTTCAATTAATAACGTGGGGCAAAGGGTATGCTTCTATTTCCACAGGTGCTGGAAGAATTAAGTGGGTTCCTGCCAAAAACGTCAAACCGTATCGCACTTCAGAACCTGTTGTCGAGCCTAGAACTGAGGAAGCGAGTACGCAGACGTGGACCGAATGGAAGGATCCCGGGTCTCGCCTGACGCCTCTTGTGCCTGACGTTCTTTGTGCATCGGTGGAACCCATGAACTCTGATTTTGTGCCAATGTTATTTATGAGTATACGAATTGAATGCTGAATGTTTGTTTTACAAAGCTAGTTTTTGGCTGAAAATTTAGGTTATTGTTTTTGTTTAGAAAGAATTCTGCCAAAACTTAGTTCTTGAAAGAGATGGGGCAGAATCAAATGGTATACTTGTTTTGCTTGATGTTAATTGTTTTTTGTCGTGCAGATTTGCCTGTGGATCAACTGAAAACGAATGTCTGGGTGACCTTAGCCAAGGCTGCCGGATCGGATACTATATGTCTGTCTAATTCGGAACCAGAAAAGCCTTTCTCAACCTGTTTGGTTGGTGTGCCAGTGAAAGAGTTTCCTTTGGTCAGAAAAGAATCCAATGGTAAACCAGGTGGAATTGACAATGGAAACAGTCCTTCCTTCAATTGGAACATTTGTTCGAAAAAACTTCTCAGGGCAGCAAATGTTTCAAACAGTTGGGATGTGTTTCTGGAGACGGACCAATATCCACGGCAATTGCCAAAAGGGTATTGGATCATTTGCGGTAGACAGAGGTTGGCAAGGCATTCCAGCCCACCTTGAAGGTGGCCCTTGTAGCATTGGTATGCTTACCATAATTGCCCCCACTGCCAAAGCAGTGATGAAAAAGAAACAAAGGAAAACAAGAGCTGTTCCTCATTATGATGAGAACTGTCAGAGTGATGTTATGCCTTGGAATGCCGCCAGAAGGGTTTCAGCAGGTATATTTCTACCCCAATTGGCTTCAGCTGTGGCATTGAGACAATTAGATCGAGTTGGATGTTGGCTGAGCAAACAAGCTAATGCCACATCCTCCGCAATCAGTGATATGTTGACCGATGTTGATAGTATTAGACATGCTACTCTTCAAAACCGAGCAGCCATTGATTTTCTCTTACTGGCAGAAGGACATGGTTGTGAGGAATTTGAAGGATTGTGTTGTATGAATTTGTCTGATCATTCTGAATCCATTCACAAAAGCATTCAAAAATTAAAGGATCTGACAGCCCAAATTAAAGAAGATGGAGGTTCCTGGTTGGATGATTTGTTTCAAAATTGGAGTTTTGCACCTTGGCTAAGGCAACTTTGCAAGATAGGTCTTTACATATTAGGTGTTCTAATACTGATATTGATAGTGGCACCTTGTATACTCTGTTGTCTTCGGCGAATGATGAACAAAACAGTCCGAGAAGTTTTTGTCATTCAAGCAGGAGAATTAGGATGTAGAAGCACAGAGAGTGTACGAAATCTCACGAAAGCAGTAGATGAGGGTATTGACATGAACGAAGGTTTTGAATTAAGGCCTTGGAATCGACCAGAGTTTTTTGAACGATGCCTTGTGACTGTTGCCAAACGTGATTCATATCTCTCTTTCAGGGATTGGGTCTTCACAGCATTAAGTTGCTGTGCCGTAATATAGCAATGCTTCAGTTTAGTGAAAATAGGTCTTCAGCAGATAATAAGCAGAAATTTTGCAATAGAGCTATGAAACGCAAATAGCAACCGAGAAGAAAATGAAAGCTTCTGGGTCAAACAGATAGGGGGAAATGTTGGAATCCATAAGGTTAGAGGATTTTTAAGAAATGGTTACAAAGAAGTATGTAGGCCTTAGACTGGAGTTTTGTTAGCATTGCAGAAAAGTTTCCCATGCAAGCAGAAAAAGTTTTCCATGCAAGCAGAAAAGTTTCCCAAGCAGTAGACGTGACAAATAACAATAGGCTTCTGTAGAATTGGCTTTAGGATGGCAACAAGGTTATTTAATGTATATCTTTAGAAGGTTAGCATGAATAGAACTCTGTTCTTTGTCTCTTATCAACTAGTCTTTGTTTTAGCTACGATTACCTATGTTTTATAAGATTGGATAGAATGCTTGTCAAGATGTGTTTTCTGTGTCTGATTGGCTGAATTCTAGTCTGAGATGATTTTATGTATTGCTGTATGAGCCCTGTTGAAGGAGACATTTTTTGGTGTGGATCAGTGAGCTGTCATGTCTCCATTTTGTATTTTGAGACTGATGTGCTGGAAATAAAAGCAAAAATCTCTTCACTGGTCGGGTTACCATGTTATCCATATTTGGATATTTTGCCGCGGCCTAGTGGGTTCCTTTTTTAAGGTGTGGGTTCCTGACACCATTGGACTTATACCTGTCCCGTCCCCCGCATATTGGTGCCTCGTGTGAGGACGTAGAATAGAAGAAAAACAAAGAAAAATCGTGACAGTACCAGCTGCGGAGACCCAAGTGTTAACAAGGAGCACACTGTATCATCTCTCCCGCCGAAGCCAAGAAAATTGTAAGTAACTTATCTCGGGAGAGCGCTTGGGTGACGTTGGGAGGCAAAATAGCGAAAAAGAAAATTATTAAAAGAACACAAAAATGGGAACGAATTTATCAAAAGTTGAATGGGATGTTTTTCATCAATTAGGGAAAATGTTACAAGAAAAAGGTCACTCTGAAATTTCAAAAACTGAGCTTAAAAACTTACTTATCTGGGTTAAAGCGAATACGCAAGATTTAAATCTGCAGTCTGCTTTTACTTTTCATTTTTGGGATCAGATAAACTGGAGAATCTGTAAACTAGTCTCAAAAAAGATGAAAGCTTAAGAGAACTTATGCCGGTTTGTAGAGCGCTGCTGGAGCACTGTTTTAAACAAACTGATAATAATAAGATCAACTTGGACTCAGAAAACAAAGCTTCTGGTTCTGTCTCATTAAATTCCAGTAAACCGGAGACTGTGTGAGTATCGGAGAATGTTACAAGTGTTGTTGCAAATGCTGAAAGTATTGCTTTGAACTCTGTTGAACAAAATCTTTCTTCTCTCTCTCTGGGAAAAAATGAGACTCTTTTGGACTTTTCTTCGCGTTGTTCTGTTAATGTAAAAATATGTGACTCTTGTAAGGGGGATGGAACAAAGTGTGTAAAAGATGGAAATGAAAAAGTGACTGTACTTCCTAAAATTGTTTGTGCAGGGACACTGAAACCTGAATTGGATTCTGTTGGGCCTGGGGTGGAGGCTGAGGTGGCTGCTTCCACTCGGGAAATTGTGGTTCCGGGGAACTCTTTTTCAGTTAAGCAAAAACATGGTTGTTCTGGTCTTTGTCAATCTATAGATACAGAGAAAGAAAAATTGGCTTTAAGGGTGGAGTCCTTTGAAAGGAAGAGATGGAAGAAACTCGCGACTGTGTTGTTGCTAAAATTCAAAAAGCTGGACTTGAAATCTCTGCAACGAAAATTCAACAAGTTTCACCTTAGAAGTACCTGGGATGGAAGACGATGGAAGACGACAATAATACCACAGAAAATTCAGATCCGAACCAGAGTCAACAACCTACAAGAGTTACAACAACTTCTAGGAGAAATCAACTGGGTCAGACCGATGTTGGGAATCACCAATGATGAACTGAGTCCGCTCTTCCATTTGCTGAGAGGAAGTTGCGACATCACTTCGCCAAGAACTTTAACCCCTGAAGCTCGTGCTGCTCTCGACAAAGTCACAGAAGCTCTTCAAAAAAGACAAGCTCATCGCTGCGTTCCTGAAAATCCTTTCTTTCTTGCAATCTTAGGAGAGAAGATGCAGCTTTGTGGTCTCATTTTCCAGTGGGATGCCACAGAACAAGATCCTTTGTTAATAATGGAATGGGTTTTTCCTCCCTACAGGTTTTCAAAGACCATTTGCTCAGTTTTAGAAATGATTGCATACATTATAATTAAGGCTAGAACCAGATTGTTAACTTTGGCAGGTCAAGAATGTTCAGTTATCTATTTGCCATTGAAAAATGATTATTTCAATTGGGCAATGCAAAATTCTGATGATTTACAATATGCATTCTTAGGTTTTCCAGGTGTTTGTTCCATACACTATCCAGCTCACAAACTACTGCAAGCAAAATTGAGTTTCAGAGAAAAACCTAAATTAAGTGAAGAACCTTTACATGCTGTGACTCTCTTCACTGATGGCTCTGGTAAAAGCCACAAGTCCGTTGTGACTTGGTTTAATCAAAAGACTGATGTTTGGGAATCTGATATTCAAACAGTAGAGGGATCCCCTCAAATTGTTGAGCTTGCTGCAGTAGTTTGAGCTTTTCAGCTGTTTCCTCAGCCTTTCAATTTGGTCACAGATTCTGCTTATGTTGCTAATGTAGTCAGGAGAATAGAAGGTTCCATTTTAAAGGATGTTAGTAATGAAACTTTACATCGTTGGCTTTCATGTCTTTTTATAACTTTGCAATATAGAACTAATCCATATTTTGTTTCTCACATTAGGGCGCATTCTTCACTTCCTGGATTTTTAGTGGAAGGAAATGCAAGAGCGGACAAGCTGACAATGGTCATTTCTAACACATTGCCAAATATTTTTGAACAAGCAAAATTGAGTCATGCCTTTTTCCACCAAAATGCACAAGCACTCATGCGAATGTTCCAAATCACTAAAAGTCAAGCTAAAGCTATCATTCATACTTGCCCTGACTGTCAATTGGTACAACCTCCTGTTTCTACAGGAGCAATCAACCCCCGAGGCTTACAAAGCCTACAGTTGTGGCAAACAGGTGTTACTAAATAGCCTTCTTTTGGTAAATTTAAAAATATTCATGTTTCCATAGACACGTTCTCTGGTGCAGTTTTTGCTTCCCTTCACACAGGTGAAACTGGCAGCCATGCCTGTCATCATTTCCTGCAAGCTTTTGCTTCATTGGGTATACCCCAAGAAGTAAAAACTGACAATGGTCCCGCATACATATCTCAAAAATTGGCCACATTTTTAAATGAATGGGGTGTTCGACACATTTTTGGTATTCCCCACTCTCCCACAAGCCAAGCAATCATTGAAAGAACACATCAAACCTTAAAACGCATATTAGATCAACAGAGAGGGGGAACGGAAATCACCCCACAGATGAGACTGAGTAAGGCTTTGTATGGTTTTAATTTTCTAAATAGTTCAAGTACAGAACCAGATCCACCAATCTTTAGACACTTTTCAAATAGCACACAGGCAAAACTGAAAGAACATCCTCCTCTTCTAATTAGAAACCCTGACTCTGGACAGATGGAAGGCCCGTTTCAATTAATAACGTGGGGCAAAGGGTATGCTTCTATTTCCACAGGTGCTGGAAGAATTAAGTGGGTTCCTGCCAAAAACGTCAAACCGTATCGCACTTCAGAACCTGTTGTCGAGCCTAGAACTGAGGAAGCGAGTACGCAGACGTGGACCGAATGGAAGGATCCCGGGTCTCGCCTGACGCCTCTTGTGCCTGACGTTCTTTGTGCATCGGTGGAACCCATGAACTCTGATTTTGTGCCAATGTTATTTATGAGTATACGAATTGAATGCTGAATGTTTGTTTAACAAAGCTAATTTTTGGCTGAAAATTTAGGTTATTGTTTTTGTTTAGAAAGAATTCTGCCAAAACTTAGTTCTTGAAAGAGATGGGGCAGAATCAAATGGTATACTTGTTTTGCTTGATGTTAATTGTTTTTTGTCGTGCAGATTTGCCTGTGGATCAACTGAAAACGAATGTCTGGGTGACCTTAGCCAAGGCTGCCGGATCGGATACTATATGTCTGTCTAATTCGGAACCAGAAAAGCCTTTCTCAACCTGTTTGGTTGGTGTGCCAGTGAAAGAGTTTCCTTTGGTCAGAAAAGAATCCAATGGTAAACCAGGTGGAATTGACAATGGAAACAGTCCTTCCTTCAATTGGAACATTTGTTCGAAAAAACTTCTCAGGGCAGCAAATGTTTCCAACAGTTGGGATGTGTTTCTGGAGACGGACCAATATCCACGGCAATTGCCAAAAGGGTATTGGATCATTTGCGGTAGACAGAGGTTGGCAAGGCATTCCAGCCCACCTTGAAGGTGGCCCTTGAAGCATTGGTATGCTTACCATAATTGCCCCCACTGCCAAAGCAGTGATGAAAAAGAAACAAAGGAAAACAAGAGCTGTTCCTCATTATGATGAGAACTGTCAGAGTGATGTTATGCCTTGGAATGCCGCCAGAAGGGTTTCAGCAGGTATATTTCTACCCCAATTGGCTTCAGCTGTGGCATTGAGACAATTAGATCGAGTTGGATGTTGGCTGAGCAAACAAGCTAATGCCACATCCTCCGCAATCAGTGATATGTTGACCGATGTTGATAGTATTAGACATGCTACTCTTCAAAACCGAGCAGCCATTGATTTTCTCTTACTGGCAGAAGGACATGGTTGTGAGGAATTGGAAGGATTGTGTTGTATGAATTTGTCTGATCATTCTGAATCCATTCACAAAAGCATTCAAAAATTAAAGGATCTGACAGCCCAAATTAAAGAAGATGGAGGTTCCTGGTTGGATGATTTGTTTCAAAATTGGAGTTTTGCACCTTGGCTAAGGCAACTTTGCAAGATAGGTCTTTACATATTAGGTGTTCTAATACTGATATTGATAGTGGCACCTTGTATACTCTGTTGTCTTCGGCGAATGATGAACAAAACAGTCCGAGAAGTTTTTGTCATTCAAGCAGGAGAATTAGGATGTAGAAGCACAGAGAGTGTACGAAATCTCACGAAAGCAGTAGATGAGGGTATTGACATGAACGAAGGTTTTGAATTAAGGCCTTGGAATCGACCAGAGTTTTTTGAACGATGCCTTGTGACTGTTGCCGAACGTGATTCATATCTCTCTTTCAGGGATTGGGTCTTCACAGCATTAAGTTGCTGTGCCGTAATATAGCAATGCTTCAGTTTAGTGAAAATAGGTCTTCAGCAGATAATAAGCAGAAATTTTGCAATAGAGCTATGAAACGCAAATAGCAAGCTACAAGAAAATGAAAGCTTCTGGGTCAAACAGATAGGGGGAAATGTTGGAATCCATAAGGTTAGAGGATTTTTAAGAAATGGTTACAAAGAAGTATGTAGGCCTTAGACTGGAGTTTTGTTAGCATTGCAGAAAAGTTTCCCATGCAAGCAGAAAAAGTTTTCCATGCAAGCAGAAAAGTTTCCCAAGCAGTAGACGTGACAAATAACAATAGGCTTCTGTAGAATTGGCTTTAGGATGGCAACAAGGTTATTTAATGTATATCTTTAGAAGGTTAGCATGAATAGAACTCTGTTCTTTGTCTCTTATCAACTAGTCTTTGTTTTAGCTATGATTACCTATGTTTTATAATATTGGATAGAATGCTTGTCAAGATGTGTTTTCTGTGTCTGATTGGCTGAATTCTAGTCTGAGATGATTTTATGTATTGCTGTATGAGCCCTGTTGAAGGAGACATTTTTTGGTGTGGATCAGTGAGCTGTCATGTCTCCATTTTGTATTTTGAGACTGATGTGCTGGAAATAAAAGCAAAAATCTCTTCACTGGTCTGGTTACCATGTTATCCATATTTGGATATTTTGCCGCGGCCTAGTGGGTTCCTTTTTTAAGGCGTGGGTTCCTGACACTATTGGACTTATACCTGTCCCGTCCCCCGCATATTGGTGCCTCGTGTGAGGACGTAGAATAGAAGAAAAACAAAGAAAAATCGTGGAAGTACCAGCTGCGGAGACCCAAGTGTTAACAAGGAGCACACTGTATCATCTCTCCCGCCGAAGCCAAGAAAATTGTAAGTAACTTATCTCGGGAGAGCGCTTGGGTGACGTGGGGAGGCAAAATAGCGAAAAAGAAAATTATTAAAAGAACACAAAAATGGGAACGAATTTATCAAAAGTTGAATGGGATGTTTTTCATCAATTAGGGACAATGTTACAAGAAAAAGGTCTCTCTGAAATTTCAAAAACTGAGCTTAAAAACTTACTTATCTGGGTTAAAGCGAATACGCAAGATTTAAATCTGCAGTCTGCTTTTACTTTTCATTTTTGGGATCAGATAAACTGGAGAATCTGTAAACTAATCTCAAAAAAGATGAAAGCTTAAGAGAACTTATGCCGGTTTGTAGAGCGCTGTTGGAGCACTGTTTAAAACAAACGGATAATAATAAGATCAACTTGGACTCAGAAAACAAAGCTTCTGGTTCTGTCTCATTAAATTCCAGTAAACCGGAGACTCTGTGTGTATCGGAGAATGTTACAAGTGTTGTTGCAAATGCTGAAAGTATTGCTTTGAACTCTGTTCACCAAAATCTTTCTTCTCTCTCTCTGGGAAAAAATGAGACTCTTTTGGACTTTTCTTCGCGTTGTTCTGTTAATGTAAAAATATGTGACTCTTGTAAGGGGGATGGAACAAAGTCTGTAAAAGATGGAAATGAAAAAGTGACTGTACTTCCTAAAATTGTTTGTGCAGGGACACTGAAACCTGAATTGGATTCTGTTGGGCCTGGGGTGGAGGCTGAGGTGGCTGCTTCCACTCGGGAAATTGTGGTTCCGGGGAACTCTTTTTCAGTTAAGCAAAAACATGGTTGTTCTGGTGTTTGTCAATCTATAGATACAGAGAAAGAAAAACTGGCTTTAAGGGTGGAGTCCTTTGAAAGGAAGAGATGGAAGAAAGTCGCGACTGTGTTGTTGCTGAAATTCAAAAAGCTGGACTTGAAATCTCTGCAACGAAAATTCAACAAGTTTCACCTTAGAAGTACCTGGGATGGAAGATGATGGAAGACGATGGAAGACGACAAGAAGACCACAGAAAATTCAGATCCGAACCAGAGTCAACAACCTACAAGAGTTACAACAACTTCTAGGAGAAATCAACTGGGTCAGACCGATGTTGGGAATCACCAATGATGAACTGAGTCCGCTCTTCCATTTGCTGAGAGGAAGTTGCGACATCACTTCGCCAAGAACTTTCATCCCTGAAGCTCGTGCTGCTCTCGACAAAGTCACAGAAGCTCTTCAAAAAAGACAAGCTCATCGCTGCGTTCCTGAAAATCCTTTCTTTCTTGCAATCTTAGGAGAGAAGATGCAGCTTTGTGGTCTCATTTTCCAGTGGGATGCCACAGAACAAGATCCTTTGTTAATAATGGAATGGGTTTTTCCTCCCTACAGTGTTGTGGTGTGCTGTGATGTCCCATTTTGGCCTTCCAGGTCACTTTCCCAGGTGTGCCTATACGTCGATCCCTTCCCCCTTGCCCCCATGCTGAGTGAGTCCTGTCAATCAGGCTAAACGTTCCAGCAAGGCGTCGTGTGGTTGGTCAAGTTTAAAGGATGCCCCTATGCCCAGAGGTCATTGGCCTGTCTGGGTGTCATCTTCCCCTGAGACCCTGCCCCTCTCACCTGGTTGGTGGCTCACCTGTACCTCCCCTCCCCCTGTCCCTGAGCTTAAAAAGGTGATCAGACCATGCGGTCCTTATTCTGTTGGAGCAGTTGCTCACGTTCAGACCTCTGTAACCATGGAATAAACCTCTGGACATTAAACCCTCCAGCAGAATCTCTCCTTTTTCTCTTCACCATCGCCTGAAGCTATTCCTCCTGAGGTAACGGGGTCCCTTACAAGCCTGGACTTGTTCAGTGCCCAGCTGCAACCACCAGCAAGCCAAGGTATCTCTGGAGTGTTACACCGCAGTTGCTGCCTTTGGCCCAGCAGCGAGGGTCAGACTGGCCCAGGCACAATCTAACTGGTAATATTGGGAGCTTTTTTTTCCAATATTTGGCGTCCCTGAGGCGGGCAAAGCGACTCTGCAGCCTGAGACGGACCTGCAGTACCTTGGAGAAGCTTCTGGCAGCCGTGCATCCAGCTGAAAGGGGCTTTGGTTGCAACGCCCTCGGCTAGAGACTTTGGGAATATTCCCAGAAGAAGTTTCGTGGACTGTTCGGCACCTCTGGAAAGCCCAGCTCCTTTCTGGTGAGCAGATTTTCCAGAGGAAGGACAGGGTAGCCTCTCTCGCCCAAGAGAGGTCCTGTTCCGGTGAAGAGACCTGCCTGTACCCAGCCAGCTACAGCTTCCATTTCGGGTGAGTATCTCTGCTCTCGGTAGGGCAGGAGCTCAAAAACAGACTCTGCCGTGAGTTCTGTTCCTTTTTGCCTTTGCATTTTTGGCTGCGCAGCCCCACAGACGGGAATTAATTGATTTCTAGCTATTAGCTTTCTGCCGCGTGTTTTGCTGTCTTTTGGAATTCGCGCCGGAGTGGGAGCGCTCTGCCCTTCCCCCCGGCTTTGCAGCTCAGCTCTCTCCACGTGGTCGGGGGATCCCACTCTCTGTCTCTCTCTGTGCGGGGGAGGGGGGGCTCTCGGCTCTCTTGCCGCGGGGGACTCTCTCTCTCTCTCTCTCTCTGTGTGGGGAAGGGGGGGTCTCTGCACACGCGGCGCGGGGGGGCCCGGTTTCGGCTTGCCACGTGGCGTGGCTGCTCTCTCTGCTCCGCGGGGGGCTGCATTCCACGGCGGGGGAGGCTTTGTTTCTGCCTCAGCTCAGCAGGGCGTGCCCTGCTGCTGCTGCCCGGGAATTTTAAAAGCAGTATATACAGCTGCATTGTGAAGCTTTTGTCGGCTCGTTATCGCTTTCCTATCTGCGTTTTTTTTTAGAAATCAGTAGCTGATTTTGGCTTTGTTTTTGGTCAGGCGGGATTTAGTACTTTGCTTTTTACATCTAACATGGGTTTGAAACTCAGCATTGTACAAAAAGGAGTGTATTATAATATTGTTAGCATTTTAAATAGTGGTAATGTGAAGTTCTCAAAGGCAAAATTTAAACAGTTTATAAGATGGCTTTTCCTCCACTTCCCACAAATCTCCCCTGAAGAAATCCACAATATTCAATTCTGGGATAAAGTTGGGAATGAATTGATTACCTTAGGACAATCTAGCAATGCCCTCTCAGCTAAATTTGTTTTTTGGAGTTTACAAATTCGTACAGCATTGCTCAAACAAAAGGAAATGGAGAAAAAGCCAAATGTAAAGCCATGTACCTCTGCTCTCCCTGTTTCTCCCTCTCCTAGTTCTAAAACCCCTAAACCTCTTTCCCCAAAACTTGGTATTTTAAACAGATCAAACTCATTGGGAAGTCGACGCCCAAAGTCTGTTGAAATGCCTGAGTTGCCCTGTCCACAAGGCCCTGGCCAGGCTGCGTGGAACCTTTCCCAATCCCCTGTGTCCCATCCTCAGAAACCCACAGCACGTGTTAGCTTTGCAGAGAGTAGTGTTACCCAAAATGGCCCCCAGTCCCTAGAGGGTCCACAAGATGGTGGATGCCACGTGGCATCTTCCCAAACCTGGTCTTCTTCTTCCCAAAATCCTCTTAAGAATCCCGAAACTCCAGCCCAATCCCCCTCTCCTTCTGTTCCTCGTGATACCTTCCCCCCTCCCCCTCCCTTTCCTGCAGTACCCTCAGCTCCGCCCCTCTACTCCTCCCAGGGGGCGTCTGCTGACGTGATGTCACCAGGTGTCCCCGCCCCCTGCCTGCCCCTTGACCCCGCCCCTTGTTCCCACGGTGTCCCCGCCCCCTGCTTGCCCCCTGACCCCGCCCCCTGTACCCGTTGCATCTCCGCCCCCTCCCCGGGTTCCCACGGTGGGGACACACCCGCTGCCTGTCCCCAAACCTGTATCTGTGATCCCAATGCTTCTGTTTCAAGGGATACAGAGCAGGGAATAGCAGATTCAATGCATAGTCCCATGTTGTCACTGGCTCCTGTTACCTTTCAGCCTGCAGCTCAGGGGGGAGCAGCTCCAACTGCTAATTGGAGTTCTTTTGGACGACAATTGATTAAAGAGATCTGTAAGTCTCATAAAGAATATGGTCCACACAGTCCATATTTCCGTGGCCTTTTAAATTCTGAATTGAGTAGGACTGTAGTGATTCCACATGATTTAAAACAGCTTTTTTCCTGTCTCATGACCTCCACGGAATTTAAATTATGGGAAATAGCATGGAAACAACTGCTGAATGATGCTCTCCCAGGCTTGCATTCTGATCCAAACACAGCCAAAGACAACAGTGGTAACCCTATCACCATTGAGCACCTCTGTGGTGAGCGCCAATGGTCTTCTCCCTCGATCCAAGCTACTGCAATTCCTGCAGAAACACTCGAGAAAGTAAAAGAAGCAGCTGAAAAAGCATTCTTTTCCCTACAACCTGAGGGGCCTTTTGAGCCCTATAGTAAAATTAAACAGCTACCATCAGAGCCTTTTTTGAAATTTGTAGAAAGGTTAACTAGAGCTATTGAAATACAAGTTAAAAAAGAGAATGCTAGAGAAGCGATTTTAGAAGAAATGGCGTTTACAAATGCTAATGAACTGTGTCAAGCAGCAATCCTGAGCCTTCCTATTGAACCTTCTCCAACGTTAAAAGACATGCTCCTAGTCTGTAACAGGAAGGTGCCTCTGATGAGTGTGGCTGAAGACACCAGACCAAGGCTGCTGCCAAGACCACCTCAGCGTGTCGCCGTTGCCAGCCCTGCGCCTTTTCCCTCAGCACAGCAGTACCCTGGGCAGCAGCGGAGACCAGCACTGGCTAAGCCCACAAAACCATGCCTGCTTTGTAGCAACCTAGGGCACTGGAGTAACCAGTGCCCCCTGAAAAGGGAATTTGATGAATTTAGAAATGGCAGGGGAGGAGAACTACAAGCCCTCCCTGGGGGTCAACAACAACAAAAAAACTGAAAAGAAAGCGCCCGCCTGCCAGGCGCGCAGACACAAAAAGAGCAGGCCAAGGGAATAAGGGTAGCAAAACAAATCAAGCGCGCGATAATATTAATGTTTGTGTAAGTGAAGCAGGTGCTTCAAAGACTGTGTATGATTTAAGTGATCCTGTGTTAACCACATCTTCTGTCAATGAGCCTTACAGGTTGCAGCTGACTGAGTCACTCCATCTTGAGGACACTGATTGGCATTTTGTGTCTGTAAATCCTGAACAGAAAGGTACTTGGAACCGGATTCGTTGTAAGTACATCGTCATTGGGGACACCAAACACACACCACAAGAGATCGAAATTGCTCCAGGAATGACAACATCAGATCCTGAGCAATTCGTTCTCGGCCTGCATTGTTTCCACCCACCCCTCTTTCTTCCCAAGGGACAAATTGTTGCACGAGCTATCCCTGTGCCATCTTTACCTGAAAATATCAAAAAAAAAGGGCCCACAGTCGCCCGAGTACAAGTTATTGGGAAAGACAAACCCAAATTATGGTGTAATGTCAGTGGGGGTGGGGAGTCTAAACGCATTGAGATGCTTGTAGACACAGGTGCAGACTGCACAGTAATTCCAGTACAAGACTGGCCAGCACATTGGCCTTTGCAAAATGTTGCCGGTCACCTTCAAGGTGTAGGAGGTCTGCAATTGGCAAGACAATCCAAAAGCATTATTCAATTTGAGGGACCAAACGGACAATTGGCAAATATCCGTCCATTTGTGTTAGATTATTCGGAACCTTTGTTAGGGAGAGATTTAATGGCTCAGTGGGGTGTCACAATTGATATTCCAGACTCTCCACAGCATATTTGTACAGCAGTCATTGAACAACAGCGCCCCACCCAAAAACTGAAGTGGAAAACAGACAAACCAGTTCAGGTGAAACAGTGGCCGCTCAGTAAACAAAAAATAAAGGTGCTTCAGGAACTAGTGGAAGAGCAACTAAAAAAGGGCCACATTGTGGAGACCATGTCCCCATGGAACTCTCCAGTGTTTGTCATCCAAAAAGCTGACAAAAAGAGATGGCGGCTCCTCTGCGACCTCCGACAAATTAATAATGTAATTGAAGATATGGGTTCTCCCCAACCTGGTATGCCATCCCCAACAATGCTTCCCCAAGATTGGAAATTAGCTGTTATTGATATTAAGGATTGTTTTTTCCAAATCCCCTTGCACCCTGATGATGCACCGCGTTTTGCATTCTCAGTACCTTCTATTAATATGGAATCCCCTATGAAAAGGTACCATTGGACCGTTCTTCCTCAGGGATTAAAGGTCTCTCCAGCTATCTGCCAGTGGTATGTGTCTTCCCTGCTTTCCCCAGTACGTGCAGCCGCAGAGAAGGCCATTATCTATCATTATATGGATGATATCCTTGTGTGTGCCCCCAATGATGATTTACTCACACATGCGCTTGACCTAACGATCGATGCATTGATTGTTGCAGGGTTCGAGCTCCAGGAAAAGAAAATTCAAAAGATGCCACCTTGGAAATATTTGGGCTTAGAAATTGGAAATAGGACCGTTGTTCCTCAAAAACTAGAAATCAATCCAAAGATCAAGACCCTTGCGGATGTCCACAAGTTGTGTGGGTCTTTGAATTGGGTAAGACCATGGCTCGGTCTGACTAATGAAGACCTTGCCCCTCTTTTCAATTTATTGAAAGGGGGAGAGGACCCAGGTGCTCCTAGGTCTATTACCCCAGAGGCGCGGAAAGCTCTAGAAAAGGTTCAGATTGCAATGTCCACAAGACAGGCCAACCGATGCCGGCCTGACCTGCCATTCAAATTTATCATTCTAGGTAAGTTGCCACACCTCCATGGAATTATTTTCCAGTGGGAGGAAAAACAAACACCTAAGGCAAAGAACACACCAAAAAAGGACCGGGACCAGAGGGACCCTCTCTTGATCATAGAATGGGTTTTCCTCAGTCACAAAAGGTCCAAGAGACTGACAAAGCCTCAGGAGCTGGTAGCAGAACTGATCCGGAAAGCAAGGACCCGGATCAGGGAGTTAGCAGGATGTGATTTCAAGTGCATTCACATTCCAGTTGAGTTAAAATCAGGTCAAAATACTATGAAAATACTGGAACAATTGTTTCAAGAAAATGAAGTGTTGCAGTTTGCTCTGGATTCCTACTCAGGACAAATTTCGGTAGCGCGGCCCGCTCACAAATTGTTCAAACAAGATGTTCAATTTACCTTAAAACTGAGAAGTGCTCTAAGTAGGAGACCTTTAAAAAGGGCTCTAACTGTCTTCACAGATGCATCTGGGAGGTCCCACAAGTCTGTTATGACTTGGAAGGATCCTCAAACCCAGCAGTGGGAGACGGACATTGCTGAGGTGGAAGGTTCACCTCAGGTTGCTGAATTAGCTGCGGTTGTTAGGGCCTTTGAAAGGTTCTCAGAACCGTTCAATCTGATTACAGATTCTGCATATGTGGCAGGAGTAGTATCCAGGGCAGATCAAGCACTACTGCAAGATGTGTCTAACATCACACTTTTCGAATTGCTCTCAAAACTGGTAAAGTTAGTCACTCACCGAGAGCAACCATTTTATGTGATGCATGTCAGGTCACACACTGACTTGCCAGGGTTTATCGCTGAAGGCAACAGAAGGGCAGATGCTCTTGCTGCACCTGCAGTGATGGCCACTCTCCCAAATGTTTTTGAACAGGCAAAAATCAGCCACCAGCTTTTCCACCAAAATGCACCTGGCCTGGTTCGTCAGTTTAACATCACTCGAGAACAGGCCAAAGCGATTGTGGCCACATGCCCAAATTGCCAACAACATGCACTCCCTACAGTGAGTATGGGAGCAAACCCAAGGGGACTGAACAGTTGTGAACTGTGGCAAACAGATGTAACACACATACAGTCTTTTGGACGGCAGAAATATGTTCATGTTAGTGTAGATACCTTTTCTGGAGCAGTCTATGCTTCTGCCCACACAGGAGAATCATCTTTTGATGCTATTAAGCACCTCTTGCAGGCTTTTTCTTTCATGGGCATCCCCAAGGAGCTGAAAACTGATAATGGGCCTGCTTACAAATCCAAGGAATTCGGGAGCTTCCTGCAGCAATGGGGAGTAGAGCACAAAACTGGCATCCCCTACTCCCCTACAGGTCAAGCCATTGTAGAAAGAACTCACTGTGATATTAAAAGGGTCCTGGACCAGCAACAACAGGTTCTGAAGGTGGAACCTCCCCACATCCGGTTATCCAGGGCGCTATTCACAATAAATTTTCTGAATTGTTCTTTTGACAGCCTGAACCCACCCATCCTACGCCACTTTGGGGGGAGCAATCATAGGTTAATTAAGGAAAAACCTCCAGTTTTAGTAAAGGACCCTGAGACTTGGAAAATGGTGGGACCTTACAAATTAGTTACTTGGGGACGTGGATATGCCTGTGTGTCCACCCCCTCTGGTTTAAGGTGGGTTCCTTCCAAATGGGTAAAGCCCTATGTTCCCAAGGTCTCAGAGAAATCTACAGAAGCACCCCAGGTTGCTCATGCTGCCTGGAGAAGAAAACGCCGCACGTGTTCTCTGGAGGAAATTCCATTTAAGCCTCCTATCTGGAATAGTTTATAATATATGTTTGTTTCAAGTTTTTGTACCAGTTTAGATCCCACTGTTCGTGTGTAGCCTCGAGATGCCACGAGACCGAGCCTGCTTCTCGTCCTACTCGTGATCATCCCACCTGTGACCTCCTGCATAGTCCCTCAGCCCAAACCACATATGGACTACCTTGACAACGGCTCTCAGACATCAACAGAGAAACTGACAACTGGCTGAATGGACTGTTCAAAGGCTGGGGACTCTCGGGCTGGTTGGGATCTATTCTGAAAACTGTGTTTTTAGTGCTGTTTATTTTAGTTATAGTTATTGTAGTTTATAGCATTGTTTTTAGACTAATCAAACGCATGGTGCTCAAGTTAATTTCAAGCTCATCTCCCCCTCCTGAAGTCTACCATTTGGAAGCCCTCAGTGCTCCAATGGATGACCTGGAAGCCTCAGTAGAAAACACTGACCCTCCTGTAGAGGAAGAACTGATTTACCAACCATGGTTTGGCAATCATTCTGCACCACAAACATAGTCCTCTTCTTTTTAAACAAAACTAGGGGGAGATGTTGTGGTGTGCTGTGATGTCCCATTTTGGCCTTCCAGGTCACTTTCCCAGGTGTGCCTATACGTCTATCCCTTCCCCCTTGCCCCCATGCTGAGTGAGTCCTGTCAATCAGGCTAAACGTTCCAGCAAGGCGTCGTGTGGTTGGTCAAGTTTAAAGGATGCCCCTATGCCCAGAGGTCATTGGCCTGTCTGGGTGTCATCTTCCCCTGAGACCCTGCCCCTCTCACCTGGTTGGTGGCTCACCTGTACCTCCCCTCCCCCTGTCCCTGAGCTTAAAAAGGTGATCAGACCATGCGGTCCTTATTCTGTTGGAGCAGTTGCTCACGTTCAGACCTCTGTAACCATGGAATAAACCTCTGGACATTAAACCCTCCAGCAGAATCTCTCCTTTTTCTCTTCACCATCGCCTGAAGCTATTCCTCCTGAGGTAACGGGGTCCCTTACAAGCCTGGACTTGTTCAGTGCCCAGCTGCAACCACCAGCAAGCCAAGGTATCTCTGGGGTGTTACACCGCAGTTGCTGCCTTTGGCCCAGCAGCGAGGGTCAGACTGGCCCAGGCACAATCTAACTGGTAATATTGGGAGCTTTTTTTTCCAATATTTGGCGTCCCTGAGGCGGGCAAAGCGACTCTGCAGCCTGAGACGGACCTGCAGTACCTTGGAGAAGCTTCTGGCAGCCGTGCATCCAGCTGAAAGGGGCTTTGGTTGCAACGCCCTCGGCTAGAGACTTTGGGAATATTCCCAGAAGAAGTTTCGTGGACTGTTCGGCACCTCTGGAAAGCCCAGCTCCTTTCTGGTGAGCAGATTTTCCAGAGGAAGGACAGGGTAGCCTCTCTCGCCCAAGAGAGGTCCTGTTCCGGTGAAGAGACCTGCCTGTACCCAGCCAGCTACAGCTTCCATTTCGGGTGAGTATCTCTGCTCTCGGTAGGGCAGGAGCTCAAAAACAGACTCTGCCGTGAGTTCTGTTCCTTTTTGCCTTTGCATTTTTGGCTGCGCAGCCCCACAGACGGGAATTAATTGATTTCTAGCTATTAGCTTTCTGCCGCGTGTTTTGCTGTCTTTTGGAATTCGCGCCGGAGTGGGAGCGCTCTGCCCTTCCCCCCGGCTTTGCAGCTCAGCTCTCTCCACGTGGTCGGGGGATCCCACTCTCTGTCTCTCTCTGTGCGGGGGAGGGGGGGCTCTCGGCTCTCTTGCCGCGGGGGACTCTCTCTCTCTCTCTCTCTCTGTGTGGGGAAGGGGGGGGTCTCTGCACACGCGGCGCGGGGGGGCCCGGTTTCGGCTTGCCACGTGGCGTGGCTGCTCTCTCTGCTCCGCGGGGGGCTGCATTCCACGGCGGGGGAAGGCTTTGTTTCTGCCTCAGCTCAGCAGGGCGTGCCCTGCTGCTGCTGCCCGGGAATTTTAAAAGCAGTATATACAGCTGCATTGTGAAGCTTTTGTCGGCTCGTTATCGCTTTCCTATCTGCGTTTTTTTTTTAGAAATCAGTAGCTGATTTTGGCTTTGTTTTTGGTCAGGCGGGATTTAGTACTTTGCTTTTTACATCTAACATGGGTTTGAAACTCAGCATTGTACAAAAAGGAGTGTATTATAATATTTTTAGCATTTTAAATAGTGGTAATGTGAAGTTCTCAAAGGCAAAATTTAAACAGTTTATAAGATGGCTTTTCCTCCACTTCCCACAAATCTCCCCTGAAGAAATCCACAATATTCAATTCTGGGATAAAGTTGGGAATGAATTGATTACCTTAGGACAATCTAGCAATGCCCCCTCAGCTAAATTTGTTTTTTGGAGTTTACAAATTCGTACAGCATTGCTCAAACAAAAGGAAATGGAGAAAAAGCCAAATGTAAAGCCATGTACCTCTGCTCTCCCTGTTTCTCCCTCTCCTAGTTCTAAAACCCCTAAACCTCTTTCCCCAAAACTTGGTATTTTAAACAGATCAAACTCATTGGGAAGTCGACGCCCAAAGTCTGTTGAAATGCCTGAGTTGCCCTGTCCACAAGGCCCTGGCCAGGCTGCGTGGAACCTTTCCCAATCCCCTGTGTCCCATCCTCAGAAACCCACAGCACGTGTTAGCTTTGCAGAGAGTAGTGTTACCCAAAATGGCCCCCAGTCCCTAGGGGGTCCACAAGATGGTGGATGCCACGTGGCATCTTCCCAAACCTGGTCTTCTTCTTCCCAAAATCCTCTTAAGAATCCTGAAACTCCAGCCCAATCCCCCTCTCCTTCTGTTCCTCGTGATACCTTCCCCCCTCCCCCTCCCTTTCCTGCAGTACCCTCAGCTCCGCCCCTCTACTCCTCCCAGGGGGCGTCTGCTGACGTGATGTCACCAGGTGTCCCCGCCCCCTGCCTGCCCCTTGACCCCGCCCCTTGTTCCCACGGTGTCCCCGCCCCCTGCTTGCCCCCTGACCCCGCCCCCTGTGCCCGTTGCATCTCCGCCCCCTCCCCGGGTTCCCACGGTGGGGACACACCCGCTGCCTGTCCCCAAACCTGTATCTGTGATCCCAATGCTTCTGTTTCAAGGGATACAGAGCAGGGAATAGCAGATTCAATGCATAGTCCCATGTTGTCACTGGCTCCTGTTACCTTTCAGCCTGCAGCTCAGGGGGGAGCAGCTCCAACTGCTAATTGGAGTTCTTTTGGACGACAATTGATTAAAGAGATCTGTAAGTCTCATAAAGAATATGGTCCACACAGTCCATATTTCCGTGGCCTTTTAAATTCTGAATTGAGTAGGACTGTAGTGATTCCACATGATTTAAAACAGCTTTTTTCCTGTCTCATGACCTCCACGGAATTTAAATTATGGGAAATAGCATGGAAACAACTGCTGAATGATGCTCTCCCAGGCTTGCATTCTGATCCAAACACAGCCAAAGACAACAGTGGTAACCCTATCACCATTGAGCACCTCTGTGGTGAGCGCCAATGGTCTTCTCCCTCGATCCAAGCTACTGCAATTCCTGCAGAAACACTCGAGAAAGTAAAAGAAGCAGCTGAAAAAGCATTCTTTTCCCTACAACCTGAGGGGCCTTTTGAGCCCTATAGTAAAATTAAACAGCTACCATCAGAGCCTTTTTTGAAATTTGTAGAAAGGTTAACTAGAGCTATTGAAATACAAGTTAAAAAAGAGAATGCTAGAGAAGCGATTTTAGAAGAAATGGCGTTTACAAATGCTAATGAACTGTGTCAAGCAGCAATCCTGAGCCTTCCTATTGAACCTTCTCCAACGTTAAAAGACATGCTCCTAGTCTGTAACAGGAAGGTGCCTCTGATGAGTGTGGCTGAAGACACCAGACCAAGGCTGCTGCCAAGACCACCTCAGCGTGTCGCCGTTGCCAGCCCTGCGCCTTTTCCCTCAGCACAGCAGTACCCTGGGCAGCAGCGGAGACCAGCACTGGCTAAGCCCACAAAACCATGCCTGCTTTGTAGCAACCTAGGGCACTGGAGTAACCAGTGCCCCCTGAAAAGGGAATTTGATGAATTTAGAAATGGCAGGGGAGGAGAACTACAAGCCCTCCCTGGGGGTCAACAACAACAAAAAAACTGAAAAGAAAGCGCCCGCCTGCCAGGCGCGCAGACACAAAAAGAGCAGGCCAAGGGAATAAGGGTAGCAAAACAAATCAAGCGCGCGATAATATTAATGTTTGTGTAAGTGAAGCAGGTGCTTCAAAGACTGTGTATGATTTAAGTGATCCTGTGTTAACCACATCTTCTGTCAATGAGCCTTACAGGTTGCAGCTGACTGAGTCACTCCATCTTGAGGACACTGATTGGCATTTTGTGTCTGTAAATCCTGAACAGAAAGGTACTTGGAACCGGATTCGTTGTAAGTACATCGTCATTGGGGACACCAAACACACACCACAAGAGATCGAAATTGCTCCAGGAATGACAACATCAGATCCTGAGCAATTCGTTCTCGGCCTGCATTGTTTCCACCCACCCCTCTTTCTTCCCAAGGGACAAATTGTTGCACGAGCTATCCCTGTGCCATCTTTACCTGAAAATATCAAAAAAAAAGGGCCCACAGTCGCCCGAGTACAAGTTATTGGGAAAGACAAACCCAAATTATGGTGTAATGTCAGTAGGGGTGGGGAGTCTAAACGCATTGAGATGCTTGTAGACACAGGTGCAGACTGCACAGTAATTCCAGTACAAGACTGGCCAGCACATTGGCCTTTGCAAAATGTTGCCGGTCACCTTCAAGGTGTAGGAGGTCTGCAATTGGCAAGACAATCCAAAAGCATTATTCAATTTGAGGGACCAAACGGACAATTGGCAAATATCCGTCCATTTGTGTTAGATTATTCGGAACCTTTGTTAGGGAGAGATTTAATGGCTCAGTGGGGTGTCACAATTGATATTCCAGACTCTCCACAGCATATTTGTACAGCAGTCATTGAACAACAGCGCCCCACCCAAAAACTGAAGTGGAAAACAGACAAACCAGTTCAGGTGAAACAGTGGCCGCTCAGTAAACAAAAAATAAAGGTGCTTCAGGAACTAGTGGAAGAGCAACTAAAAAAGGGCCACATTGTGGAGACCATGTCCCCATGGAACTCTCCAGTGTTTGTCATCCAAAAAGCTGACAAAAAGAGATGGCGGCTCCTCTGCGACCTCCGACAAATTAATAATGTAATTGAAGATATGGGTTCTCCCCAACCTGGTATGCCATCCCCAACAATGCTTCCCCAAGATTGGAAATTAGCTGTTATTGATATTAAGGATTGTTTTTTCCAAATCCCCTTGCACCCTGATGATGCACCGCGTTTTGCATTCTCAGTACCTTCTATTAATATGGAATCCCCTATGAAAAGGTACCATTGGACCGTTCTTCCTCAGGGATTAAAGGTCTCTCCAGCTATCTGCCAGTGGTATGTGTCTTCCCTGCTTTCCCCAGTACGTGCAGCCGCAGAGAAGGCCATTATCTATCATTATATGGATGATATCCTTGTGTGTGCCCCCAATGATGATTTACTCACACATGCGCTTGACCTAACGATCGATGCATTGATTGTTGCAGGGTTCGAGCTCCAGGAAAAGAAAATTCAAAAGATGCCACCTTGGAAATATTTGGGCTTAGAAATTGGAAATAGGACCGTTGTTCCTCAAAAACTAGAAATCAATCCAAAGATCAAGACCCTTGCGGATGTCCACAAGTTGTGTGGGTCTTTGAATTGGGTAAGACCATGGCTCGGTCTGACTAATGAAGACCTTGCCCCTCTTTTCAATTTATTGAAAGGGGGAGAGGACCCAGGTGCTCCTAGGTCTATTACCCCAGAGGCGCGGAAAGCTCTAGAAAAGGTTCAGATTGCAATGTCCACAAGACAGGCCAACCGATGCCGGCCTGACCTGCCATTCAAATTTATCATTCTAGGTAAGTTGCCACACCTCCATGGAATTATTTTCCAGTGGGAGGAAAAACAAACACCTAAGGCAAAGAACACACCAAAAAAGGACCGGGACCAGAGGGACCCTCTCTTGATCATAGAATGGGTTTTCCTCAGTCACAAAAGGTCCAAGAGACTGACAAAGCCTCAGGAGCTGGTAGCAGAACTGATCCGGAAAGCAAGGACCCGGATCAGGGAGTTAGCAGGATGTGATTTCAAGTGCATTCACATTCCAGTTGAGTTAAAATCAGGTCAAAATACTATGAAAATACTGGAACAATTGTTTCAAGAAAATGAAGTGTTGCAGTTTGCTCTGGATTCCTACTCAGGACAAATTTCGGTAGCGCGGCCCGCTCACAAATTGTTCAAACAAGATGTTCAATTTACCTTAAAACTGAGAAGTGCTCTAAGTAGGAGACCTTTAAAAAGGGCTCTAACTGTCTTCACAGATGCATCTGGGAGGTCCCACAAGTCTGTTATGACTTGGAAGGATCCTCAAACCCAGCAGTGGGAGACGGACATTGCTGAGGTGGAAGGTTCACCTCAGGTTGCTGAATTAGCTGCGGTTGTTAGGGCCTTTGAAAGGTTCTCAGAACCGTTCAATCTGATTACAGATTCTGCATATGTGGCAGGAGTAGTATCCAGGGCAGATCAAGCACTACTGCAAGATGTGTCTAACATCACACTTTTCGAATTGCTCTCAAAACTGGTAAAGTTAGTCACTCACCGAGAGCAACCATTTTATGTGATGCATGTCAGGTCACACACTGACTTGCCAGGGTTTATCGCTGAAGGCAACAGAAGGGCAGATGCTCTTGCTGCACCTGCAGTGATGGCCACTCTCCCAAATGTTTTTGAACAGGCAAAAATCAGCCACCAGCTTTTCCACCAAAATGCACCTGGCCTGGTTCGTCAGTTTAACATCACTCGAGAACAGGCCAAAGCGATTGTGGCCACATGCCCAAATTGCCAACAACATGCACTCCCTACAGTGAGTATGGGAGCAAACCCAAGGGGACTGAACAGTTGTGAACTGTGGCAAACAGATGTAACACACATACAGTCTTTTGGACGGCAGAAATATGTTCATGTTAGTGTAGATACCTTTTCTGGAGCAGTCTATGCTTCTGCCCACACAGGAGAATCATCTTTTGATGCTATTAAGCACCTCTTGCAGGCTTTTTCTTTCATGGGCATCCCCAAGGAGCTGAAAACTGATAATGGGCCTGCTTACAAATCCAAGGAATTCGGGAGCTTCCTGCAGCAATGGGGAGTAGAGCACAAAACTGGCATCCCCTACTCCCCTACAGGTCAAGCCATTGTAGAAAGAACTCACTGTGATATTAAAAGGGTCCTGGACCAGCAACAACAGGTTCTGAAGGTGGAACCTCCCCACATCCGGTTATCCAGGGCGCTATTCACAATAAATTTTCTGAATTGTTCTTTTGACAGCCTGAACCCACCCATCCTATGCCACTTTGGGGGGAGCAATCATAGGTTAATTAAGGAAAAACCTCCAGTTTTAGTAAAGGACCCTGAGACTTGGAAAATGGTGGGACCTTACAAATTAGTTACTTGGGGACGTGGATATGCCTGTGTGTCCACCCCCTCTGGTTTAAGGTGGGTTCCTTCCAAATGGGTAAAGCCCTATGTTCCCAAGGTCTCAGAGAAATCTACAGAAGCACCCCAGGTTGCTCATGCTGCCTGGAGAAGAAAACGCCGCATGTGTTCTCTGGAGGAAATTCCATTTAAGCCTCCTATCTGGAATAGTTTATAATATATGTTTGTTTCAAGTTTTTGTACCAGTTTAGATCCCACTGTTCGTGTGTAGCCTCGAGATGCCACGAGACCGAGCCTGCTTCTCGTCCTACTCGTGATCATCCCACCTGTGACCTCCTGCATAGTCCCTCAGCCCAAACCACATATGGACTACCTTGACAACGGCTCTCAGACATCAACAGAGAAACTGACAACTGGCTGAATGGACTGTTCAAAGGCTGGGGACTCTCGGGCTGGTTGGGATCTATTCTGAAAACTGTGTTTTTAGTGCTGTTTATTTTAGTTATAGTTATTGTAGTTTATAGCATTGTTTTTAGACTAATCAAACGCATGGTGCTCAAGTTAATTTCAAGCTCATCTCCCCCTCCTGAAGTCTACCATTTGGAAGCCCTCAGTGCTCCAATGGATGACCTGGAAGCCTCAGTAGAAAACACTGACCCTCCTGTAGAGGAAGAACTGATTTACCAACCATGGTTTGGCAATCATTCTGCACCACAAACATAGTCCTCTTCTTTTTAAACAAAACTAGGGGGAGATGTTGTGGTGTGCTGTGATGTCCCATTTTGGCCTTCCAGGTCACTTTCCCAGGTGTGCCTATACGTCTATCCCTTCCCCCTTGCCCCCATGCTGAGTGAGTCCTGTCAATCAGGCTAAACGTTCCAGCAAGGCGTCGTGTGGTTGGTCAAGTTTAAAGGATGCCCCTATGCCCAGAGGTCATTGGCCTGTCTGGGTGTCATCTTCCCCTGAGACCCTGCCCCTCTCACCTGGTTGGTGGCTCACCTGTACCTCCCCTCCCCCTGTCCCTGAGCTTAAAAAGGTGATCAGACCATGCGGTCCTTATTCTGTTGGAGCAGTTGCTCACGTTCAGACCTCTGTAACCATGGAATCTTTTTCTCTTCACCATCGCCTGAAGCTATTCCTCCTGAGGTAACGGGGTCCCTTACAAGCCTGGACTTGTTCAGTGCCCAGCTGCAACCACCAGCAAGCCAAGGTATCTCTGGGGTGTTACACCGCAGTTGCTGCCTTTGGCCCAGCAGCGAGGGTCAGACTGGCCCAGGCACAATCTAACTGGTAATATTGGGAGCTTTATTTTCCAATACTACAGGTTTTCAAAGACCATTTGCTCAGTTTTAGAAATGATTGCATACATTATAATTAAGGCTAGAACCAGATTGTTAACTTTGGCAGGTCAAGAATGTTCAGTTATCTATTTGCCATTGAAAAATGATTATTTCAATTGGGCAATGCAAAATTCTGATGATTTACAATATGCATTCTTAGGTTTTCCAGGTGTTTGTTCCATACACTATCCAGCTCACAAACTACTGCAAGCAAAATTGAGTTTCAGAGAAAAACCTAAATTAAGTGAAGAACCTTTACATGCTGTGACTCTCTTCACTGATGGCTCTGGTAAAAGCCACGAGTCCGTTGTGACTTGGTTTAATCAAAAGACTGATGTTTGGGAATCTGATATTCAAACAGTAGAGGGATCCCCTCAAATTGTTGAGCTTGCTGCAGTAGTTTGAGCTTTTCAGCTGTTTCCTCAGCCTTTTAATTTGGTCACAGATTCTGCTTATGTTGCTAATGTAGTCAGGAGAATAGAAGGTTCCATTTTAAAGGATGTTAGTAATGAAACTGTACATCGTTGGCTTTCATGTCTTTTTATAACTTTGCAATATAGAACTAATCCATATTTTGTTTCTCACATTAGGGCGCATTCTTCACTTCCTGGATTTTTAGTGGAAGGAAATGCAAGAGCGGACAAGCTGACAATGGTCATTTCTAACACATTGTCAAATATTTTTGAACAAGCAAAATTGAGTCATGCCTTTTTCCCCCAAAATGCACAAGCACTCATGCGAATGTTCCAAATCACTAAAAGTCAAGCTAAAGCTATCATTCATGCTTGCCCTGACTGTCAGTTGGTACAACCTCCTGTTTCTACAGGAGCAATCAACCCCCGAGGCTTACAAGCCTACAGTTGTGGCAAACAGGTGTTACTAAATAGCCTTCTTTTGGTAAATTTAAAAATATTCATGTTTCCATAGACACGTTCTCTGGTGCAGTTTTTGCTTCCCTTCACACAGGTGAAACTGGCAGCCATGCCTGTCATCATTTCCTGCAAGCTTTTGCTTCATTGGGTATACCCCAAGAAGTAAAAACTGACAATGGTCCCGCATACATATCTCAAAAATTGGCCACATTTTTAAATGAATGGGGTGTTCGACACATTTTTGGTATTCCCCACTCTCCCACAAGCCAAGCAATCATTGAAAGAACACATCAAACCTTAAAACGCATATTAGATCAACAGAGAGGGGGAACGGAAATCACCCCACAGATGAGACTGAGTAAGGCTTTGTATGGTTTTAATTTTCTAAATAGTTCAAGTACAGAACCAGATCCACCAATCTTTAGACACTTTTCAAATAGCACACAGGCAAAACTGAAAGAACATCCTCCTCTTCTAATTAGAAACCCTGACTCTGGACAGATGGAAGGCCCGTTTCAATTAATAACATGGGGCAAAGGGTATGCTTCTATTTCCACAGGTGCTGGAAGAATTAAGTGGGTTCCTGCCAAAAACGTCAAACCGTATCGCACTTCAGAACCTGTTGTCGAGCCTAGAACTGAGGAAGCGAGTACGCAGACGTGGACCGAATGGAAGGATCCCGGGTCTCGCCTGACGCCTCTTGTGCCTGACGTTCTTTGTGCATCGGTGGAACCCATGAACTCTGATTTTGTGCCAATGTTATTTATGAGTATACGAATTGAATGCTGAATGTTTGTCTAACGAAGCTAATTTTTGGCTGAAAATTTAGGTTATTGTTTTTGTTTAGAAAGAATTCTGCCAAAACTTAGTTCTTGAAAGAGATGGGGCAGAATCAAATGGTATACTTGTTTTGCTTGATTTTAATTGTTTATTGTCGTGCAGATTTGCCTGTGGATCAACCGAAAACGAGTGTTTGGGTGACCTTAGCCAAGGCTGCCGGATCGGATACTATATGTCTGTCTAATTCGGAACCAGAAAAGCCTTTCTCAACCTGTTTGGTTGGTGTGCCAGTGAAAGAGTTTCCTTTGGTCAGAAAAGAATCCAATGGTAAACCAGGTGGAATTGACAATGGAAACAGTCCTTCCTTCAATTGGAACATTTGTTTGAAAAAACTTCTCAGGGCAGCAAATGTTTCAAACAGTTGGGATGTGTTTCTGGAGACGGACCAATATCCACGGCAATTGCCAAAAGGGTATTGGATCATTTGCGGAGACAGAGGTTGGCAAGGCATTCCAGCCCACCTTGAAGGTGGCCCTTGTAGCATTGGTATGCTTACCATAATTGCCCCCACTGCCAAAGCAGTGATGAAAAAGAAACAAAGGAAAACAAGAGCTGTTCCTCATTATGATGAGAACTGTCAGAGTGATTTTATGCCTTGGAATGCCGCCAGAAGGGTTTCAGCAGGTATATTTCTACCCCAATTGGCTTCAGCTGTGGCCTTGAGACAATTAGATCGAGTTGGATGTTGGCTGAGCAAACAAGCTAATGCCACATCCTCCGCAATCAGTGATATGTTGACCGATGTTGATAGTATTAGACATGCTACTCTTCAAAACCGAGCAGCCATTGATTTTCTCTTACTGGCAGAAGGACATGGTTGTGAGGAATTTGAAGGATTGTGTTGTATGAATTTGTCTGATCATTCTGAATCCATTCACAAAAGCATTCAAAAATTAAAGGATCTGACAGCCCAAATTAAAGAAGATGGAGGTTCCTGGTTGGATGATTTGTTTCAAAATTGGAGTTTTGCACCTTGGCTAAGGCAACTTTGCAAGATAGGTCTTTACATATTAGGTGTTCTAATACTGATATTGATAGTGGCACCTTGTATACTCTGTTGTGTTCGGCGAATGATGAACAAAACAGTCCGAGAAGTTTTTGTCATTCAAGCAGGAGAATTAGGATGTAGAAGCACAGAGAGTGTACGAAATCTCACGAAAGCAGTAGATGAGGGTATTGACATGAACGAAGGTTTTGAATTAAGGCCTTGGAATCGACCAGAGTTTTTTGAACGATGCCTTGTGACTGTTGCCAAACGTGATTCATATCTCTCTTTCAGGGATTGGGTCTTCACAGCATTAAGTTGCTGTGCCGTAATATAGCAATGCTTCAGTTTAGTGAAAATAGGTCTTCAGCAGATAATAAGCAGAAATTTTGCAATAGAGCTATGAAACGCAAATAGCAAGCGACAAGAAAATGAAAGCTTCTGGGTCAAACAGAGAGGGGGAAATGTTGGAATCCATAAGGTTAGAGGATTTTTAAGAAATGGTTACAAAGAAGTATGTAGGCCTTAGACTGGAGTTTTGTTAGCATTGCAGAAAAGTTTCCCATGCAAGCAGAAAAAGTTTTCCATGCAAGCAGAAAAGTTTCCCAAGCAGTAGACGTGACAAATAACAATAGGCTTCTGTAGAATTGGCTTTAGGATGGCAACAAGGTTATTTAATGTATATCTTTAGAAGGTTAGCATGAATAGAACTCTGTTCTTTGTCTCTTATCAACTAGTCTTTGTTTTAGCTACCATTACCTATGTTTTATAAGATTGGATAGAATGCTTGTCAAGATGTGTTTTCTGTGTCTGATTGGCTGAATTCTAGTCTGAGATGATTTTATGTATTGCTGTATGAGCCCTGTTGAAGGAGACATTTTTTGGTGTGGATCAGTGAGCTGTCATGTCTCCATTTTGTATTTTGAGACTGATGTGCTGGAAATAAAAGCAAAAATCTCTTCACTGGTCGGGTTACCATGTTATCCATATTTGGATATTTTGCCGCGGCCTAGTGGGTTCCTTTTTTAAGGTGTGGGTTCCTGACACCATTGGACTTATACCTGTCCCGTCCCCCGCATATTGGTGCCTCGTGTGAGGACGTAGAATAGAAGAAAAACAAAGAAAAATCGTGACAGTACCAGCTGCGGAGACCCAAGTGTTAACAAGGAGCACACTGTATCATCTCTCCCGCCGAAGCCAAGAAAATTGTAAGTAACTTATCTCGGGAGAGCGCTTGGGTGACGTGGGGAGGCAAAATAGCGAAAAAGAAAATTATTAAAAGAACACAAAAATGGGAACGAATTTATCAAAAGTTGAATGGGATGTTTTTCATCAATTAGGGACAATGTTACAAGAAAAAGGTCTCTCTGAAATTTCAAAAACTGAGCTTAAAAACTTACTTATCTGGGTTAAAGCGAATACGCAAGATTTAAATCTGCAGTCTGCTTTTACTTTTCATTTTTGGGATCAGATAAACTGGAGAATCTATAAACTAATCTCAAAAAAGATGAAAGCTTAAGAGAACTTATGCCGGTTTGTAGAGCACTGTTGGAGCACTGTTTTAAACAAACGGATAATAATAAGATCAACTTGGACTCAGAAAACAAAGCTTCTGGTTCTGTCTCATTAAATTCCAGTAACCCGGAGACTCTGTGTGTATCGGAGAATGTTACAAGTGTTGTTGCAAATGCTGAAAGTATTGCTTTGAACTCTGTTGACCAAAATCTTTCTTCTCTCTCTCTGGGAAAAAATGAGACTCTTTTGGACTTTTCTTTGCGTTGTTCTGTTAATGTAAAAATATGTGACTCTTGTAAGGGGGATGGAACAAAGTGTGTAAAAGATGGAAATGAAAAAGTGACTGTACTTCCTAAAATTGTTTGTGCAGGGACACTGAAACCTGAATTGGATTCTGTTGGGCCTGGGGTGGAGGCTGAGGTGGCTGCTTCCACTCGGGAAATTGTGGTTCCGGGGAACTCTTTTTCAGTTAAGCAAAAACATGGTTGTTCTGGTGTTTGTCAATCTATAGATACAGAGAAAGAAAAACTGGCTTTAAGGGTGGAGTCCTTTGAAAGGAAGAGATGGAAGAAAGTCGCGACTGTGTTGTTGCTGAAATTCAAAAAGCTGGACTTGAAATCTCTGCAACGAAAATTCAACAAGTTTCACCTTAGAAGTACCTGGGATGGAAGATGATGGAAGACGATGGAAGACGACAAGAAGACCACAGAAAATTCAGATCCGAACCAGAGTCAACAACCTACAAGAGTTACAACAACTTCTAGGAGAAATCAACTGGGTCAGACCGATGTTGGGAATCACCAATGATGAACTGAGTCCGCTCTTCCATTTGCTGAGAGGAAGTTGCGACATCACTTCGCCAAGAACTTTCATCCCTGAAGCTCGTGCTGCTCTCGACAAAGTCACAGAAGCTCTTCAAAAAAGACAAGCTCATCGCTGCGTTCCTGAAAATCCTTTCTTTCTTGCAATCTTAGGAGAGAAGATGCAGCTTTGTGGTCTCATTTTCCAGTGGGATGCCACAGAACAAGATCCTTTGTTAATAATGGAATGGGTTTTTCCTCCCTACAGTGTTGTGGTGTGCTGTGATGTCCCATTTTGGCCTTCCAGGTCACTTTCCCAGGTGTGCCTATACGTCGATCCCTTCCCCCTTGCCCCCATGCTGAGTGAGTCCTGTCAATCAGGCTAAACGTTCCAGCAAGGCGTCGTGTGGTTGGTCAAGTTTAAAGGATGCCCCTATGCCCAGAGGTCATTGGCCTGTCTGGGTGTCATCTTCCCCTGAGACCCTGCCCCTCTCACCTGGTTGGTGGCTCACCTGTACCTCCCCTCCCCCTGTCCCTGAGCTTAAAAAGGTGATCAGACCATGCGGTCCTTATTCTGTTGGAGCAGTTGCTCACGTTCAGACCTCTGTAACCATGGAATAAACCTCTGGACATTAAACCCTCCAGCAGAATCTCTCCTTTTTCTCTTCACCATCGCCTGAAGCTATTCCTCCTGAGGTAACGGGGTCCCTTACAAGCCTGGACTTGTTCAGTGCCCAGCTGCAACCACCAGCAAGCCAAGGTATCTCTGGGGTGTTACACCGCAGTTGCTGCCTTTGGCCCAGCAGCGAGGGTCAGACTGGCCCAGGCACAATCTAACTGGTAATATTGGGAGCTTTTTTTTCCAATATTTGGCGTCCCTGAGGCGGGCAAAGCGACTCTGCAGCCTGAGACGGACCTGCAGTACCTTGGAGAAGCTTCTGGCAGCCGTGCATCCAGCTGAAAGGGGCTTTGGTTGCAACGCCCTCGGCTAGAGACTTTGGGAATATTCCCAGAAGAAGTTTCGTGGACTGTTCGGCACCTCTGGAAAGCCCAGCTCCTTTCTGGTGAGCAGATTTTCCAGAGGAAGGACAGGGTAGCCTCTCTCGCCCAAGAGAGGTCCTGTTCCGGTGAAGAGACCTGCCTGTACCCAGCCAGCTACAGCTTCCATTTCGGGTGAGTATCTCTGCTCTCGGTAGGGCAGGAGCTCAAAAACAGACTCTGCCGTGAGTTCTGTTCCTTTTTGCCTTTGCATTTTTGGCTGCGCAGCCCCACAGACGGGAATTAATTGATTTCTAGCTATTAGCTTTCTGCCGCGTGTTTTGCTGTCTTTTGGAATTCGCGCCGGAGTGGGAGCGCTCTGCCCTTCCCCCCGGCTTTGCAGCTCAGCTCTCTCCACGTGGTCAGGGGATCCCACTCTCTGTCTCTCTCTGTGCGGGGGAGGGGGGGCTCTCGGCTCTCTTGCCGCGGGGGACTCTCTCTCTCTCTCTCTCTCTCTGTGTGGGGAAGGGGGGGTCTCTGCACACGCGGCGCGGGGGGGCCCGGTTTCGGCTTGCCACGTGGCGTGGCTGCTCTCTCTGCTCCGCGGGGGGCTGCATTCCACGGCGGGGGAGGCTTTGTTTCTGCCTCAGCTCAGCAGGGCGTGCCCTGCTGCTGCTGCCCGGGAATTTTAAAAGCAGTATATACAGCTGCATTGTGAAGCTTTTGTCGGCTCGTTATCGCTTTCCTATCTGCGTTTTTTTTTAGAAATCAGTAGCTGATTTTGGCTTTGTTTTTGGTCAGGCGGGATTTAGTACTTTGCTTTTTACATCTAACATGGGTTTGAAACTCAGCATTGTACAAAAAGGAGTGTATTATAATATTTTTAGCATTTTAAATAGTGGTAATGTGAAGTTCTCAAAGGCAAAATTTAAACAGTTTATAAGATGGCTTTTCCTCCACTTCCCACAAATCTCCCCTGAAGAAATCCACAATATTCAATTCTGGGATAAAGTTGGGAATGAATTGATTACCTTAGGACAATCTAGCAATGCCCCCTCAGCTAAATTTGTTTTTTGGAGTTTACAAATTCGTACAGCATTGCTCAAACAAAAGGAAATGGAGAAAAAGCCAAATGTAAAGCCATGTACCTCTGCTCTCCCTGTTTCTCCCTCTCCTAGTTCTAAAACCCCTAAACCTCTTTCCCCAAAACTTGGTATTTTAAACAGATCAAACTCATTGGGAAGTCGACGCCCAAAGTCTGTTGAAATGCCTGAGTTGCCCTGTCCACAAGGCCCTGGCCAGGCTGCGTGGAACCTTTCCCAATCCCCTGTGTCCCATCCTCAGAAACCCACAGCACGTGTTAGCTTTGCAGAGAGTAGTGTTACCCAAAATGGCCCCCAGTCCCTAGGGGGTCCACAAGATGGTGGATGCCACGTGGCATCTTCCCAAACCTGGTCTTCTTCTTCCCAAAATCCTCTTAAGAATCCTGAAACTCCAGCCCAATCCCCCTCTCCTTCTGTTCCTCGTGATACCTTCCCCCCTCCCCCTCCCTTTCCTGCAGTACCCTCAGCTCCGCCCCTCTACTCCTCCCAGGGGGCGTCTGCTGACGTGATGTCACCAGGTGTCCCCGCCCCCTGCCTGCCCCTTGACCCCGCCCCTTGTTCCCACGGTGTCCCCGCCCCCTGCTTGCCCCCTGACCCCGCCCCCTGTGCCCGTTGCATCTCCGCCCCCTCCCCGGGTTCCCACGGTGGGGACACACCCGCTGCCTGTCCCCAAACCTGTATCTGTGATCCCAATGCTTCTGTTTCAAGGGATACAGAGCAGGGAATAGCAGATTCAATGCATAGTCCCATGTTGTCACTGGCTCCTGTTACCTTTCAGCCTGCAGCTCAGGGGGGAGCAGCTCCAACTGCTAATTGGAGTTCTTTTGGACGACAATTGATTAAAGAGATCTGTAAGTCTCATAAAGAATATGGTCCACACAGTCCATATTTCCGTGGCCTTTTAAATTCTGAATTGAGTAGGACTGTAGTGATTCCACATGATTTAAAACAGCTTTTTTCCTGTCTCATGACCTCCACGGAATTTAAATTATGGGAAATAGCATGGAAACAACTGCTGAATGATGCTCTCCCAGGCTTGCATTCTGATCCAAACACAGCCAAAGACAACAGTGGTAACCCTATCACCATTGAGCACCTCTGTGGTGAGCGCCAATGGTCTTCTCCCTCGATCCAAGCTACTGCAATTCCTGCAGAAACACTCGAGAAAGTAAAAGAAGCAGCTGAAAAAGCATTCTTTTCCCTACAACCTGAGGGGCCTTTTGAGCCCTATAGTAAAATTAAACAGCTACCATCAGAGCCTTTTTTGAAATTTGTAGAAAGGTTAACTAGAGCTATTGAAATACAAGTTAAAAAAGAGAATGCTAGAGAAGCGATTTTAGAAGAAATGGCGTTTACAAATGCTAATGAACTGTGTCAAGCAGCAATCCTGAGCCTTCCTATTGAACCTTCTCCAACGTTAAAAGACATGCTCCTAGTCTGTAACAGGAAGGTGCCTCTGATGAGTGTGGCTGAAGACACCAGACCAAGGCTGCTGCCAAGACCACCTCAGCGTGTCGCCGTTGCCAGCCCTGCGCCTTTTCCCTCAGCACAGCAGTACCCTGGGCAGCAGCGGAGACCAGCACTGGCTAAGCCCACAAAACCATGCCTGCTTTGTAGCAACCTAGGGCACTGGAGTAACCAGTGCCCCCTGAAAAGGGAATTTGATGAATTTAGAAATGGCAGGGGAGGAGAACTACAAGCCCTCCCTGGGGGTCAACAACAACAAAAAAACTGAAAAGAAAGCGCCCGCCTGCCAGGCGCGCAGACACAAAAAGAGCAGGCCAAGGGAATAAGGGTAGCAAAACAAATCAAGCGCGCGATAATATTAATGTTTGTGTAAGTGAAGCAGGTGCTTCAAAGACTGTGTATGATTTAAGTGATCCTGTGTTAACCACATCTTCTGTCAATGAGCCTTACAGGTTGCAGCTGACTGAGTCACTCCATCTTGAGGACACTGATTGGCATTTTGTGTCTGTAAATCCTGAACAGAAAGGTACTTGGAACCGGATTCGTTGTAAGTACATCGTCATTGGGGACACCAAACACACACCACAAGAGATCGAAATTGCTCCAGGAATGACAACATCAGATCCTGAGCAATTCGTTCTCGGCCTGCATTGTTTCCACCCACCCCTCTTTCTTCCCAAGGGACAAATTGTTGCACGAGCTATCCCTGTGCCATCTTTACCTGAAAATATCAAAAAAAAAGGGCCCACAGTCGCCCGAGTACAAGTTATTGGGAAAGACAAACCCAAATTATGGTGTAATGTCAGTAGGGGTGGGGAGTCTAAACGCATTGAGATGCTTGTAGACACAGGTGCAGACTGCACAGTAATTCCAGTACAAGACTGGCCAGCACATTGGCCTTTGCAAAATGTTGCCGGTCACCTTCAAGGTGTAGGAGGTCTGCAATTGGCAAGACAATCCAAAAGCATTATTCAATTTGAGGGACCAAACGGACAATTGGCAAATATCCGTCCATTTGTGTTAGATTATTCGGAACCTTTGTTAGGGAGAGATTTAATGGCTCAGTGGGGTGTCACAATTGATATTCCAGACTCTCCACAGCATATTTGTACAGCAGTCATTGAACAACAGCGCCCCACCCAAAAACTGAAGTGGAAAACAGACAAACCAGTTCAGGTGAAACAGTGGCCGCTCAGTAAACAAAAAATAAAGGTGCTTCAGGAACTAGTGGAAGAGCAACTAAAAAAGGGCCACATTGTGGAGACCATGTCCCCATGGAACTCTCCAGTGTTTGTCATCCAAAAAGCTGACAAAAAGAGATGGCGGCTCCTCTGCGACCTCCGACAAATTAATAATGTAATTGAAGATATGGGTTCTCCCCAACCTGGTATGCCATCCCCAACAATGCTTCCCCAAGATTGGAAATTAGCTGTTATTGATATTAAGGATTGTTTTTTCCAAATCCCCTTGCACCCTGATGATGCACCGCGTTTTGCATTCTCAGTACCTTCTATTAATATGGAATCCCCTATGAAAAGGTACCATTGGACCGTTCTTCCTCAGGGATTAAAGGTCTCTCCAGCTATCTGCCAGTGGTATGTGTCTTCCCTGCTTTCCCCAGTACGTGCAGCCGCAGAGAAGGCCATTATCTATCATTATATGGATGATATCCTTGTGTGTGCCCCCAATGATGATTTACTCACACATGCGCTTGACCTAACGATCGATGCATTGATTGTTGCAGGGTTCGAGCTCCAGGAAAAGAAAATTCAAAAGATGCCACCTTGGAAATATTTGGGCTTAGAAATTGGAAATAGGACCGTTGTTCCTCAAAAACTAGAAATCAATCCAAAGATCAAGACCCTTGCGGATGTCCACAAGTTGTGTGGGTCTTTGAATTGGGTAAGACCATGGCTCGGTCTGACTAATGAAGACCTTGCCCCTCTTTTCAATTTATTGAAAGGGGGAGAGGACCCAGGTGCTCCTAGGTCTATTACCCCAGAGGCGCGGAAAGCTCTAGAAAAGGTTCAGATTGCAATGTCCACAAGACAGGCCAACCGATGCCGGCCTGACCTGCCATTCAAATTTATCATTCTAGGTAAGTTGCCACACCTCCATGGAATTATTTTCCAGTGGGAGGAAAAACAAACACCTAAGGCAAAGAACACACCAAAAAAGGACCGGGACCAGAGGGACCCTCTCTTGATCATAGAATGGGTTTTCCTCAGTCACAAAAGGTCCAAGAGACTGACAAAGCCTCAGGAGCTGGTAGCAGAACTGATCCGGAAAGCAAGGACCCGGATCAGGGAGTTAGCAGGATGTGATTTCAAGTGCATTCACATTCCAGTTGAGTTAAAATCAGGTCAAAATACTATGAAAATACTGGAACAATTGTTTCAAGAAAATGAAGTGTTGCAGTTTGCTCTGGATTCCTACTCAGGACAAATTTCGGTAGCGCGGCCCGCTCACAAATTGTTCAAACAAGATGTTCAATTTACCTTAAAACTGAGAAGTGCTCTAAGTAGGAGACCTTTAAAAAGGGCTCTAACTGTCTTCACAGATGCATCTGGGAGGTCCCACAAGTCTGTTATGACTTGGAAGGATCCTCAAACCCAGCAGTGGGAGACGGACATTGCTGAGGTGGAAGGTTCACCTCAGGTTGCTGAATTAGCTGCGGTTGTTAGGGCCTTTGAAAGGTTCTCAGAACCGTTCAATCTGATTACAGATTCTGCATATGTGGCAGGAGTAGTATCCAGGGCAGATCAAGCACTACTGCAAGATGTGTCTAACATCACACTTTTCGAATTGCTCTCAAAACTGGTAAAGTTAGTCACTCACCGAGAGCAACCATTTTATGTGATGCATGTCAGGTCACACACTGACTTGCCAGGGTTTATCGCTGAAGGCAACAGAAGGGCAGATGCTCTTGCTGCACCTGCAGTGATGGCCACTCTCCCAAATGTTTTTGAACAGGCAAAAATCAGCCACCAGCTTTTCCACCAAAATGCACCTGGCCTGGTTCGTCAGTTTAACATCACTCGAGAACAGGCCAAAGCGATTGTGGCCACATGCCCAAATTGCCAACAACATGCACTCCCTACAGTGAGTATGGGAGCAAACCCAAGGGGACTGAACAGTTGTGAACTGTGGCAAACAGATGTAACACACATACAGTCTTTTGGACGGCAGAAATATGTTCATGTTAGTGTAGATACCTTTTCTGGAGCAGTCTATGCTTCTGCCCACACAGGAGAATCATCTTTTGATGCTATTAAGCACCTCTTGCAGGCTTTTTCTTTCATGGGCATCCCCAAGGAGCTGAAAACTGATAATGGGCCTGCTTACAAATCCAAGGAATTCGGGAGCTTCCTGCAGCAATGGGGAGTAGAGCACAAAACTGGCATCCCCTACTCCCCTACAGGTCAAGCCATTGTAGAAAGAACTCACTGTGATATTAAAAGGGTCCTGGACCAGCAACAACAGGTTCTGAAGGTGGAACCTCCCCACATCCGGTTATCCAGGGCGCTATTCACAATAAATTTTCTGAATTGTTCTTTTGACAGCCTGAACCCACCCATCCTACGCCACTTTGGGGGGAGCAATCATAGGTTAATTAAGGAAAAACCTCCAGTTTTAGTAAAGGACCCTGAGACTTGGAAAATGGTGGGACCTTACAAATTAGTTACTTGGGGACGTGGATATGCCTGTGTGTCCACCCCCTCTGGTTTAAGGTGGGTTCCTTCCAAATGGGTAAAGCCCTATGTTCCCAAGGTCTCAGAGAAATCTACAGAAGCACCCCAGGTTGCTCATGCTGCCTGGAGAAGAAAACGCCGCACGTGTTCTCTGGAGGAAATTCCATTTAAGCCTCCTATCTGGAATAGTTTATAATATATGTTTGTTTCAAGTTTTTGTACCAGTTTAGATCCCACTGTTCGTGTGTAGCCTCGAGATGCCACGAGACCGAGCCTGCTTCTCGTCCTACTCGTGATCATCCCACCTGTGACCTCCTGCATAGTCCCTCAGCCCAAACCACATATGGACTACCTTGACAACGGCTCTCAGACATCAACAGAGAAACTGACAACTGGCTGAATGGACTGTTCAAAGGCTGGGGACTCTCGGGCTGGTTGGGATCTATTCTGAAAACTGTGTTTTTAGTGCTGTTTATTTTAGTTATAGTTATTGTAGTTTATAGCATTGTTTTTAGACTAATCAAACGCATGGTGCTCAAGTTAATTTCAAGCTCATCTCCCCCTCCTGAAGTCTACCATTTGGAAGCCCTCAGTGCTCCAATGGATGACCTGGAAGCCTCAGTAGAAAACACTGACCCTCCTGTAGAGGAAGAACTGATTTACCAACCATGGTTTGGCAATCATTCTGCACCACAAACATAGTCCTCTTCTTTTTAAACAAAACTAGGGGGAGATGTTGTGGTGTGCTGTGATGTCCCATTTTGGCCTTCCAGGTCACTTTCCCAGGTGTGCCTATACGTCTATCCCTTCCCCCTTGCCCCCATGCTGAGTGAGTCCTGTCAATCAGGCTAAACGTTCCAGCAAGGCGTCGTGTGGTTGGTCAAGTTTAAAGGATGCCCCTATGCCCAGAGGTCATTGGCCTGTCTGGGTGTCATCTTCCCCTGAGACCCTGCCCCTCTCACCTGGTTGGTGGCTCACCTGTACCTCCCCTCCCCCTGTCCCTGAGCTTAAAAAGGTGATCAGACCATGCGGTCCTTATTCTGTTGGAGCAGTTGCTCACGTTCAGACCTCTGTAACCATGGAATAAACCTCTGGACATTAAACCCTCCAGCAGAATCTCTCCTTTTTCTCTTCACCATCGCCTGAAGCTATTCCTCCTGAGGTAACGGGGTCCCTTACAAGCCTGGACTTGTTCAGTGCCCAGCTGCAACCACCAGCAAGCCAAGGTATCTCTGGGGTGTTACACCGCAGTTGCTGCCTTTGGCCCAGCAGCGAGGGTCAGACTGGCCCAGGCACAATCTAACTGGTAATATTGGGAGCTTTTTTTTCCAATATTTGGCGTCCCTGAGGCGGGCAAAGCGACTCTGCAGCCTGAGACGGACCTGCAGTACCTTGGAGAAGCTTCTGGCAGCCGTGCATCCAGCTGAAAGGGGCTTTGGTTGCAACGCCCTCGGCTAGAGACTTTGGGAATATTCCCAGAAGAAGTTTCGTGGACTGTTCGGCACCTCTGGAAAGCCCAGCTCCTTTCTGGTGAGCAGATTTTCCAGAGGAAGGACAGGGTAGCCTCTCTCGCCCAAGAGAGGTCCTGTTCCGGTGAAGAGACCTGCCTGTACCCAGCCAGCTACAGCTTCCATTTCGGGTGAGTATCTCTGCTCTCGGTAGGGCAGGAGCTCAAAAACAGACTCTGCCGTGAGTTCTGTTCCTTTTTGCCTTTGCATTTTTGGCTGCGCAGCCCCACAGACGGGAATTAATTGATTTCTAGCTATTAGCTTTCTGCCGCGTGTTTTGCTGTCTTTTGGAATTCGCGCCGGAGTGGGAGCGCTCTGCCCTTCCCCCCGGCTTTGCAGCTCAGCTCTCTCCACGTGGTCGGGGGATCCCACTCTCTGTCTCTCTCTGTGCGGGGGAGGGGGGGCTCTCGGCTCTCTTGCCGCGGGGGACTCTCTCTCTCTCTCTCTCTCTGTGTGGGGAAGGGGGGGGTCTCTGCACACGCGGCGCGGGGGGGCCCGGTTTCGGCTTGCCACGTGGCGTGGCTGCTCTCTCTGCTCCGCGGGGGGCTGCATTCCACGGCGGGGAAGGCTTTGTTTCTGCCTCAGCTCAGCAGGGCGTGCCCTGCTGCTGCTGCCCGGGAATTTTAAAAGCAGTATATACAGCTGCATTGTGAAGCTTTTGTCGGCTCGTTATCGCTTTCCTATCTGCGTTTTTTTTTTAGAAATCAGTAGCTGATTTTGGCTTTGTTTTTGGTCAGGCGGGATTTAGTACTTTGCTTTTTACATCTAACATGGGTTTGAAACTCAGCATTGTACAAAAAGGAGTGTATTATAATATTTTTAGCATTTTAAATAGTGGTAATGTGAAGTTCTCAAAGGCAAAATTTAAACAGTTTATAAGATGGCTTTTCCTCCACTTCCCACAAATCTCCCCTGAAGAAATCCACAATATTCAATTCTGGGATAAAGTTGGGAATGAATTGATTACCTTAGGACAATCTAGCAATGCCCCCTCAGCTAAATTTGTTTTTTGGAGTTTACAAATTCGTACAGCATTGCTCAAACAAAAGGAAATGGAGAAAAAGCCAAATGTAAAGCCATGTACCTCTGCTCTCCCTGTTTCTCCCTCTCCTAGTTCTAAAACCCCTAAACCTCTTTCCCCAAAACTTGGTATTTTAAACAGATCAAACTCATTGGGAAGTCGACGCCCAAAGTCTGTTGAAATGCCTGAGTTGCCCTGTCCACAAGGCCCTGGCCAGGCTGCGTGGAACCTTTCCCAATCCCCTGTGTCCCATCCTCAGAAACCCACAGCACGTGTTAGCTTTGCAGAGAGTAGTGTTACCCAAAATGGCCCCCAGTCCCTAGGGGGTCCACAAGATGGTGGATGCCACGTGGCATCTTCCCAAACCTGGTCTTCTTCTTCCCAAAATCCTCTTAAGAATCCCGAAACTCCAGCCCAATCCCCCTCTCCTTCTGTTCCTCGTGATACCTTCCCCCCTCCCCCTCCCTTTCCTGCAGTACCCTCAGCTCCGCCCCTCTACTCCTCCCAGGGGGCGTCTGCTGACGTGATGTCACCAGGTGTCCCCGCCCCCTGCCTGCCCCTTGACCCCGCCCCTTGTTCCCACGGTGTCCCCGCCCCCTGCTTGCCCCCTGACCCCGCCCCCTGTACCCGTTGCATCTCCGCCCCCTCCCCGGGTTCCCACGGTGGGGACACACCCGCTGCCTGTCCCCAAACCTGTATCTGTGATCCCAATGCTTCTGTTTCAAGGGATACAGAGCAGGGAATAGCAGATTCAATGCATAGTCCCATGTTGTCACTGGCTCCTGTTACCTTTCAGCCTGCAGCTCAGGGGGGAGCAGCTCCAACTGCTAATTGGAGTTCTTTTGGACGACAATTGATTAAAGAGATCTGTAAGTCTCATAAAGAATATGGTCCACACAGTCCATATTTCCGTGGCCTTTTAAATTCTGAATTGAGTAGGACTGTAGTGATTCCACATGATTTAAAACAGCTTTTTTCCTGTCTCATGACCTCCACGGAATTTAAATTATGGGAAATAGCATGGAAACAACTGCTGAATGATGCTCTCCCAGGCTTGCATTCTGATCCAAACACAGCCAAAGACAACAGTGGTAACCCTATCACCATTGAGCACCTCTGTGGTGAGCGCCAATGGTCTTCTCCCTCGATCCAAGCTACTGCAATTCCTGCAGAAACACTCGAGAAAGTAAAAGAAGCAGCTGAAAAAGCATTCTTTTCCCTACAACCTGAGGGGCCTTTTGAGCCCTATAGTAAAATTAAACAGCTACCATCAGAGCCTTTTTTGAAATTTGTAGAAAGGTTAACTAGAGCTATTGAAATACAAGTTAAAAAAGAGAATGCTAGAGAAGCGATTTTAGAAGAAATGGCGTTTACAAATGCTAATGAACTGTGTCAAGCAGCAATCCTGAGCCTTCCTATTGAACCTTCTCCAACGTTAAAAGACATGCTCCTAGTCTGTAACAGGAAGGTGCCTCTGATGAGTGTGGCTGAAGACACCAGACCAAGGCTGCTGCCAAGACCACCTCAGCGTGTCGCCGTTGCCAGCCCTGCGCCTTTTCCCTCAGCACAGCAGTACCCTGGGCAGCAGCGGAGACCAGCACTGGCTAAGCCCACAAAACCATGCCTGCTTTGTAGCAACCTAGGGCACTGGAGTAACCAGTGCCCCCTGAAAAGGGAATTTGATGAATTTAGAAATGGCAGGGGAGGAGAACTACAAGCCCTCCCTGGGGGTCAACAACAACAAAAAAACTGAAAAGAAAGCGCCCGCCTGCCAGGCGCGCAGACACAAAAAGAGCAGGCCAAGGGAATAAGGGTAGCAAAACAAATCAAGCGCGCGATAATATTAATGTTTGTGTAAGTGAAGCAGGTGCTTCAAAGACTGTGTATGATTTAAGTGATCCTGTGTTAACCACATCTTCTGTCAATGAGCCTTACAGGTTGCAGCTGACTGAGTCACTCCATCTTGAGGACACTGATTGGCATTTTGTGTCTGTAAATCCTGAACAGAAAGGTACTTGGAACCGGATTCGTTGTAAGTACATCGTCATTGGGGACACCAAACACACACCACAAGAGATCGAAATTGCTCCAGGAATGACAACATCAGATCCTGAGCAATTCGTTCTCGGCCTGCATTGTTTCCACCCACCCCTCTTTCTTCCCAAGGGACAAATTGTTGCACGAGCTATCCCTGTGCCATCTTTACCTGAAAATATCAAAAAAAAAGGGCCCACAGTCGCCCGAGTACAAGTTATTGGGAAAGACAAACCCAAATTATGGTGTAATGTCAGTGGGGGTGGGGAGTCTAAACGCATTGAGATGCTTGTAGACACAGGTGCAGACTGCACAGTAATTCCAGTACAAGACTGGCCAGCACATTGGCCTTTGCAAAATGTTGCCGGTCACCTTCAAGGTGTAGGAGGTCTGCAATTGGCAAGACAATCCAAAAGCATTATTCAATTTGAGGGACCAAACGGACAATTGGCAAATATCCGTCCATTTGTGTTAGATTATTCGGAACCTTTGTTAGGGAGAGATTTAATGGCTCAGTGGGGTGTCACAATTGATATTCCAGACTCTCCACAGCATATTTGTACAGCAGTCATTGAACAACAGCGCCCCACCCAAAAACTGAAGTGGAAAACAGACAAACCAGTTCAGGTGAAACAGTGGCCGCTCAGTAAACAAAAAATAAAGGTGCTTCAGGAACTAGTGGAAGAGCAACTAAAAAAGGGCCACATTGTGGAGACCATGTCCCCATGGAACTCTCCAGTGTTTGTCATCCAAAAAGCTGACAAAAAGAGATGGCGGCTCCTCTGCGACCTCCGACAAATTAATAATGTAATTGAAGATATGGGTTCTCCCCAACCTGGTATGCCATCCCCAACAATGCTTCCCCAAGATTGGAAATTAGCTGTTATTGATATTAAGGATTGTTTTTTCCAAATCCCCTTGCACCCTGATGATGCACCGCGTTTTGCATTCTCAGTACCTTCTATTAATATGGAATCCCCTATGAAAAGGTACCATTGGACCGTTCTTCCTCAGGGATTAAAGGTCTCTCCAGCTATCTGCCAGTGGTATGTGTCTTCCCTGCTTTCCCCAGTACGTGCAGCCGCAGAGAAGGCCATTATCTATCATTATATGGATGATATCCTTGTGTGTGCCCCCAATGATGATTTACTCACACATGCGCTTGACCTAACGATCGATGCATTGATTGTTGCAGGGTTCGAGCTCCAGGAAAAGAAAATTCAAAAGATGCCACCTTGGAAATATTTGGGCTTAGAAATTGGAAATAGGACCGTTGTTCCTCAAAAACTAGAAATCAATCCAAAGATCAAGACCCTTGCGGATGTCCACAAGTTGTGTGGGTCTTTGAATTGGGTAAGACCATGGCTCGGTCTGACTAATGAAGACCTTGCCCCTCTTTTCAATTTATTGAAAGGGGGAGAGGACCCAGGTGCTCCTAGGTCTATTACCCCAGAGGCGCGGAAAGCTCTAGAAAAGGTTCAGATTGCAATGTCCACAAGACAGGCCAACCGATGCCGGCCTGACCTGCCATTCAAATTTATCATTCTAGGTAAGTTGCCACACCTCCATGGAATTATTTTCCAGTGGGAGGAAAAACAAACACCTAAGGCAAAGAACACACCAAAAAAGGACCGGGACCAGAGGGACCCTCTCTTGATCATAGAATGGGTTTTCCTCAGTCACAAAAGGTCCAAGAGACTGACAAAGCCTCAGGAGCTGGTAGCAGAACTGATCCGGAAAGCAAGGACCCGGATCAGGGAGTTAGCAGGATGTGATTTCAAGTGCATTCACATTCCAGTTGAGTTAAAATCAGGTCAAAATACTATGAAAATACTGGAACAATTGTTTCAAGAAAATGAAGTGTTGCAGTTTGCTCTGGATTCCTACTCAGGACAAATTTCGGTAGCGCGGCCCGCTCACAAATTGTTCAAACAAGATGTTCAATTTACCTTAAAACTGAGAAGTGCTCTAAGTAGGAGACCTTTAAAAAGGGCTCTAACTGTCTTCACAGATGCATCTGGGAGGTCCCACAAGTCTGTTATGACTTGGAAGGATCCTCAAACCCAGCAGTGGGAGACGGACATTGCTGAGGTGGAAGGTTCACCTCAGGTTGCTGAATTAGCTGCGGTTGTTAGGGCCTTTGAAAGGTTCTCAGAACCGTTCAATCTGATTACAGATTCTGCATATGTGGCAGGAGTAGTATCCAGGGCAGATCAAGCACTACTGCAAGATGTGTCTAACATCACACTTTTCGAATTGCTCTCAAAACTGGTAAAGTTAGTCACTCACCGAGAGCAACCATTTTATGTGATGCATGTCAGGTCACACACTGACTTGCCAGGGTTTATCGCTGAAGGCAACAGAAGGGCAGATGCTCTTGCTGCACCTGCAGTGATGGCCACTCTCCCAAATGTTTTTGAACAGGCAAAAATCAGCCACCAGCTTTTCCACCAAAATGCACCTGGCCTGGTTCGTCAGTTTAACATCACTCGAGAACAGGCCAAAGCGATTGTGGCCACATGCCCAAATTGCCAACAACATGCACTCCCTACAGTGAGTATGGGAGCAAACCCAAGGGGACTGAACAGTTGTGAACTGTGGCAAACAGATGTAACACACATACAGTCTTTTGGACGGCAGAAATATGTTCATGTTAGTGTAGATACCTTTTCTGGAGCAGTCTATGCTTCTGCCCACACAGGAGAATCATCTTTTGATGCTATTAAGCACCTCTTGCAGGCTTTTTCTTTCATGGGCATCCCCAAGGAGCTGAAAACTGATAATGGGCCTGCTTACAAATCCAAGGAATTCGGGAGCTTCCTGCAGCAATGGGGAGTAGAGCACAAAACTGGCATCCCCTACTCCCCTACAGGTCAAGCCATTGTAGAAAGAACTCACTGTGATATTAAAAGGGTCCTGGACCAGCAACAACAGGTTCTGAAGGTGGAACCTCCCCACATCCGGTTATCCAGGGCGCTATTCACAATAAATTTTCTGAATTGTTCTTTTGACAGCCTGAACCCACCCATCCTATGCCACTTTGGGGGGAGCAATCATAGGTTAATTAAGGAAAAACCTCCAGTTTTAGTAAAGGACCCTGAGAACTTGGAAAATGGTGGGACCTTACAAATTAGTTACTTGGGGACGTGGATATGCCTGTGTGTCCACCCCCTCTGGTTTAAGGTGGGTTCCTTCCAAATGGGTAAAGCCCTATGTTCCCAAGGTCTCAGAGAAATCTACAGAAGCACCCCAGGTTGCTCATGCTGCCTGGAGAAGAAAACGCCGCATGTGTTCTCTGGAGGAAATTCCATTTAAGCCTCCTATCTGAATAGTTTATAATATATGTTTGTTTCAAGTTTTTGTACCCAGTTTAGATCCCACTGTTCGTGTGTAGCCTCGAGATGCCACGAGACCGAGCCTGCTTCTCGTCCTACTCGTGATCATCCCACCTGTGACCTCCTGCATAGTCCCTCAGCCCAAACCACATATGGACTACCTTGACAACGGCTCTCAGACATCAACAGAGAAACTGACAACTGGCTGAATGGACTGTTCAAAGGCTGGGGACTCTCGGGCTGGTTGGGATCTATTCTGAAAACTGTGTTTTTAGTGCTGTTTATGTTAGTTATAGTTATTGTAGTTTATAGCATTGTTTTTAGACTAATCAAACGCATGGTGCTCAAGTTAATTTCAAGCTCATCTCCCCCTCCTGAAGTCTACCATTTGGAAGCCTCAGTGCTCCAATGGATGACCTGGAAGCCTCAGTAGAAAACACTGACCCTCCTGTAGAGGAAGAACTGATTTACCAACCATGGTTTGGCAATCATTCTGCACCACAAACATAGTCCTCTTCTTTTTAAACAAAACTAGGGGGAGATGTTGTGGTGTGCTGTGATGTCCCATTTTGGCCTTCCAGGTCACTTTCCCAGGTGTGCCTATACGTCTATCCCTTCCCCCTTGCCCCCATGCTGAGTGAGTCCTGTCAATCAGGCTAAACGTTCCAGCAAGGCGTCGTGTGGTTGGTCAAGTTTAAAGGATGCCCCTATGCCAGAGGTCATTGGCCTGTCTGGGTGTCATCTTCCCCTGAGACCCTGCCCCTCTCACCTGGTTGGTGGCTCACCTGTACCTCCCCTCCCCCTGTCCCTGAGCTTAAAAAGGTGATCAGACCATGCGGTCCTTATTCTGTTGGAGCAGTTGCTCACGTTCAGACCTCTGTAACCATGGAATCTTTTTCTCTTCACCATCGCCTGAAGCTATTCCTCCTGAGTAACGGGGTCCCTTACAAGCCTGGACTTGTTCAGTGCCCAGCTGCAACCACCAGCAAGCAAGGTATCTCTGGGGTTGTTACAGCGCAGTTGCTGCCTTTGGCCCAGCAGCGAGGGTCAGACTGGCCCAGGCACAATCTAACTGGGTAATATTGGGAGCTTTATTTTCCAATACTACAGGTTTTTCAAAGACCATTTGCTCAGTTTTAGAAATGATTGCATACATTATAATTAAGGCTAGAACCAGATTGTTAACTTTGGCAGGTCAAGAATGTTCAGTTATCTATTTGCCATTGAAAAATGATTATTTCAATTGGGCAATGCAAAATTCTGATGATTTACAATATGCATTCTTAGGTTTTCCAGGTGTTTGTTCCATACACTATCCAGCTCACAAACTACTGCAAGCAAAATTGAGTTTCAGAGAAAAACCTAAATTAAGTGAAGAACCTTTACATGCTGTGACTCTCTTCACTGATGGCTCTGGTAAAAGCCACGAGTCCGTTGTGACTTGGTTTAATCAAAAGACTGATGTTTGGGAATCTGATATTCAAACAGTAGAGGGATCCCCTCAAATTGTTGAGCTTGCTGCAGTAGTTTGAGCTTTTCAGCTGTTTCCTCAGCCTTTTAATTTGGTCACAGATTCTGCTTATGTTGCTAATGTAGTCAGGAGAATAGAAGGTTCCATTTTAAAGGATGTTAGTAATGAAACTGTACATCGTTGGCTTTCATGTCTTTTTATAACTTTGCAATATAGAACTAATCCATATTTTGTTTCTCACATTAGGGCGCATTCTTCACTTCCTGGATTTTTAGTGGAAGGAAATGCAAGAGCGGACAAGCTGACAATGGTCATTTCTAACACATTGTCAAATATTTTTGAACAAGCAAAATTGAGTCATGCCTTTTTCCCCCAAAATGCACAAGCACTCATGCGAATGTTCCAAATCACTAAAAGTCAAGCTAAAGCTTATCATTCATGCTTGCCCTGACTGTCAGTTGGTACAACCTCCTGTTTCTACAGGAGCAATCAACCCCCGAGGCTTACAAGCCTACAGTTGTGGCAAACATGGTGTTACTAAATAGCCTTCTTTTGGTAAATTTAAAAATATTCATGTTTCCATAGACACGTTCTCTGGTGCAGTTTTTGCTTCCCTTCACACAGGTGAAACTGGCAGCCATGCCTGTCATCATTTCCTGCAAGCTTTTGCTTCATTGGGTATACCCCAAGAAGTAAAAACTGACAATGGTCCCGCATACATATCTCAAAAATTGGCCACATTTTTAAATGAATGGGGTGTTCGACACATTTTTGGTATTCCCCACTCTCCCACAAGCCAAGCAATCATTGAAAGAACACATCAAACCTTAAAACGCATATTAGATCAACAGAGAGGGGGAACGGAAATCACCCCCACAGATGAGACTGAGTAAGGCTTTGTATGGTTTTAATTTTCTAAATAGTTCAAGTACAGAACCAGATCCACCAATCTTTAGACACTTTTCAAATAGCACACAGGCAAAACTGAAAGAACATCCTCCTCTGTCTAATTAGAAAACCCATAGACAGATGGAAGGCCCGTTTCAATTAATAACATGGGGCAAAGGGTATGCTTCTATTTCCACAGGTGCTGGAAGAATTAAGTGGGTTCCTGCCAAAAACGTCAAACCGTATCGCACTTCAGAACCTGTTGTCGAGCCTAGAACTGAGGAAGCGAGTACGCAGACGTGGACCGAATGGAAGGATCCCGGGTCTCGCCTGACGCCTCTTGTGCCTGACGTTCTTTGTGCATCGGTGGAACCCATGAACTCTGATTTTGTGCCAATGTTATTTATGAGTATACGAATTGAATGCTGAATGTTTGTCTAACGAAGCTAATTTTTGGCTGAAAATTTAGGTTATTGTTTTTGTTTAGAAAGAATTCTGCCAAAACTTAGTTCTTGAAAGAGATGGGGCAGAATCAAATGGTATACTTGTTTTGCTTGATTTTAATTGTTTATTGTCGTGCAGATTTGCCTGTGGATCAACCGAAAACGAGTGTTTGGGTGACCTTAGCCAAGGCTGCCGGATCGGATACTATATGTCTGTCTAATTCGGAACCAGAAAAGCCTTTCTCAACCTGTTTGGTTGGTGTGCCAGTGAAAGAGTTTCCTTTGGTCAGAAAAGAATCCAATGGTAAACCAGGTGGAATTGACAATGGAAACAGTCCTTCCTTCAATTGGAACATTTGTTTGAAAAAACTTCTCAGGGCAGCAAATGTTTCAAACAGTTGGGATGTGTTTCTGGAGACGGACCAATATCCACGGCAATTGCCAAAAGGGTATTGGATCATTTGCGGAGACAGAGGTTGGCAAGGCATTCCAGCCCACCTTGAAGGTGGCCCTTGTAGCATTGGTATGCTTACCATAATTGCCCCCACTGCCAAAGCAGTGATGAAAAAGAAACAAAGGAAAACAAGAGCTGTTCCTCATTATGATGAGAACTGTCAGAGTGATTTTATGCCTTGGAATGCCGCCAGAAGGGTTTCAGCAGGTATATTTCTACCCCAATTGGCTTCAGCTGTGGCCTTGAGACAATTAGATCGAGTTGGATGTTGGCTGGGCAAACAAGCTAATGCCACATCCTCCGCAATCAGTGATATGTTGACCGATGTTGATAGTATTAGACATGCTACTCTTCAAAACCGAGCAGCCATTGATTTTCTCTTACTGGCAGAAGGACATGGTTGTGAGGAATTTGAAGGATTGTGTTGTATGAATTTGTCTGATCATTCTGAATCCATTCACAAAAGCATTCAAAAATTAAAGGATCTGACAGCCCAAATTAAAGAAGATGGAGGTTCCTGGTTGGATGATTTGTTTCAAAATTGGAGTTTTGCACCTTGGCTAAGGCAACTTTGCAAGATAGGTCTTTACATATTAGGTGTTCTAATACTGATATTGATAGTGGCACCTTGTATACTCTGTTGTGTTCGGCGAATGATGAACAAAACAGTCCGAGAAGTTTTTGTCATTCAAGCAGGAGAATTAGGATGTAGAAGCACAGAGAGTGTACGAAATCTCACGAAAGCAGTAGATGAGGGTATTGACATGAACGAAGGTTTTGAATTAAGGCCTTGGAATCGACCAGAGTTTTTTGAACGATGCCTTGTGACTGTTGCCAAACGTGATTCATATCTCTCTTTCAGGGATTGGGTCTTCACAGCATTAAGTTGCTGTGCCGTAATATAGCAATGCTTCAGTTTAGTGAAAATAGGTCTTCAGCAGATAATAAGCAGAAATTTTGCAATAGAGCTATGAAACGCAAATAGCAAGCGACAAGAAAATGAAAGCTTCTGGGTCAAACAGAGAGGGGGAAATGTTGGAATCCATAAGGTTAGAGGATTTTTAAGAAATGGTTACAAAGAAGTATGTAGGCCTTAGACTGGAGTTTTGTTAGCATTGCAGAAAAGTTTCCCATGCAAGCAGAAAAAGTTTTCCATGCAAGCAGAAAAGTTTCCCAAGCAGTAGACATGACAAATAACAATAGGCTTCTGTAGAATTGGCTTTAGGATGGCAACAAGGTTATTTAATGTATATCTTTAGAAGGTTAGCATGAATAGAACTCTGTTCTTTGTCTCTTATCAACTAGTCTTTGTTTTAGCTACCATTACCTATGTTTTATAAGATTGGATAGAATGCTTGTCAAGATGTGTTTTCTGTGTCTGATTGGCTGAATTCTAGTCTGAGATGATTTTATGTATTGCTGTATGAGCCCTGTTGAAGGAGACATTTTTTGGTGTGGATCAGTGAGCTGTCATGTCTCCATTTTGTATTTTGAGACTGATGTGCTGGAAATAAAAGCAAAAATCTCTTCACTGGTCGGGTTACCATGTTATCCATATTTGGATATTTTGCCGCGGCCTAGTGGGTTCCTTTTTTAAGGTGTGGGTTCCTGACACCATTGGACTTATACCTGTCCCGTCCCCCGCATATTGGTGCCTCGTGTGAGGACGTAGAATAGAAGAAAAACAAAGAAAAATCGTGACAGTACCAGCTGCGGAGACCCAAGTGTTAACAAGGAGCACACTGTATCATCTCTCCCGCCGAAGCCAAGAAAATTGTAAGTAACTTATCTCGGGAGAGCGCTTGGGTGACGTGGGGAGGCAAAATAGCGAAAAAGAAAATTATTAAAAGAACACAAAAATGGGAACGAATTTATCAAAAGTTGAATGGGATGTTTTTCATCAATTAGGGACAATGTTACAAGAAAAAGGTCTCTCTGAAATTTCAAAAACTGAGCTTAAAAACTTACTTATCTGGGTTAAAGCGAATACGCAAGATTTAAATCTGCAGTCTGCTTTTACTTTTCATTTTTGGGATCAGATAAACTGGAGAATCTATAAACTAATCTCAAAAAAGATGAAAGCTTAAGAGAACTTATGCCGGTTTGTAGAGCACTGTTGGAGCACTGTTTTAAACAAACGGATAATAATAAGATCAACTTGGACTCAGAAAACAAAGCTTCTGGTTCTGTCTCATTAAATTCCAGTAAACCGGAGACTCTGTGTGTATCGGAGAATGTTACAAGTGTTGTTGCAAATGCTGAAAGTATTGCTTTGAACTCTGTTGACCAAAATCTTTCTTCTCTCTCTCTGGGAAAAAATGAGACTCTTTTGGACTTTTCTTTGCGTTGTTCTGTTAATGTAAAAATATGTGACTCTTGTAAGGGGGATGGAACAAAGTGTGTAAAAGATGGAAATGAAAAAGTGACTGTACTTCCTAAAATTGTTTGTGCAGGGACACTGAAACCTGAATTGGATTCTGTTGGGCCTGGGGTGGAGGCTGAGGTGGCTGCTTCCACTCGGGAAATTGTGGTTCCGGGGAACTCTTTTTCAGTTAAGCAAAAACATGGTTGTTCTGGTGTTTGTCAATCTATAGATACAGAGAAAGAAAAACTGGCTTTAAGGGTGGAGTCCTTTGAAAGGAAGAGATGGAAGAAAGTCGCGACTGTGTTGTTGCTGAAATTCAAAAAGCTGGACTTGAAATCTCTGCAACGAAAATTCAACAAGTTTCACCTTAGAAGTACCTGGGATGGAAGATGATGGAAGACGATGGAAGACGACAAGAAGACCACAGAAAATTCAGATCCGAACCAGAGTCAACAACCTACAAGAGTTACAACAACTTCTAGGAGAAATCAACTGGGTCAGACCGATGTTGGGAATCACCAATGATGAACTGAGTCCGCTCTTCCATTTGCTGAGAGGAAGTTGCGACATCACTTCGCCAAGAACTTTCATCCCTGAAGCTCGTGCTGCTCTCGACAAAGTCACAGAAGCTCTTCAAAAAAGACAAGCTCATCGCTGCGTTCCTGAAAATCCTTTCTTTCTTGCAATCTTAGGAGAGAAGATGCAGCTTTGTGGTCTCATTTTCCAGTGGGATGCCACAGAACAAGATCCTTTGTTAATAATGGAATGGGTTTTTCCTCCCTACAGTGTTGTGGTGTGCTGTGATGTCCCATTTTGGCCTTCCAGGTCACTTTCCCAGGTGTGCCTATACGTCGATCCCTTCCCCCTTGCCCCCATGCTGAGTGAGTCCTGTCAATCAGGCTAAACGTTCCAGCAAGGCGTCGTGTGGTTGGTCAAGTTTAAAGGATGCCCCTATGCCCAGAGGTCATTGGCCTGTCTGGGTGTCATCTTCCCCTGAGACCCTGCCCCTCTCACCTGGTTGGTGGCTCACCTGTACCTCCCCTCCCCCTGTCCCTGAGCTTAAAAAGGTGATCAGACCATGCGGTCCTTATTCTGTTGGAGCAGTTGCTCACGTTCAGACCTCTGTAACCATGGAATAAACCTCTGGACATTAAACCCTCCAGCAGAATCTCTCCTTTTTCTCTTCACCATCGCCTGAAGCTATTCCTCCTGAGGTAACGGGGTCCCTTACAAGCCTGGACTTGTTCAGTGCCCAGCTGCAACCACCAGCAAGCCAAGGTATCTCTGGGGTGTTACACCGCAGTTGCTGCCTTTGGCCCAGCAGCGAGGGTCAGACTGGCCCAGGCACAATCTAACTGGTAATATTGGGAGCTTTTTTTTCCAATATTTGGCGTCCCTGAGGCGGGCAAAGCGACTCTGCAGCCTGAGACGGACCTGCAGTACCTTGGAGAAGCTTCTGGCAGCCGTGCATCCAGCTGAAAGGGGCTTTGGTTGCAACGCCCTCGGCTAGAGACTTTGGGAATATTCCCAGAAGAAGTTTCGTGGACTGTTCGGCACCTCTGGAAAGCCCAGCTCCTTTCTGGTGAGCAGATTTTCCAGAGGAAGGACAGGGTAGCCTCTCTCGCCCAAGAGAGGTCCTGTTCCGGTGAAGAGACCTGCCTGTACCCAGCCAGCTACAGCTTCCATTTCGGGTGAGTATCTCTGCTCTCGGTAGGGCAGGAGCTCAAAAACAGACTCTGCCGTGAGTTCTGTTCCTTTTTGCCTTTGCATTTTTGGCTGCGCAGCCCCACAGACGGGAATTAATTGATTTCTAGCTATTAGCTTTCTGCCGCGTGTTTTGCTGTCTTTTGGAATTCGCGCCGGAGTGGGAGCGCTCTGCCCTTCCCCCCGGCTTTGCAGCTCAGCTCTCTCCACGTGGTCAGGGGATCCCACTCTCTGTCTCTCTCTGTGCGGGGGAGGGGGGGCTCTCGGCTCTCTTGCCGCGGGGGACTCTCTCTCTCTCTCTCTCTCTGTGTGGGGAAGGGGAGGTCTCTGCACACGCGGCGCGGGGGGGCCCGGTTTCGGCTTGCCACGTGGCGTGGCTGCTCTCTCTGCTCCGCGGGGGGCTGCATTCCACGGCGGGGGAGGCTTTGTTTCTGCCTCAGCTCAGCAGGGCGTGCCCTGCTGCTGCTGCCCGGGAATTTTAAAAGCAGTATATACAGCTGCATTGTGAAGCTTTTGTCGGCTCGTTATCGCTTTCCTATCTGCGTTTTTTTTTAGAAATCAGTAGCTGATTTTGGCTTTGTTTTTGGTCAGGCGGGATTTAGTACTTTGCTTTTTACATCTAACATGGGTTTGAAACTCAGCATTGTACAAAAAGGAGTGTATTATAATATTGTTAGCATTTTAAATAGTGGTAATGTGAAGTTCTCAAAGGCAAAATTTAAACAGTTTATAAGATGGCTTTTCCTCCACTTCCCACAAATCTCCCCTGAAGAAATCCACAATATTCAATTCTGGGATAAAGTTGGGAATGAATTGATTACCTTAGGACAATCTAGCAATGCCCCCTCAGCTAAATTTGTTTTTTGGAGTTTACAAATTCGTACAGCATTGCTCAAACAAAAGGAAATGGAGAAAAAGCCAAATGTAAAGCCATGTACCTCTGCTCTCCCTGTTTCTCCCTCTCCTAGTTCTAAAACCCCTAAACCTCTTTCCCCAAAACTTGGTATTTTAAACAGATCAAACTCATTGGGAAGTCGACGCCCAAAGTCTGTTGAAATGCCTGAGTTGCCCTGTCCACAAGGCCCTGGCCAGGCTGCGTGGAACCTTTCCCAATCCCCTGTGTCCCATCCTCAGAAACCCACAGCACGTGTTAGCTTTGCAGAGAGTAGTGTTACCCAAAATGGCCCCCAGTCCCTAGGGGGTCCACAAGATGGTGGATGCCACGTGGCATCTTCCCAAACCTGGTCTTCTTCTTCCCAAAATCCTCTTAAGAATCCCGAAACTCCAGCCCAATCCCCCTCTCCTTCTGTTCCTCGTGATACCTTCCCCCCTCCCCCTCCCTTTCCTGCAGTACCCTCAGCTCCGCCCCTCTACTCCTCCCAGGGGGCGTCTGCTGACGTGATGTCACCAGGTGTCCCCGCCCCCTGCCTGCCCCTTGACCCCGCCCCTTGTTCCCACGGTGTCCCCGCCCCCTGCTTGCCCCCTGACCCCGCCCCCTGTACCCGTTGCATCTCCGCCCCCTCCCCGGGTTCCCACGGTGGGGACACACCCGCTGCCTGTCCCCAAACCTGTATCTGTGATCCCAATGCTTCTGTTTCAAGGGATACAGAGCAGGGAATAGCAGATTCAATGCATAGTCCCATGTTGTCACTGGCTCCTGTTACCTTTCAGCCTGCAGCTCAGGGGGGAGCAGCTCCAACTGCTAATTGGAGTTCTTTTGGACGACAATTGATTAAAGAGATCTGTAAGTCTCATAAAGAATATGGTCCACACAGTCCATATTTCCGTGGCCTTTTAAATTCTGAATTGAGTAGGACTGTAGTGATTCCACATGATTTAAAACAGCTTTTTTCCTGTCTCATGACCTCCACGGAATTTAAATTATGGGAAATAGCATGGAAACAACTGCTGAATGATGCTCTCCCAGGCTTGCATTCTGATCCAAACACAGCCAAAGACAACAGTGGTAACCCTATCACCATTGAGCACCTCTGTGGTGAGCGCCAATGGTCTTCTCCCTCGATCCAAGCTACTGCAATTCCTGCAGAAACACTCGAGAAAGTAAAAGAAGCAGCTGAAAAAGCATTCTTTTCCCTACAACCTGAGGGGCCTTTTGAGCCCTATAGTAAAATTAAACAGCTACCATCAGAGCCTTTTTTGAAATTTGTAGAAAGGTTAACTAGAGCTATTGAAATACAAGTTAAAAAAGAGAATGCTAGAGAAGCGATTTTAGAAGAAATGGCGTTTACAAATGCTAATGAACTGTGTCAAGCAGCAATCCTGAGCCTTCCTATTGAACCTTCTCCAACGTTAAAAGACATGCTCCTAGTCTGTAACAGGAAGGTGCCTCTGATGAGTGTGGCTGAAGACACCAGACCAAGGCTGCTGCCAAGACCACCTCAGCGTGTCGCCGTTGCCAGCCCTGCGCCTTTTCCCTCAGCACAGCAGTACCCTGGGCAGCAGCGGAGACCAGCACTGGCTAAGCCCACAAAACCATGCCTGCTTTGTAGCAACCTAGGGCACTGGAGTAACCAGTGCCCCCTGAAAAGGGAATTTGATGAATTTAGAAATGGCAGGGGAGGAGAACTACAAGCCCTCCCTGGGGGTCAACAACAACAAAAAAACTGAAAAGAAAGCGCCCGCCTGCCAGGCGCGCAGACACAAAAAGAGCAGGCCAAGGGAATAAGGGTAGCAAAACAAATCAAGCGCGCGATAATATTAATGTTTGTGTAAGTGAAGCAGGTGCTTCAAAGACTGTGTATGATTTAAGTGATCCTGTGTTAACCACATCTTCTGTCAATGAGCCTTACAGGTTGCAGCTGACTGAGTCACTCCATCTTGAGGACACTGATTGGCATTTTGTGTCTGTAAATCCTGAACAGAAAGGTACTTGGAACCGGATTCGTTGTAAGTACATCGTCATTGGGGACACCAAACACACACCACAAGAGATCGAAATTGCTCCAGGAATGACAACATCAGATCCTGAGCAATTCGTTCTCGGCCTGCATTGTTTCCACCCACCCCTCTTTCTTCCCAAGGGACAAATTGTTGCACGAGCTATCCCTGTGCCATCTTTACCTGAAAATATCAAAAAAAAAGGGCCCACAGTCGCCCGAGTACAAGTTATTGGGAAAGACAAACCCAAATTATGGTGTAATGTCAGTGGGGGTGGGGAGTCTAAACGCATTGAGATGCTTGTAGACACAGGTGCAGACTGCACAGTAATTCCAGTACAAGACTGGCCAGCACATTGGCCTTTGCAAAATGTTGCCGGTCACCTTCAAGGTGTAGGAGGTCTGCAATTGGCAAGACAATCCAAAAGCATTATTCAATTTGAGGGACCAAACGGACAATTGGCAAATATCCGTCCATTTGTGTTAGATTATTCGGAACCTTTGTTAGGGAGAGATTTAATGGCTCAGTGGGGTGTCACAATTGATATTCCAGACTCTCCACAGCATATTTGTACAGCAGTCATTGAACAACAGCGCCCCACCCAAAAACTGAAGTGGAAAACAGACAAACCAGTTCAGGTGAAACAGTGGCCGCTCAGTAAACAAAAAATAAAGGTGCTTCAGGAACTAGTGGAAGAGCAACTAAAAAAGGGCCACATTGTGGAGACCATGTCCCCATGGAACTCTCCAGTGTTTGTCATCCAAAAAGCTGACAAAAAGAGATGGCGGCTCCTCTGCGACCTCCGACAAATTAATAATGTAATTGAAGATATGGGTTCTCCCCAACCTGGTATGCCATCCCCAACAATGCTTCCCCAAGATTGGAAATTAGCTGTTATTGATATTAAGGATTGTTTTTTCCAAATCCCCTTGCACCCTGATGATGCACCGCGTTTTGCATTCTCAGTACCTTCTATTAATATGGAATCCCCTATGAAAAGGTACCATTGGACCGTTCTTCCTCAGGGATTAAAGGTCTCTCCAGCTATCTGCCAGTGGTATGTGTCTTCCCTGCTTTCCCCAGTACGTGCAGCCGCAGAGAAGGCCATTATCTATCATTATATGGATGATATCCTTGTGTGTGCCCCCAATGATGATTTACTCACACATGCGCTTGACCTAACGATCGATGCATTGATTGTTGCAGGGTTCGAGCTCCAGGAAAAGAAAATTCAAAAGATGCCACCTTGGAAATATTTGGGCTTAGAAATTGGAAATAGGACCGTTGTTCCTCAAAAACTAGAAATCAATCCAAAGATCAAGACCCTTGCGGATGTCCACAAGTTGTGTGGGTCTTTGAATTGGGTAAGACCATGGCTCGGTCTGACTAATGAAGACCTTGCCCCTCTTTTCAATTTATTGAAAGGGGGAGAGGACCCAGGTGCTCCTAGGTCTATTACCCCAGAGGCGCGGAAAGCTCTAGAAAAGGTTCAGATTGCAATGTCCACAAGACAGGCCAACCGATGCCGGCCTGACCTGCCATTCAAATTTATCATTCTAGGTAAGTTGCCACACCTCCATGGAATTATTTTCCAGTGGGAGGAAAAACAAACACCTAAGGCAAAGAACACACCAAAAAAGGACCGGGACCAGAGGGACCCTCTCTTGATCATAGAATGGGTTTTCCTCAGTCACAAAAGGTCCAAGAGACTGACAAAGCCTCAGGAGCTGGTAGCAGAACTGATCCGGAAAGCAAGGACCCGGATCAGGGAGTTAGCAGGATGTGATTTCAAGTGCATTCACATTCCAGTTGAGTTAAAATCAGGTCAAAATACTATGAAAATACTGGAACAATTGTTTCAAGAAAATGAAGTGTTGCAGTTTGCTCTGGATTCCTACTCAGGACAAATTTCGGTAGCGCGGCCCGCTCACAAATTGTTCAAACAAGATGTTCAATTTACCTTAAAACTGAGAAGTGCTCTAAGTAGGAGACCTTTAAAAAGGGCTCTAACTGTCTTCACAGATGCATCTGGGAGGTCCCACAAGTCTGTTATGACTTGGAAGGATCCTCAAACCCAGCAGTGGGAGACGGACATTGCTGAGGTGGAAGGTTCACCTCAGGTTGCTGAATTAGCTGCGGTTGTTAGGGCCTTTGAAAGGTTCTCAGAACCGTTCAATCTGATTACAGATTCTGCATATGTGGCAGGAGTAGTATCCAGGGCAGATCAAGCAGTACTGCAAGATGTGTCTAACATCACACTTTTCGAATTGCTCTCAAAACTGGTAAAGTTAGTCACTCACCGAGAGCAACCATTTTATGTGATGCATGTCAGGTCACACACTGACTTGCCAGGGTTTATCGCTGAAGGCAACAGAAGGGCAGATGCTCTTGCTGCACCTGCAGTGATGGCCACTCTCCCAAATGTTTTTGAACAGGCAAAAATCAGCCACCAGCTTTTCCACCAAAATGCACCTGGCCTGGTTCGTCAGTTTAACATCACTCGAGAACAGGCCAAAGCGATTGTGGCCACATGCCCAAATTGCCAACAACATGCACTCCCTACAGTGAGTATGGGAGCAAACCCAAGGGGACTGAACAGTTGTGAACTGTGGCAAACAGATGTAACACACATACAGTCTTTTGGACGGCAGAAATATGTTCATGTTAGTGTAGATACCTTTTCTGGAGCAGTCTATGCTTCTGCCCACACAGGAGAATCATCTTTTGATGCTATTAAGCACCTCTTGCAGGCTTTTTCTTTCATGGGCATCCCCAAGGAGCTGAAAACTGATAATGGGCCTGCTTACAAATCCAAGGAATTCGGGAGCTTCCTGCAGCAATGGGGAGTAGAGCACAAAACTGGCATCCCCTACTCCCCTACAGGTCAAGCCATTGTAGAAAGAACTCACTGTGATATTAAAAGGGTCCTGGACCAGCAACAACAGGTTCTGAAGGTGGAACCTCCCCACATCCGGTTATCCAGGGCGCTATTCACAATAAATTTTCTGAATTGTTCTTTTGACAGCCTGAACCCACCCATCCTATGCCACTTTGGGGGGAGCAATCATAGGTTAATTAAGGAAAAACCTCCAGTTTTAGTAAAGGACCCTGAGACTTGGAAAATGGTGGGACCTTACAAATTAGTTACTTGGGGACGTGGATATGCCTGTGTGTCCACCCCCTCTGGTTTAAGGTGGGTTCCTTCCAAATGGGTAAAGCCCTATGTTCCCAAGGTCTCAGAGAAATCTACAGAAGCACCCCAGGTTGCTCATGCTGCCTGGAGAAGAAAACGCCGCATGTGTTCTCTGGAGGAAATTCCATTTAAGCCTCCTATCTGGAATAGTTTATAATATATGTTTGTTTCAAGTTTTTGTACCAGTTTAGATCCCACTGTTCGTGTGTAGCCTCGAGATGCCACGAGACCGAGCCTGCTTCTCGTCCTACTCGTGATCATCCCACCTGTGACCTCCTGCATAGTCCCTCAGCCCAAACCACATATGGACTACCTTGACAACGGCTCTCAGACATCAACAGAGAAACTGACAACTGGCTGAATGGACTGTTCAAAGGCTGGGGACTCTCGGGCTGGTTGGGATCTATTCTGAAAACTGTGTTTTTAGTGCTGTTTATTTTAGTTATAGTTATTGTAGTTTATAGCATTGTTTTTAGACTAATCAAACGCATGGTGCTCAAGTTAATTTCAAGCTCATCTCCCCCTCCTGAAGTCTACCATTTGGAAGCCCTCAGTGCTCCAATGGATGACCTGGAAGCCTCAGTAGAAAACACTGACCCCTCCTGTAGAGGAAGAACTGATTTACCAACCATGGTTTGGCAATCATTCTGCACCACAAACATAGTCCTCTTCTTTTTAAACAAAACTAGGGGGAGATGTTGTGGTGTGCTGTGATGTCCCATTTTGGCCTTCCAGGTCACTTTCCCAGGTGTGCCTATACGTCTATCCCTTCCCCCTTGCCCCCATGCTGAGTGAGTCCTGTCAATCAGGCTAAACGTTCCAGCAAGGCGTCGTGTGGTTGGTCAAGTTTAAAGGATGCCCCTATGCCCAGAGGTCATTGGCCTGTCTGGGTGTCATCTTCCCCTGAGACCCTGCCCCTCTCACCTGGTTGGTGGCTCACCTGTACCTCCCCTCCCCCTGTCCCTGAGCTTAAAAAGGTGATCAGACCATGCGGTCCTTATTCTGTTGGAGCAGTTGCTCACGTTCAGACCTCTGTAACCATGGAATCTTTTTCTCTTCACCATCGCCTGAAGCTATTCCTCCTGAGGTAACGGGGTCCCTTACAAGCCTGGACTTGTTCAGTGCCCAGCTGCAACCACCAGCAAGCCAAGGTATCTCTGGGGTGTTACACCGCAGTTGCTGCCTTTGGCCCAGCAGCGAGGGTCAGACTGGCCCAGGCACAATCTAACTGGTAATATTGGGAGCTTTATTTTCCAATACTACAGGTTTTCAAAGACCATTTGCTCAGTTTTAGAAATGATTGCATACATTATAATTAAGGCTAGAACCAGATTGTTAACTTTGGCAGGTCAAGAATGTTCAGTTATCTATTTGCCATTGAAAAATGATTATTTCAATTGGGCAATGCAAAATTCTGATGATTTACAATATGCATTCTTAGGTTTTCCAGGTGTTTGTTCCATACACTATCCAGCTCACAAACTACTGCAAGCAAAATTGAGTTTCAGAGAAAAACCTAAATTAAGTGAAGAACCTTTACATGCTGTGACTCTCTTCACTGATGGCTCTGGTAAAAGCCACGAGTCCGTTGTGACTTGGTTTAATCAAAAGACTGATGTTTGGGAATCTGATATTCAAACAGTAGAGGGATCCCCTCAAATTGTTGAGCTTGCTGCAGTAGTTTGAGCTTTTCAGCTGTTTCCTCAGCCTTTTAATTTGGTCACAGATTCTGCTTATGTTGCTAATGTAGTCAGGAGAATAGAAGGTTCCATTTTAAAGGATGTTAGTAATGAAACTGTACATCGTTGGCTTTCATGTCTTTTTATAACTTTGCAATATAGAACTAATCCATATTTTGTTTCTCACATTAGGGCGCATTCTTCACTTCCTGGATTTTTAGTGGAAGGAAATGCAAGAGCGGACAAGCTGACAATGGTCATTTCTAACACATTGTCAAATATTTTTGAACAAGCAAAATTGAGTCATGCCTTTTTCCCCCAAAATGCACAAGCACTCATGCGAATGTTCCAAATCACTAAAAGTCAAGCTAAAGCTATCATTCATGCTTGCCCTGACTGTCAGTTGGTACAACCTCCTGTTTCTACAGGAGCAATCAACCCCCGAGGCTTACAAGCCTACAGTTGTGGCAAACAGGTGTTACTAAATAGCCTTCTTTTGGTAAATTTAAATATATTCATGTTTCCATAGACACGTTCTCTGGTGCAGTTTTTGCTTCCCTTCACACAGGTGAAACTTGCAGCCATGCCTGTCATCATTTCCTGCAAGCTTTTGCTTCATTGGGTATACCCCAAGAAGTAAAAACTGACAATGGTCCCGCATACATATCTCAAAAATTGGCCACATTTTTAAATGAATGGGGTGTTCGACACATTTTTGGTATTCCCCACTCTCCCACAAGCCAAGCAATCATTGAAAGAACACATCAAACCTTAAAACGCATATTAGATCAACAGAGAGGGGGAACGGAAATCACCCCACAGATGAGACTGAGTAAGGCTTTGTATGGTTTTAATTTTCTAAATAGTTCAAGTACAGAACCAGATCCACCAATCTTTAGACACTTTTCAAATAGCACACAGGCAAAACTGAAAGAACATCCTCCTCTTCTAATTAGAAACCCTGACTCTGGACAGATGGAAGGCCCGTTTCAATTAATAACGTGGGGCAAAGGGTATGCTTCTATTTCCACAGGTGCTGGAAGAATTAAGTGGGTTCCTGCCAAAAACGTCAAACCGTATCGCACTTCAGAACCTGTTGTCGAGCCTAGAACTGAGGAAGCGAGTACGCAGACGTGGACCGAATGGAAGGATCCCGGGTCTCGCCTGACGCCTCTTGTGCCTGACGTTCTTTGTGCATCGGTGGAACCCATGAACTCTGATTTTGTGCCAATGTTATTTATGAGTATACGAATTGAATGATGAATGTTTGTCTAACGAAGCTAATTTTTGGCTGAAAATTTAGGTTATTGTTTTTGTTTAGAAAGAATTCTGCCAAAACTTAGTTCTTGAAAGAGATGGGGCAGAATCAAATGGTATACTTGTTTTGCTTGATTTTAATTGTTTATTGTCGTGCAGATTTGCCTGTGGATCAACCGAAAACGAGTGTTTGGGTGACCTTAGCCAAGGCTGCCGGATCGGATACTATATGTCTGTCTAATTCGGAACCAGAAAAGCCTTTCTCAACCTGTTTGGTTGGTGTGCCAGTGAAAGAGTTTCCTTTGGTCAGAAAAGAATCCAATGGTAAACCAGGTGGAATTGACAATGGAAACAGTCCTTCCTTCAATTGGAACATTTGTTTGAAAAAACTTCTCAGGGCAGCAAATGTTTCAAACAGTTGGGATGTGTTTCTGGAGACGGACCAATATCCACGGCAATTGCCAAAAGGGTATTGGATCATTTGCGGAGACAGAGGCTGGCAAGGCATTCCAGCCCACCTTGAAGGTGGCCCTTGTAGCATTGGTATGCTTACCATAATTGCCCCCACTGCCAAAGCAGTGATGAAAAAGAAACAAAGGAAAACAAGAGCTGTTCCTCATTATGATGAGAACTGTCAGAGTGATTTTATGCCTTGGAATGCCGCCAGAAGGCTTTCAGCAGGTATATTTCTACCCCAATTGGCTTCAGCTGTGGCATTGAGACAATTAGATCGAGTTGGATGTTGGCTGAGCAAACAAGCTAATGCCACATCCTCCGCAATCAGTGATATGTTGACCGATGTTGATAGTATTAGACATGCTACTCTTCAAAACAGAGCAGCCATTGATTTTCTCTTACTGGCACAAGGACATGGTTGTGAGGAATTTGAAGGATTGGGTTGTATGAATTTGTCTGATCATTCTGAATCCATTCACAAAAGCATTCAAAAATTAAAGGATCTGACAGCCCAAATTAAAGAAGATGGAGGTTCCTGGTTGGATGATTTGTTTCAAAATTGGAGTTTTGCACCTTGGCTAAGGCAACTTTGCAAGATAGGTCTTTACATATTAGGTGTTCTAATACTGATATTGATAGTGGCACCTTGTATACTCTGTTGTCTTCGGCGAATGATGAACAAAACAGTCCGAGAAGTTTTTGTCATTCAAGCAGGAGAATTAGGATGTAGAAGCACAGAGAGTGTACGAAATCTCACGAAAGCAGTAGATGAGGGTATTGACATGAACGAAGGTTTTGAATTAAGGCCTTGGAATCGACCAGAGTTTTTTGAACGATGCCTTGTGACTGTTGCCAAACGTGATTCATATCTCTCTTTCAGGGATTGGGTCTTCACAGCATTAAGTTGCTGTGCCGTAATATAGCAATGTTTCAGTTTAGTGAAAATAGGTCTTCAGCAGATAATAAGCAGAAATTTTGCAATAGAGCTATGAAACGCAAATAGCAAGCGACAAGAAAATGAAAGCTTCTGGGTCAAACAGAGAGGGGGAAACGTTGGAATCCATAAGGTTAGAGGATTTTTAAGAAATGGTTACAAAGAAGTATGTAGGCCTTAGACTGGAGTTTTGTTAGCATTGCAGAAAAGTTTCCCATGCAAGCAGAAAAAGTTTTCCATGCAAGCAGAAAAGTTTCCCAAGCAGTAGACGTGACAAATAAAAATAGGCTTCTGTAGAATTGGCTTTAGGATGGTAACAAGGTTATTTAATGTATATCTTTAGAAGGTTAGCATGAATAGAACTCTGTTCTTTGTCTCTTATCAACTAGTCTTTGTTTTAGCTACGATTACCTATGTTTTATAAGATTGGATAGAATGCTTGTCAAGATGTGTTTTCTGTGTCTGATTGGCTGAATTCTAGTCTGAGATGATTTTATGTATTGCTGTATGAGCCCTGTTGAAGGAGACATTTTTTGGTGTGGATCAGTGAGCTGTCATGTCTCCATTTTGTATTTTGAGACTGATGTGCTGGAAATAAAAGCAAAAATCTCTTCACTGGTCTGGTTACCATGTTATCCATATTTGGATATTTTGCCGCGGCCTGGTGGGTTCCTTTTTTAAGGCGTGGGTTCCTGACACTATTGGACTTATACCTGTCCCGTCCCCCGCATATTGGTGCCTCGTGTGAGGACGTAGAATAGAAGAAAAACAAAGAAAAATCGTGGAAGTACCAGCTGCGGAGACCCAAGTGTTAACAAGGAGCACACTGTATCATCTCTCCTGCCGAAGCCAAGAAAATTGTAAGTAACTTATCTCGGGAGAGCGCTTAGGTGACGTTGGGAGGCAAAATAGCAAAAAAAGAAAATTATTAAAAGAACACAAAAATGGGAACGAATTTATCAAAAGTTGAATGGGATGTTTTTCATCAATTAGAGACAATGTTACAAGAAAAAGGTCACTCTGAAATTTCAAAAACTGAGCTTAAAAACTTACTTATCTGGGTTAAAGCGAATACGCAAGATTTAAATCTGCAGTCTGCTTTTACTTTTCATTTTTGGGATCAGATAAACTGGAGAATCTATAATCTAGTCTCTCTCAAAAAAGATGAAAGCTTAAGAGAACTTATGCCGGTTTGTAGAGCGCTGTTGGAGCGCTGTTTTAAACAAACGGATAATAATAAGATCAACTTGGACTCAGAAAACAAAGCTTCTGGTTCTGTCTCATTAAATTCCAGTAAACCGGAGACTGTGTGAGTATCGGAGAATGTTACAAGTGTTGTTGCAAATGCTGAAAGTATTGCTTTGAACTCTGTTGAACAAAATCTTTCTTCTCTCTCTCTGGGAAAAAATGAGACTCTTTTGGACTTTTCTTCGCGTTGTTCTATTAATGTAAAAATATGTGACTCTTGCAAGGGGGATGGAACAAAGTGTGTAAAAGATGGAAATGAAAAAGTGACTGTACTTCCTAAAATTGTTTGTGCAGGGACACTGAAACCTGAATTGGATTCTGTTGGGCCTGGGGTGGAGGCTGAGGTGGCTGCTTCCACTCGGGAAATTGTGGTTCCGGGGAACTCTTTTTCAGTTAAGCAAAAACATGGTTGTTCTGGTCTTTGTCAATCTATAGATACAGAGAAAGAAAAATTGGCTTTAAGGGTGGAGTCCTTTGAAAGGAAGAGATGGAAGAAAGTCGCGACTGTGTTGTTGCTGAAATTCAAAAAGCTGGACTTGAAATCTCTGCAACGAAAATTCAACAAGTTTCACCTTAGAAGTACCTGGGATGGAAGATGATGGAAGACGATGGAAGACGACAATAATACCACAGAAAATTCAGATCCGAGCCAGAGTCAACAACCTACAAGAGTTACAACAACTTCTAGGAGAAATCAACTGGGTCAGACCGATGTTGGGAATCACCAATGATGAACTGAGTCCGCTCTTCCATTTGCTGAGAGGAAGTTGCGACATCACTTCGCCAAGAACTTTAACCCCTGAAGCTCGTGCTGCTCTCGACAAAGTCACAGAAGCTCTTCAAAAAAGACAAGCTCATCGCTGCGTTCCTGAAAATCCTTTCTTTCTTGCAATCTTAGGAGAGAAGATGCAGCTTTGTGGTCTCATTTTCCAGTGGGATGCCACAGAACAAGATCCTTTGTTAATAATGGAATGGGTTTTTCCTCCCTACAGGTTTTCAAAGACCATTTGCTCAGTTTTAGAAATGATTGCATACATTATAATTAAGGCTAGAACCAGATTGTTAACTTTGGCAGGTCAAGAATGTTCAGTTATCTATTTGCCATTGAAAAATGATTATTTCAATTGGGCAATGCAAAATTCTGATGATTTACAATATGCATTCTTAGGTTTTCCAGGTGTTTGTTCCATACACTATCCAGCTCACAAACTACTGCAAGCAAAATTGAGTTTCAGAGAAAAACCTAAATTAAGTGAAGAACCTTTACATGCTGTGACTCTCTTCACTGATGGCTCTGGTAAAAGCCACAAGTCCGTTGTGACTTGGTTTAATCAAAAGACTGATGTTTGGGAATCTGATATTCAAACAGTAGAGGGATCCCCTCAAATTGTTGAGCTTGCTGCAGTAGTTTGAGCTTTTCAGCTGTTTCCTCAGCCTTTTAATTTGGTCACAGATTCTGCTTATGTTGCTAATGTAGTCAGGAGAATAGAAGGTTCCATTTTAAAGGATGTTAGTAATGAAACTGTACATCGTTGGCTTTCATGTCTTTTTATAACTTTGCAATATAGAACTAATCCATATTTTGTTTCTCACATTAGGGCGCATTCTTCACTTCCTGGATTTTTAGTGGAAGGAAATGCAAGAGCGGACAAGCTGACAATGGTCATTTCTAACACATTGCCAAATATTTTTGAACAAGCAAAATTGAGTCATGCCTTTTTCCACCAAAATGCACAAGCACTCATGCGAATGTTCCAAATCACTAAAAGTCAAGCTAAAGCTATCATTCATACTTGCCCTGACTGTCAATTGGTACAACCTCCTGTTTCTACAGGAGCAATCAACCCCCGAGGCTTACAAAGCCTACAGTTGTGGCAAACAGGTGTTACTAAATAGCCTTCTTTTGGTAAATTTAAAAATATTCATGTTTCCATAGACACGTTCTCTGGTGCAGTTTTTGCTTCCCTTCACACAGGTGAAACTGGCAGCCATGCCTGTCATCATTTCCTGCAAGCTTTTGCTTCATTGGGTATACCCCAAGAAGTAAAAACTGACAATGGTCCCGCATACATATCTCAAAAATTGGCCACATTTTTAAATGAATGGGGTGTTTGACACATTTTTGGTATTCCCCACTCTCCCACAAGCCAAGCAATCATTGAAAGAACACATCAAACCTTAAAACGCATATTAGATCAACAGAGAGGGGGAACGGAAATCACCCCACAGATGAGACTGAGTAAGGCTTTGTATGGTTTTAATTTTCTAAATAGTTCAAGTACAAAACCAGGTTTTAATTTTCTAAATAGTTCAAGTACAGAACCAGATCCACCAATCTTTAGACACTTTTCAAATAGCACACAGGCAAAACTGAAAGAACATCCTCCTCTTCTAATTAGAAACCCTGACTCTGTACAGATGGAAGGCCCGTTTCAATTAATAACGTGGGGCAAAGTGTATGTTTCTATTTCCACAGGTGCTGGAAGAATTAAGTGGGTTCCTGCCAAAAACGTCAAACCGTATCGCACTTCAGAACCTGTTGTCGAGCCTAGAACTGAGGAAGCGAGTACGCAGACGTGGACCGAATGGAAGGATCCCGGGTCTCGCCTGACGCCTCTTGTGCCTGACGTTCTTTGTGCATCGGTGGAACCCATGAACTCTGATTTTGTGCCAATGTTATTTATGAGTATACGAATTGAATGCTGAATGTTTGTTTAACAAAGCTAATTTTTGGCTGAAAATTTAGGTTATTGTTTTTGTTTAGAAAGAATTCTGCCAAAACTTAGTTCTTGAAAGAGATGGGGCAGAATCAAATGGTATACTTGTTTTGCTTGATTTTAATTGTTTATTGTCGTGCAGATTTGCCTGTGGATCAACCGAAAACGAGTGTTTGGGTGACCTTAGCCAAGGCTGCCGGATCGGATACTATATGTCTGTCTAATTCGGAACCAGAAAAGCCTTTCTCAACCTGTTTGGTTGGTGTGCCAGTGAAAGAGTTTCCTTTGGTCAGAAAAGAATCCAATGGTAAACCAGGTGGAATTGACAATGGAAACCAGTCCTTCCTTCAATTGGAACATTTGTTTGAAAAAACTTCTCAGGGCAGCAAATGTTTCAAACAGTTGGGATGTGTTTCTGGAGACGGACCAATATCCACGGCAATTGCCAGAAGGGTATTGGATCATTTGCGGAGACAGAGGTTGGCAAGGCATTCCAGCCCACCTTGAAGGTGGCCCTTGTAGCATTGGTATGCTTACCATAATTGCCCCCACTGCCAAAGCAGTGATGATAAAGAAACAAAGGAAAACAAGAGCTGTTCCTCATTATGATGAGAACTGTCAGAGTGATTTTATGCCTTGGAATGCCGCCAGAAGGCTTTCAGCAGGTATATTTCTACCCCAATTGGCTTCAGCTGTGGCATTGAGACAATTAGATCGAGTTGGATGTTGGCTGAGCAAACAAGCTAATGCCACATCCTCCGCAATCAGTGATATGTTGACCGATGTTGATAGTATTAGACATGCTACTCTTCAAAACAGAGCAGCCATTGATTTTCTTTTACTGGCACAAGGACATGGTTGTGAGGAATTTGAAGGATTGTGTTGTATGAATTTGTCTGATCATTCTGAATCCATTCACAAAAGCATTCAAAAATTAAAGGATCTGACAGCCCAAATTAAAGAAGATGGAGGTTCCTGGTTGGATGATTTGTTTCAAAATTGGAGTTTTGCACCTTGGCTAAGGCAACTTTGCAAGATAGGTCTTTACATATTAGGTGTTCTAATACTGATATTGATAATGGCACCTTGTATACTCTGTTGTCTTCGGCGAATGATGAACAAAACAGTCCGAGAAGTTTTTGTCATTCAAGCAGGAGAATTAGGAAGTAGAAGCACAGAGAGTGTACGAAATCTCACGAAAGCAGTAGATGAGGGTATTGACATGAACGAAGGTTTTGAATTAAGGCCTTGGAATCGACCAGAGTTTTTTGAACGATGCCTTGTGACTGTTGCCAAACGTGATTCATATCTCTCTTTCAGGGATTGGGTCTTCACAGCATTAAGTTGCTGTGCCGTAATATAGCAATGCTTCAGTTTAGTGAAAATAGGTCTTCAGCAGATAATAAGCAGAAATTTTGCAATAGAGCTATGAAACGCAAATAGCAAGCGACAAGAAAATGAAAGCTTCTGGGTCAAACAGAGAGGGGGAAATGTTGGAATCCATAAGGTTAGAGGATTTTTAAGAAATGGTTACAAAGAAGTATGTAGGCCTTAGACTGGAGTTTTGTTAGCATCGCAGAAAAGTTTCCCATGCAAGCAGAAAAAGTTTTCCATGCAAGCAGAAAAGTTTCCCAAGCAGTAGACGTGACAAATAACAATAGGCTTCTGTAGAATTGGCTTTAGGATGGCAACAAGGTTATTTAATGTATATCTTTAGAAGGTTAGCATGAATAGAACTCTGTTCTTTGTCTCTTATCAACTAGTCTTTGTTTTAGCTACGATTACCTATGTTTTATAAGATTGGATAGAATGCTTGTCAAGATGTGTTTTCTGTGTCTGATTGGCTGAATTCTAGTCTGAGATGATTTTATGTATTGCTGTATGAGCCCTGTTGAAGGAGACATTTTTTGGTGTGGATCAGTGAGCTGTCATGTCTCCATTTTGTATTTTGAGACTGATGTGCTGGAAATAAAAGCAAAAATCTCTTCACTGGTCTGGTTACCATGTTATCCATATTTGGATATTTTGCCGTGGCCTAGTGGGTTCCTTTTTTAAGGCGTGGGTTCCTGACACTATTGGACTTATACCTGTCCCGTCCCCCGCATATTGGTGCCTCGTGTGAGGACGTAGAATAGAAGAAAAACAAAGAAAAATCGTGGAAGTACCAGCTGCGGAGACCCAAGTGTTAAGAAGGAGGACACTGTATCATCTCTCCCGCCGAAGCCAAGAAAATTGTAAGTAACTTATCTCGGGAGAGCGCTTGGGTGACGTCTGGAGGCAAAATAGAGAAAAAGAAAGTTATTACAAGAACACAAAAATGGGAACGAATTTATCAAAAGTTGAATGGGATGTTTTTCATCAATTAGAGACAATGTTACAAGAAAAAGGTCACTCTGAAATTTCAAAAACTGAGCTTAAAAACTTACTTATCTGGGTTAAAGCGAATACGCAAGATTTAAATCTGCAGTCTGCTTTTACTTTTCATTTTTGGGATCAGATAAACTGGAGAATCTATAAACTAGTCTCTCTCAAAAAAGATGAAAGCTTAAGAGAACTTATGCCGGTTTGTGGAGCGCTGTTGGAGCACTGTTTTAAACAAACTGATAATAATAAGATCAACTTGGACTCAGAAAACAAAGCTTCTGGTTCTGTCTCATTAAATTCCAGTAAACCGGAGACTGTGTGAGTATCGGAGAATGTTACAAGTGTTGTTGCAAATGCTGAAAGTATTGCTTTGAACTCTGTTGAACAAAATCTTTCTTCTCTCTCTCTGGGAAAAAATGAGACTCTTTTGGACTTTTCTTCGCGTTGTTCTGTTAATGTAAAAATATGTGACTCTTGTAAGGGGGATGGAACAAAGTGTGTAAAAGATGGAAATGAAAAAGTGACTGTACTTCCTAAAATTGTTTGTGCAGGGACACTGAAACCTGAATTGGATTCTGTTGGGCCTGGGATGGAGGCTGAGGTGGCTGCTTCCACTCGGGAAATTGTGGTTCCGGGGAACTCTTTTTCAGTTAAGCAAAAACATGGTTGTTCTGGTGTTTGTCAATCTATAGATACAGAGAAAGAAAAATTGGCTTTAAGGGTGGAGTCCTTTGAAAGGAAGAGATGGAAGAAAGTCGCGACTGTGTTGTTGCTGAAATTCAAAAAGCTGGACTTGAAATCTCTGCAACGAAAATTCAACAAGTTTCACCTTAGAAGTACCTGGGATGGAAGATGATGGAAGACGATGGAAGACGACAATAATACCACAGAAAATTCAGATCCGAACCAGAGTCAACAACCTACAAGAGTTACAACAACTTCTAGGAGAAATCAACTGGGTCAGACCGATGTTGGGAATCACCAATGATGAACTGAGTCCGCTCTTCCATTTGCTGAGAGGAAGTTGCGACATCACTTCGCCAAGAACTTTAACCCCTGAAGCTCGTGCTGCTCTCGACAAAGTCACAGAAGCTCTTCAAAAAAGACAAGCTCATCGCTGCGTTCCTGAAAATCCTTTCTTTCTTGCAATCTTAGGAGAGAAGATGCAGCTTTGTGGTCTCATTTTCCAGTGGGATGCCACAGACCAAGATCCTTTGTTAATAATGGAATGGGTTTTTCCTCCCTACAGGTTTTCAAAGACCATTTGCTCAGTTTTAGAAATGATTGCATACATTATAATTAAGGCTAGAACCAGATTGTTAACTTTGGCAGGTCAAGAATGTTCAGTTATCTATTTGCCATTGAAAAATGATTATTTCAATTGGGCAATGCAAAATTCTGATGATTTACAATATGCATTCTTAGGTTTTCCAGGTGTTTGTTCAATACACTATCCAGCTCACAAACTACTGCAAGCAAAATTGAGTTTCAGAGAAAAACCTAAATTAAGTGAAGAACCCTTACATGCTGTGACTCTCTTCACTGATGGCTCTGGTGAAAGCCACAAGTCCGTTGTGACTTGGTTTAATCAAAAGACTGATGTTTGGGAATCTGATATTCAAACAGTAGAGGGATCCCCTCAAATTGTTGAGCTTGCTGCAGTAGTTTGAGCTTTTCAGCTGTTTCCTCACCCTTTTAATTTGGTCACAGATTCTGCTTATGTTGCTAATGTAGTCAGGAGAATAGAAGGTTCCATTTTAAAGGATGTTAGTAATGAAACTGTACATCGTTGGCTTTCATGTCTTTTTATGACTTTGCAATATAGAACTAATCCATATTTTGTTTCTCACATTAGGGCGCATTCTTCACTTCCTGGATTTTTAGTGGAAGGAAATGCAAGAGCGGACAAGCTGACAATGGTCATTTCTAACACATTGTCAAATATTTTTGAACAAGCAAAATTGAGTCATGCCTTTTTCCACCAAAATGCACAAGCACTCATGCGAATGTTCCAAATCACTAAAAGTCAAGCTAAAGCTATCATTCATACTTGCCCTGACTGTCAATTGGTACAACCTCCTATTTCTACAGGAGCAATCAACCCCCGAGGCTTACAAAGCCTACAGTTGTGGCAAACAGGTGTTACTAAATAGCCTTCTTTTGGTAAATTTAAAAATATTCATGTTTCCATAGACACGTTCTCTGGTGCAGTTTTTGCTTCCCTTCACACAGGTGAAACTGGCAGCCATGCCTGTCATCATTTCCTGCAAGCTTTTGCTTCATTGGGTATACCCCAAGAAGTAAAAACTGACAATGGTCCCGCATACATATCTCAAAAATTGGCCACATTTTTAAATGAATGGGGTGTTTGACACATTTTTGGTATTCCCCACTCTCCCACAAGCCAAGCAATCATTGAAAGAACACATCAAACCTTAAAACGCATATTAGATCAACAGAGAGGGGGAACGGAAATCACCCCACAGGTGAGACTGAGTAAGGCTTTGTATGGTTTTAATTTTCTAAATAGTTCAAGTACAGAACCAGATCCACCAATCTTTAGACACTTTTCAAATAGCACACAGGCAAAACTGAAAGAACATCCTCCTCTTCTAATTAGAAACCCTGACTCTGGACAGATGGAAGGCCCGTTTCAATTAATAACGTGGGGCAAAGGGTATGCTTCTATTTCCACAGGTGCTGGAAGAATTAAGTGGGTTCCTGCCAAAAACGTCAAACCGTATCGCACTTCAGAACCTGTTGTCGAGCCTAGAACTGAGGAAGCGAGTACGCAGACGTGGACCGAATGGAAGGATCCCGGGTCTCGCCTGACGCCTCTTGTGCCTGACGTTCTTTGTGCATCGGTGGAACCCATGAACTCTGATTTTGTGGCAATGTTATTTATGAGTATACGAATTGAATGCTGAATGTTTGTTTTACAAAGCTAGTTTTTGGCTGAAAAATTAGGTTATTGTTTTTGTTTAGAAAGAATTCTGCCAAAACTTAGTTCTTGAAAGAGATGGGGCAGAATCAAATGGTATACTTGTTTTGCTTGATTTTAATTGTTTATTGTCGTGCAGATTTGCCTGTGGATCAACCGAAAACGAGTGTTTGGGTGACCTTAGCCAAGGCTGCCGGATCGGATACTATATGTCTGTCTAATTCGGAACCAGAAAAGCCTTTCTCAACCTGTTTGGTTGGTGTGCCAGTGAAAGAGTTTCCTTTGGTCAGAAAAGAATCCAATGGTAAACCAGGTGGAATTGACAATGGAAACAGTCCTTCCTTCAATTGGAACATTTGTTTGAAAAAACTTCTCAGGGCAGCAAATGTTTCAAACAGTTGGGATGTGTTTCTGGAGACGGACCAATATCCACGGCAATTGCCAAAAGGGTATTGGATCATTTGCGGAGACAGAGGCTGGCAAGGCATTCCAGCCCACCTTGAAGGTGGCCCTTGTAGCATTGGTATGCTTACCATAATTGCCCCCACTGCCAAAGCAGTGATGAAAAAGAAACAAAGGAAAACAAGAGCTGTTCCTCATTATGATGAGAACTGTCAGAGTGATTTTATGCCTTGGAATGCCGCCAGAAGGCTTTCAGCAGGTATATTTCTACCCCAATTGGCTTCAGCTGTGGCATTGAGACAATTAGATCGAGTTGGATGTTGGCTGAGCAAACAAGCTAATGCCACATCCTCCGCAATCAGTGATATGTTGACCGATGTTGATAGTATTAGACATGCTACTCTTCAAAACAGAGCAGCCATTGATTTTCTTTTACTGGCACAAGGACATGGTTGTGAGGAATTTGAAGGATTGTGTTGTATGAATTTGTCTGATCATTCTGAATCCATTCACAAAAGCATTCAAAAATTAAAGGATCTGACAGCCCAAATTAAAGAAGATGGAGGTTCCTGGTTGGATGATTTGTTTCAAAATTGGAGTTTTGCACCTTGGCTAAGGCAACTTTGCAAGATAGGTCTTTACATATTAGGTGTTCTAATACTGATATTGATAGTGGCACCTTGTATACTCTGTTGTCTTCGGCGAATGATGAACAAAACAGTCCGAGAAGTTTTTGTCATTCAAGCAGGAGAATTAGGAAGTAGAAGCACAGAGAGTGTACGAAATCTCACGAAAGCAGTAGATGAGGGTATTGACATGAACGAAGGTTTTGAATTAAGGCCTTGGAATCGACCAGAGTTTTTTGAACGATGCCTTGTGACTGTTGCCAAACGTGATTCATATCTCTCTTTCAGGGATTGGGTCTTCACAGCATTAAGTTGCTGTGCCGTAATATAGCAATGCTTCAGTTTAGTGAAAATAGGTCTTCAGCAGATAATAAGCAGAAATTTTGCAATAGAGCTATGAAATGCAAATAGCAAGCGACAAGAAAATGAAAGCTTCTGGGTCAAACAGAGAGGGGGAAATGTTGGAATCCATAAGGTTAGAGGATTTTTAAGAAATGGTTACAAAGAAGTATGTAGGCCTTAGACTGGAGTTTTGTTAGCATTGCAGAAAAGTTTCCCATGCAAGCAGAAAAAGTTTTCCATGCAAGCAGAAAAGTTTCCCAAGCAGTAGACGTGACAAATAACAATAGGCTTCTGTAGAATTGGCTTTAGGATGGCAACAAGGTTATTTAATGTATATCTTTAGAAGGTTAGCATGAATAGAACTCTGTTCTTTGTCTCTTATCAACTAGTCTTTGTTTTAGCTACGATTACCTATGTTTTATAAGATTGGATAGAATGCTTGTCAAGATGTGTTTTCTGTGTCTGATTGGCTGAATTCTAGTCTGAGATGATTTTATGTATTGCTGTATGAGCCCTGTTGAAGGAGACATTTTTTGGTGTGGATCAGTGAGCTGTCATGTCTCCATTTTGTATTTTGAGACTGATGTGCTGGAAATAAAAGCAAAAATCTCTTCACTGGTCTGGTTACCATGTTATCCATATTTGGATATTTTGCCGTGGCCTAGTGGGTTCCTTTTTTAAGGCGTGGGTTCCTGACACTATTGGACTTATACCTGTCCCGTCCCCCGCATATTGGTGCCTCGTGTGAGGACGTAGAATAGAAGAAAAACAAAGAAAAATCGTGGAAGTACCAGCTGCGGAGACCCAAGTGTTAAGAAGGAGGACACTGTATCATCTCTCCCGCCGAAGCCAAGAAAATTGTAAGTAACTTATCTCGGGAGAGCGCTTGGGTGACGTCTGGAGGAAAAATAGAGAAAAAGAAAATTATTACAAGGACACAAAAATGGGAACAAATTTATCAAAAGTTGAATGGGATGTTTTTCATCAATTAGAGACAATGTTACAAGAAAAAGGTCACTCTGAAATTTCAAAAACTGAGCTTAAAAACTTACTTATCTGGGTTAAAGCCAATACGCAAGATTTAAATCTGCAGTCTGCTTTTACTTTTCATTTTTGGGATCAGATAAACTGGAGAATCTATAATCTAGTCTCTCTCAAAAAAGATGAAAGCTTAAGAGAACTTATGCCGGTTTGTAGAGCGCTGTTGGAGCGCTGTTTTAAACAAACGGATAATAATAAGATCAACTTGGACTCAGAAAACAAAGCTTCTGGTTCTGTCTCATTAAATTCCAGTAAACCGGAGACTGTGTGAGTATGGGAGAATGTTACAAGTGTTGTTGCAAATGCTGAAAGTATTGCTTTGAACTCTGTTGAACAAAATCTTTCTTCTCTCTCTCTGGGAAAAAATGAGACTCTTTTGGACTTTTCTTCGCGTTGTTCTGTTAATGTAAAAATATGTGACTCTTGTAAGGGGGATGGAACAAAGTGTGTAAAAGATGGAAATGAAAAAGTGACTGTACTTCCTAAAATTGTTTGTGCAGGGATCACTGAAACCTGAATTGGATTCTGTTGGGCCTGGGGTGGAGGCTGAGGTGGCTGCTTCCACTCGGGAAATTGTGGTTCCGGGGAACTCTTTTTCACTTAAGCAAAAACATGGTTGTTCTGGTCTTTGTCAATCTATAGATACAGAGAAAGAAAAATTGGCTTTAAGGGTGGAGTCCTTTGAAAGGAAGAGATGGAAGAAACTCGCGACTGTGTTGTTGCTGAAATTCAAAAAGCTGGACTTGAAATCTCTGCAACGAAAATTCAACAAGTTTCACCTTAGAAGTACCTGGGATGGAAGATGATGGAAGACGATGGAAGACGACAATAATACCACAGAAAATTCAGATCCGAACCAGAGTCAACAACCTACAAGAGTTACAACAACTTCTAGGAGAAATCAACTGGGTCAGACCGATGCTGGGAATCACCGATGATGAACTGAGTCCGCTCTTCCATTTGCTGAGAGGAAGTTGCGACATCACTTCGCCAAGAACTTTAACCCCTGAAGCTCGTGCTGCTCTCGACAAAGTCACAGAAGCTCTTCAAAAAAGACAAGCTCATCGCTGCGTTCCTGAAAATCCTTTCTTTCTTGCAATCTTAGGAGAGAAGATGCAGCTTTGTGGTCTCATTTTCCAGTGGGATGCCACAGACCAAGATCCTTTGTTAATAATGGAATGGGTTTTTCCTCCCTACAGGTTTTCAAAGACCATTTGCTCAGTTTTAGAAATGATTGCATTCATTATAATTAAGGCTAGAACCAGATTGTTAACTTTGGCAGGTCAAGAATGTTCAGTTATCTATTTGCCATTGAAAAATGATTATTTCAATTGGGCAATGCAAAATTCTGATGATTTACAATATGCATTCTTAGGTTTTCCAGGTGTTTGTTCCATACACTATCCAGCTCACAAACTACTGCAAGCAAAATTGAGTTTCAGAGAAAAACCTAAATTAAGTGAAGAACCTTTACATGCTGTGACTCTCTTCACTGATGGCTCTGGTGAAAGCCACAAGTCCGTTGTGACTTGGTTTAATCAAAAGACTGATGTTTGGGAATCTGATATTCAAACAGTAGAGGGATCCCCTCAAATTGTTGAGCTTGCTGCAGTAGTTTGAGCTTTTCAGCTGTTTCCTCAGCCTTTTAATTTGGTCACAGATTCTGCTTATGTTGCTAATGTAGTCAGGAGAATAGAAGGTTCCATTTTAAAGGATGTTAGTAATGAAACTGTACATCGTTGGCTTTCATGTCTTTTTATGACTTTGCAATATAGAACTAATCCATATTTTGTTTCTCACATTAGGGCGCATTCTTCACTTCCTGGATTTTTAGTGGAAGGAAATGCAAGAGCGGACAAGCTGACAATGGTCATTTCTAACACATTGTCAAATATTTTTGAACAAGCAAAATTGAGTCATGCCTTTTTCCACCAAAATGCACAAGCACTCATGCGAATGTTCCAAATCACTAAAAGTCAAGCTAAAGCTATCATTCATACTTGCCCTGACTGTCAATTGGTACAACCTCCTGTTTCTACAGGAGCAATCAACCCCCGAGGCTTACAAAGCCTACAGTTGTGGCAAACAGGTGTTACTAAATAGCCTTCTTTTGGTAAATTTAAAAATATTCATGTTTCCATAGACATGTTCTCTGGTGCAGTTTTTGCTTCCCTTCACACAGGTGAAACTGGCAGCCATGCCTGTCATCATTTCCTGCAAGCTTTTGCTTCATTGGGTATACCCCAAGAAGTAAAAACTGACAATGGTCCCGCATACATATCTCAAAAATTGGCCACATTTTTAAATGAATGGGGTGTTCGACACATTTTTGGTATTCCCCACTCTCCCACAAGCCAAGCAATCATTGAAAGAACACATCAAACCTTAAAACGCATATTAGATCAACAGAGAGGGGGAACGGAAATCACCCCACAGATGAGACTGAGTAAGGCTTTGTATGGTTTTAATTTTCTAAATAGTTCAAGTACAGAACCAGATCCACCAATCTTTAGACACTTTTCAAATAGCACACAGGCAAAACTGAAAGAACATCCTCCTCTTCTAATTAGAAACCCTGACTCTGGACAGATGGAAGGCCCGTTTCAATTAATAACGTGGGGCAAAGGGTATGCTTCTATTTCCACAGGTGCTGGAAGAATTAAGTGGGTTCCTGCCAAAAACGTCAAACCGTATCGCACTTCAGAACCTGTTGTCGAGCCTAGAACTGAGGAAGCGAGTACGCAGACGTGGACCGAATGGAAGGATCCCGGGTCTCGCCTGACGCCTCTTGTGCCTGACGTTCTTTGTGCATCGGTGGAACCCATGAACTCTGATTTTGTGCCAATGTTATTTATGAGTATACGAATTGAATGCTGAATGTTTGTTTTACAAAGCTAGTTTTTGGCTGAAAAATTAGGTTATTGTTTTTGTTTAGAAAGAATTCTGCCAAAACTTAGTTCTTGAAAGAGATGGGGCAGAATCAAATGGTATACTTGTTTTGCTTGATTTTAATTGTTTATTGTCGTGCAGATTTGCCTGTGGATCAACCGAAAACGAGTGTTTGGGTGACCTTAGCCAAGGCTGCCGGATCGGATACTATATGTCTGTCTAATTCGGAACCAGAAAAGCCTTTCTCAACCTGTTTGGTTGGTGTGCCAGTGAAAGAGTTTCCTTTGGTCAGAAAAGAATCCAATGGTAAACCAGGTGGAATTGACAATGGAAACAGTCCTTCCTTCAATTGGAACATTTGTTTGAAAAAACTTCTCAGGGCAGCAAATGTTTCAAACAGTTGGGATGTGTTTCTGGAGACGGACCAATATCCACGGCAATTGCCAAAAGGGTATTGGATCATTTGCGGAGACAGAGGCTGGCAAGGCATTCCAGCCCACCTTGAAGGTGGCCCTTGTAGCATTGGTATGCTTACCATAATTGCCCCCACTGCCAAAGCAGTGATGAAAAAGAAACAAAGGAAAACAAGAGCTGTTCCTCATTATGATGAGAACTGTCAGAGTGATTTTATGCCTTGGAATGCCGCCAGAAGGCTTTCAGCAGGTATATTTCTACCCCAATTGGCTTCAGCTGTGGCATTGAGACAATTAGATCGAGTTGGATGTTGGCTGAGCAAACAAGCTAATGCCACATCCTCCGCAATCAGTGATATGTTGACCGATGTTGATAGTATTAGACATGCTACTCTTCAAAACAGAGCAGCCATTGATTTTCTTTTACTGGCACAAGGACATGGTTGTGAGGAATTTGAAGGATTGTGTTGTATGAATTTGTCTGATCATTCTGAATCCATTCACAAAAGCATTCAAAAATTAAAGGATCTGACAGCCCAAATTAAAGAAGATGGAGGTTCCTGGTTGGATGATTTGTTTCAAAATTGGAGTTTTGCACCTTGGCTAAGGCAACTTTGCAAGATAGGTCTTTACATATTAGGTGTTCTAATACTGATATTGATAGTGGCACCTTGTATACTCTGTTGTGTTCGGCGAATGATGAACAAAACAGTCCGAGAAGTTTTTGTCATTCAAGCAGGAGAATTAGGAAGTAGAAGCACAGAGAGTGTACGAAATCTCACGAAAGCAGTAGATGAGGGTATTGACATGAACGAAGGTTTTGAATTAAGGCCTTGGAATCGACCAGAGTTTTTTGAACGATGCCTTGTGACTGTTGCCAAACGTGATTCATATCTCTCTTTCAGGGATTGGGTCTTCACAGCATTAAGTTGCTGTGCCGTAATATAGCAATGCTTCAGTTTAGTGAAAATAGGTCTTCAGCAGATAATAAGCAGAAATTTTGCAATAGAGCTATGAAATGCAAATAGCAAGCGACAAGAAAATGAAAGCTTCTGGGTCAAACAGAGAGGGGGAAATGTTGGAATCCATAAGGTTAGAGGATTTTTAAGAAATGGTTACAAAGAAGTATGTAGGCCTTAGACAGGAGTTTTGTTAGCATTGCAGAAAAGTTTCCCATGCAAGCAGAAAAAGTTTTCCATGCAAGCAGAAAAGTTTCCCAAGCAGTAGACGTGACAAATAACAATAGGCTTCTGTAGAATTGGCTTTAGGATGGCAACAAGGTTATTTAATGTATATCTTTAGAAGGTTAGCATGAATAGAACTCTGTTCTTTGTCTCTTATCAACTAGTCTTTGTTTTAGCTACGATTACCTATGTTTTATAAGATTGGATAGAATGCTTGTCAAGATGTGTTTTCTGTGTCTGATTGGCTGAATTCTAGTCTGAGATGATTTTATGTATTGCTGTATGAGCCCTGTTGAAGGAGACATTTTTTGGTGTGGATCAGTGAGCTGTCATGTCTCCATTTTGTATTTTGAGACTGATGTGCTGGAAATAAAAGCAAAAATCTCTTCACTGGTCTGGTTACCATGTTATCCATATTTGGATATTTTGCCGTGGCCTAGTGGGTTCCTTTTTTAAGGCGTGGGTTCCTGACACTATTGGACTTATACCTGTCCCGTCCCCCGCATATTGGTGCCTCGTGTGAGGACGTAGAATAGAAGAAAAACAAAGAAAAATCGTGGAAGTACCAGCTGCGGAGACCCAAGTGTTAAGAAGGAGGACACTGTATCATCTCTCCCGCCGAAGCCAAGAAAATTGTAAGTAACTTATCTCGGGAGAGCGCTTGGGTGACGTCTGGAGGAAAAATAGAGAAAAAGAAAATTATTACAAGGACACAAAAATGGGAACAAATTTATCAAAAGTTGAATGGGATGTTTTTCATCAATTAGAGACAATGTTACAAGAAAAAGGTCACTCTGAAATTTCAAAAACTGAGCTTAAAAACTTACTTATCTGGGTTAAAGCCAATACGCAAGATTTAAATCTGCAGTCTGCTTTTACTTTTCATTTTTGGGATCAGATAAACTGGAGAATCTATAATCTAGTCTCTCTCAAAAAAGATGAAAGCTTAAGAGAACTTATGCCGGTTTGTAGAGCGCTGTTGGAGCGCTGTTTTAAACAAACGGATAATAATAAGATCAACTTGGACTCAGAAAACAAAGCTTCTGGTTCTGTCTCATTAAATTCCAGTAAACCGGAGACTGTGTGAGTATGGGAGAATGTTACAAGTGTTGTTGCAAATGCTGAAAGTATTGCTTTGAACTCTGTTGAACAAAATCTTTCTTCTCTCTCTCTGGGAAAAAATGAGACTCTTTTGGACTTTTCTTCGCGTTGTTCTGTTAATGTAAAAATATGTGACTCTTGTAAGGGGGATGGAACAAAGTGTGTAAAAGATGGAAATGAAAAAGTGACTGTACTTCCTAAAATTGTTTGTGCAGGGATCACTGAAACCTGAATTGGATTCTGTTGGGCCTGGGGTGGAGGCTGAGGTGGCTGCTTCCACTCGGGAAATTGTGGTTCCGGGGAACTCTTTTTCACTTAAGCAAAAACATGGTTGTTCTGGTCTTTGTCAATCTATAGATACAGAGAAAGAAAAATTGGCTTTAAGGGTGGAGTCCTTTGAAAGGAAGAGATGGAAGAAACTCGCGACTGTGTTGTTGCTGAAATTCAAAAAGCTGGACTTGAAATCTCTGCAACGAAAATTCAACAAGTTTCACCTTAGAAGTACCTGGGATGGAAGATGATGGAAGACGATGGAAGACGACAATAATACCACAGAAAATTCAGATCCGAACCAGAGTCAACAACCTACAAGAGTTACAACAACTTCTAGGAGAAATCAACTGGGTCAGACCGATGCTGGGAATCACCGATGATGAACTGAGTCCGCTCTTCCATTTGCTGAGAGGAAGTTGCGACATCACTTCGCCAAGAACTTTAACCCCTGAAGCTCGTGCTGCTCTCGACAAAGTCACAGAAGCTCTTCAAAAAAGACAAGCTCATCGCTGCGTTCCTGAAAATCCTTTCTTTCTTGCAATCTTAGGAGAGAAGATGCAGCTTTGTGGTCTCATTTTCCAGTGGGATGCCACAGACCAAGATCCTTTGTTAATAATGGAATGGGTTTTTCCTCCCTACAGGTTTTCAAAGACCATTTGCTCAGTTTTAGAAATGATTGCATTCATTATAATTAAGGCTAGAACCAGATTGTTAACTTTGGCAGGTCAAGAATGTTCAGTTATCTATTTGCCATTGAAAAATGATTATTTCAATTGGGCAATGCAAAATTCTGATGATTTACAATATGCATTCTTAGGTTTTCCAGGTGTTTGTTCCATACACTATCCAGCTCACAAACTACTGCAAGCAAAATTGAGTTTCAGAGAAAAACCTAAATTAAGTGAAGAACCTTTACATGCTGTGACTCTCTTCACTGATGGCTCTGGTGAAAGCCACAAGTCCGTTGTGACTTGGTTTAATCAAAAGACTGATGTTTGGGAATCTGATATTCAAACAGTAGAGGGATCCCCTCAAATTGTTGAGCTTGCTGCAGTAGTTTGAGCTTTTCAGCTGTTTCCTCAGCCTTTTAATTTGGTCACAGATTCTGCTTATGTTGCTAATGTAGTCAGGAGAATAGAAGGTTCCATTTTAAAGGATGTTAGTAATGAAACTGTACATCGTTGGCTTTCATGTCTATTTATGACTTTGCAATATAGAACTAATCCATATTTTGTTTCTCACATTAGGGCGCATTCTTCACTTCCTGGATTTTTAGTGGAAGGAAATGCAAGAGCGGACAAGCTGACAATGGTCATTTCTAACACATTGTCAAATATTTTTGAACAAGCAAAATTGAGTCATGCCTTTTTCCACCAAAATGCACAAGCACTCATGCGAATGTTCCAAATCACTAAAAGTCAAGCTAAAGCTATCATTCATACTTGCCCTGACTGTCAATTGGTACAACCTCCTGTTTCTACAGGAGCAATCAACCCCCGAGGCTTACAAAGCCTACAGTTGTGGCAAACAGGTGTTACTAAATAGCCTTCTTTTGGTAAATTTAAAAATATTCATGTTTCCATAGACATGTTCTCTGGTGCAGTTTTTGCTTCCCTTCACACAGGTGAAACTGGCAGCCATGCCTGTCATCATTTCCTGCAAGCTTTTGCTTCATTGGGTATACCCCAAGAAGTAAAAACTGACAATGGTCCCGCATACATATCTCAAAAATTGGCCACATTTTTAAATGAATGGGGTGTTCGACACATTTTTGGTATTCCCCACTCTCCCACAAGCCAAGCAATCATTGAAAGAACACATCAAACCTTAAAACGCATATTAGATCAACAGAGAGGGGGAACGGAAATCACCCCACAGATGAGACTGAGTAAGGCTTTGTATGGTTTTAATTTTCTAAATAGTTCAAGTACAGAACCAGATCCACCAATCTTTAGACACTTTTCAAATAGCACACAGGCAAAACTGAAAGAACATCCTCCTCTTCTAATTAGAAACCCTGACTCTGGACAGATGGAAGGCCCGTTTCAATTAATAACGTGGGGCAAAGGGTATGCTTCTATTTCCACAGGTGCTGGAAGAATTAAGTGGGTTCCTGCCAAAAACGTCAAACCGTATCGCACTTCAGAACCTGTTGTCGAGCCTAGAACTGAGGAAGCGAGTACGCAGACGTGGACCGAATGGAAGGATCCCGGGTCTCGCCTGACGCCTCTTGTGCCTGACGTTCTTTGTGCATCGGTGGAACCCATGAACTCTGATTTTGTGCCAATGTTATTTATGAGTATACGAATTGAATGCTGAATGTTTGTTTTACAAAGCTAGTTTTTGGCTGAAAAATTAGGTTATTGTTTTTGTTTAGAAAGAATTCTGCCAAAACTTAGTTCTTGAAAGAGATGGGGCAGAATCAAATGGTATACTTGTTTTGCTTGATTTTAATTGTTTATTGTCGTGCAGATTTGCCTGTGGATCAACCGAAAACGAGTGTTTGGGTGACCTTAGCCAAGGCTGCCGGATCGGATACTATATGTCTGTCTAATTCGGAACCAGAAAAGCCTTTCTCAACCTGTTTGGTTGGTGTGCCAGTGAAAGAGTTTCCTTTGGTCAGAAAAGAATCCAATGGTAAACCAGGTGGAATTGACAATGGAAACAGTCCTTCCTTCAATTGGAACATTTGTTTGAAAAAACTTCTCAGGGCAGCAAATGTTTCAAACAGTTGGGATGTGTTTCTGGAGACGGACCAATATCCACGGCAATTGCCAAAAGGGTATTGGATCATTTGCGGAGACAGAGGCTGGCAAGGCATTCCAGCCCACCTTGAAGGTGGCCCTTGTAGCATTGGTATGCTTACCATAATTGCCCCCACTGCCAAAGCAGTGATGAAAAAGAAACAAAGGAAAACAAGAGCTGTTCCTCATTATGATGAGAACTGTCAGAGTGATTTTATGCCTTGGAATGCCGCCAGAAGGCTTTCAGCAGGTATATTTCTACCCCAATTGGCTTCAGCTGTGGCATTGAGACAATTAGATCGAGTTGGATGTTGGCTGAGCAAACAAGCTAATGCCACATCCTCCGCAATCAGTGATATGTTGACCGATGTTGATAGTATTAGACATGCTACTCTTCAAAACAGAGCAGCCATTGATTTTCTTTTACTGGCACAAGGACATGGTTGTGAGGAATTTGAAGGATTGTGTTGTATGAATTTGTCTGATCATTCTGAATCCATTCACAAAAGCATTCAAAAATTAAAGGATCTGACAGCCCAAATTAAAGAAGATGGAGGTTCCTGGTTGGATGATTTGTTTCAAAATTGGAGTTTTGCACCTTGGCTAAGGCAACTTTGCAAGATAGGTCTTTACATATTAGGTGTTCTAATACTGATATTGATAGTGGCACCTTGTATACTCTGTTGTGTTCGGCGAATGATGAACAAAACAGTCCGAGAAGTTTTTGTGATTCAAGCAGGAGAATTAGGAAGTAGAAGCACAGAGAGTGTACGAAATCTCACGAAAGCAGTAGATGAGGGTATTGACATGAACGAAGGTTTTGAATTAAGGCCTTGGAATCGACCAGAGTTTTTTGAACGATGCCTTGTGACTGTTGCCAAACGTGATTCATATCTCTCTTTCAGGGATTGGGTCTTCACAGCATTAAGTTGCTGTGCCGTAATATAGCAATGCTTCAGTTTAGTGAAAATAGGTCTTCAGCAGATAATAAGCAGAAATTTTGCAATAGAGCTATGAAACGCAAATAGCAAGCGACAAGAAAATGAAAGCTTCTGGGTCAAACAGAGAGGGGGAAATGTTGGAATCCATAAGGTTAGAGGATTTTTAAGAAATGGTTACAAAGAAGTATGTAGGCCTTAGACTGGAGTTTTGTTAGCATTGCAGAAAAGTTTCCCATGCAAGCAGAAAAAGTTTTCCATGCAAGCAGAAAAGTTTCCCAAGCAGTAGACGTGACAAATAACAATAGGCTTCTGTAGAATTGGCTTTAGGATGGCAACAAGGTTATTTAATGTATATCTTTAGAAGGTTAGCATGAATAGAACTCTGTTCTTTGTCTCTTATCAACTAGTCTTTGTTTTAGCTACGATTACCTATGTTTTATAAGATTGGATAGAATGCTTGTCAAGATGTGTTTTCTGTGTCTGATTGGCTGAATTCTAGTCTGAGATGATTTTATGTATTGCTGTATGAGCCCTGTTGAAGGAGACATTTTTTGGTGTGGATCAGTGAGCTGTCATGTCTCCATTTTGTATTTTGAGACTGATGTGCTGGAAATAAAAGCAAAAATCTCTTCACTGGTCTGGTTACCATGTTATCCATATTTGGATATTTTGCCGTGGCCTAGTGGGTTCCTTTTTTAAGGCGTGGGTTCCTGACACTATTGGACTTATACCTGTCCCGTCCCCCGCATATTGGTGCCTCGTGTGAGGACGTAGAATAGAAGAAAAACAAAGAAAAATCGTGGAAGTACCAGCTGCGGAGACCCAAGTGTTAAGAAGGAGGACACTGTATCATCTCTCCCGCCGAAGCCAAGAAAATTGTAAGTAACTTATCTCGGGAGAGCGCTTGGGTGACGTCTGGAGGAAAAATAGAGAAAAAGAAAATTATTACAAGGACACAAAAATGGGAACAAATTTATCAAAAGTTGAATGGGATGTTTTTCATCAATTAGAGACAATGTTACAAGAAAAAGGTCACTCTGAAATTTCAAAAACTGAGCTTAAAAACTTACTTATCTGGGTTAAAGCCAATACGCAAGATTTAAATCTGCAGTCTGCTTTTACTTTTCATTTTTGGGATCAGATAAACTGGAGAATCTATAATCTAGTCTCTCTCAAAAAAGATGAAAGCTTAAGAGAACTTATGCCGGTTTGTAGAGCGCTGTTGGAGCGCTGTTTTAAACAAACGGATAATAATAAGATCAACTTGGACTCAGAAAACAAAGCTTCTGGTTCTGTCTCATTAAATTCCAGTAAACCGGAGACTGTGTGAGTATGGGAGAATGTTACAAGTGTTGTTGCAAATGCTGAAAGTATTGCTTTGAACTCTGTTGAACAAAATCTTTCTTCTCTCTCTCTGGGAAAAAATGAGACTCTTTTGGACTTTTCTTCGCGTTGTTCTGTTAATGTAAAAATATGTGACTCTTGTAAGGGGGATGGAACAAAGTGTGTAAAAGATGGAAATGAAAAAGTGACTGTACTTCCTAAAATTGTTTGTGCAGGGATCACTGAAACCTGAATTGGATTCTGTTGGGCCTGGGGTGGAGGCTGAGGTGGCTGCTTCCACTCGGGAAATTGTGGTTCCGGGGAACTCTTTTTCACTTAAGCAAAAACATGGTTGTTCTGGTCTTTGTCAATCTATAGATACAGAGAAAGAAAAATTGGCTTTAAGGGTGGAGTCCTTTGAAAGGAAGAGATGGAAGAAACTCGCGACTGTGTTGTTGCTGAAATTCAAAAAGCTGGACTTGAAATCTCTGCAACGAAAATTCAACAAGTTTCACCTTAGAAGTACCTGGGATGGAAGATGATGGAAGACGATGGAAGACGACAATAATACCACAGAAAATTCAGATCCGAACCAGAGTCAACAACCTACAAGAGTTACAACAACTTCTAGGAGAAATCAACTGGGTCAGACCGATGCTGGGAATCACCGATGATGAACTGAGTCCGCTCTTCCATTTGCTGAGAGGAAGTTGCGACATCACTTCGCCAAGAACTTTAACCCCTGAAGCTCGTGCTGTTCTCGACAAAGTCACAGAAGCTCTTCAAAAAAGACAAGCTCATCGCTGCGTTCCTGAAAATCCTTTCTTTCTTGCAATCTTAGGAGAGAAGATGCAGCTTTGTGGTCTCATTTTCCAGTGGGATGCCACAGACCAAGATCCTTTGTTAATAATGGAATGGGTTTTTCCTCCCTACAGGTTTTCAAAGACCATTTGCTCAGTTTTAGAAATGATTGCATTCATTATAATTAAGGCTAGAACCAGATTGTTAACTTTGGCAGGTCAAGAATGTTCAGTTATCTATTTGCCATTGAAAAATGATTATTTCAATTGGGCAATGCAAAATTCTGATGATTTACAATATGCATTCTTAGGTTTTCCAGGTGTTTGTTCCATACACTATCCAGCTCACAAACTACTGCAAGCAAAATTGAGTTTCAGAGAAAAACCTAAATTAAGTGAAGAACCTTTACATGCTGTGACTCTCTTCACTGATGGCTCTGGTGAAAGCCACAAGTCCGTTGTGACTTGGTTTAATCAAAAGACTGATGTTTGGGAATCTGATATTCAAACAGTAGAGGGATCCCCTCAAATTGTTGAGCTTGCTGCAGTAGTTTGAGCTTTTCAGCTGTTTCCTCAGCCTTTTAATTTGGTCACAGATTCTGCTTATGTTGCTAATGTAGTCAGGAGAATAGAAGGTTCCATTTTAAAGGATGTTAGTAATGAAACTGTACATCGTTGGCTTTCATGTCTTTTTATGACTTTGCAATATAGAACTAATCCATATTTTGTTTCTCACATTAGGGCGCATTCTTCACTTCCTGGATTTTTAGTGGAAGGAAATGCAAGAGCGGACAAGCTGACAATGGTCATTTCTAACACATTGCCAAATATTTTTGAACAAGCAAAATTGAGTCATGCCTTTTTCCACCAAAATGCACAAGCACTCATGCGAATGTTCCAAATCACTAAAAGTCAAGCTAAAGCTATCATTCATACTTGCCCTGACTGTCAATTGGTACAACCTCCTGTTTCTACAGGAGCAATCAACCCCCGAGGCTTACAAAGCCTACAGTTGTGGCAAACAGGTGTTACTAAATAGCCTTCTTTTGGTAAATTTAAAAATATTCATGTTTCCATAGACATGTTCTCTGGTGCAGTTTTTGCTTCCCTTCACACAGGTGAAACTGGCAGCCATGCCTGTCATCATTTCCTGCAAGCTTTTGCTTCATTGGGTATACCCCAAGAAGTAAAAACTGACAATGGTCCCGCATACATATCTCAAAAATTGGCCACATTTTTAAATGAATGGGGTGTTTGACACATTTTTGGTATTCCCCACTCTCCCACAAGCCAAGCAATCATTGAAAGAACACATCAAACCTTAAAACGCATATTAGATCAACAGAGAGGGGGAACGGAAATCACCCCACAGGTGAGACTGAGTAAGGCTTTGTATGGTTTTAATTTTCTAAATAGTTCAAGTACAGAACCAGATCCACCAATCTTTAGACACTTTTCAAATAGCACACAGGCAAAACTGAAAGAACATCCTCCTCTTCTAATTAGAAACCCTGACTCTGGACAGATGGAAGGCCCGTTTCAATTAATAACGTGGGGCAAAGGGTATGCTTCTATTTCCACAGGTGCTGGAAGAATTAAGTGGGTTCCTGCCAAAAACGTCAAACCGTATCGCACTTCAGAACCTGTTGTCGAGCCTAGAACTGAGGAAGCGAGTACGCAGACGTGGACCGAATGGAAGGATCCCGGGTCTCGCCTGACGCCTCTTGTGCCTGACGTTCTTTGTGCATCGGTGGAACCCATGAACTCTGATTTTGTGCCAATGTTATTTATGAGTATACGAATTGAATGCTGAATGTTTGTTTTACAAAGCTAGTTTTTGGCTGAAAAATTAGGTTATTGTTTTTGTTTAGAAAGAATTCTGCCAAAACTTAGTTCTTGAAAGAGATGGGGCAGAATCAAATGGTATACTTGTTTTGCTTGATTTTAATTGTTTATTGTCGTGCAGATTTGCCTGTGGATCAACCGAAAACGAGTGTTTGGGTGACCTTAGCCAAGGCTGCCGGATCGGATACTATATGTCTGTCTAATTCGGAACCAGAAAAGCCTTTCTCAACCTGTTTGGTTGGTGTGCCAGTGAAAGAGTTTCCTTTGGTCAGAAAAGAATCCAATGGTAAACCAGGTGGAATTGACAATGGAAACAGTCCTTCCTTCAATTGGAACATTTGTTTGAAAAAACTTCTCAGGGCAGCAAATGTTTCAAACAGTTGGGATGTGTTTCTGGAGACGGACCAATATCCACGGCAATTGCCAAAAGGGTATTGGATCATTTGCGGAGACAGAGGCTGGCAAGGCATTCCAGCCCACCTTGAAGGTGGCCCTTGTAGCATTGGTATGCTTACCATAATTGCCCCCACTGCCAAAGCAGTGATGAAAAAGAAACAAAGGAAAACAAGAGCTGTTCCTCATTATGATGAGAACTGTCAGAGTGATTTTATGCCTTGGAATGCCGCCAGAAGGCTTTCAGCAGGTATATTTCTACCCCAATTGGCTTCAGCTGTGGCATTGAGACAATTAGATCGAGTTGGATGTTGGCTGAGCAAACAAGCTAATGCCACATCCTCCGCAATCAGTGATATGTTGACCGATGTTGATAGTATTAGACATGCTACTCTTCAAAACAGAGCAGCCATTGATTTTCTTTTACTGGCACAAGGACATGGTTGTGAGGAATTTGAAGGATTGTGTTGTATGAATTTGTCTGATCATTCTGAATCCATTCACAAAAGCATTCAAAAATTAAAGGATCTGACAGCCCAAATTAAAGAAGATGGAGGTTCCTGGTTGGATGATTTGTTTCAAAATTGGAGTTTTGCACCTTGGCTAAGGCAACTTTGCAAGATAGGTCTTTACATATTAGGTGTTCTAATACTGATATTGATAGTGGCACCTTGTATACTCTGTTGTGTTCGGCGAATGATGAACAAAACAGTCCGAGAAGTTTTTGTGATTCAAGCAGGAGAATTAGGAAGTAGAAGCACAGAGAGTGTACGAAATCTCACGAAAGCAGTAGATGAGGGTATTGACATGAACGAAGGTTTTGAATTAAGGCCTTGGAATCGACCAGAGTTTTTTGAACGATGCCTTGTGACTGTTGCCAAACGTGATTCATATCTCTCTTTCAGGGATTGGGTCTTCACAGCATTAAGTTGCTGTGCCGTAATATAGCAATGCTTCAGTTTAGTGAAAATAGGTCTTCAGCAGATAATAAGCAGAAATTTTGCAATAGAGCTATGAAACGCAAATAGCAAGCGACAAGAAAATGAAAGCTTCTGGGTCAAACAGAGAGGGGGAAATGTTGGAATCCATAAGGTTAGAGGATTTTTAAGAAATGGTTACAAAGAAGTATGTAGGCCTTAGACTGGAGTTTTGTTAGCATTGCAGAAAAGTTTCCCATGCAAGCAGAAAAAGTTTTCCATGCAAGCAGAAAAGTTTCCCAAGCAGTAGACGTGACAAATAACAATAGGCTTCTGTAGAATTGGCTTTAGGATGGCAACAAGGTTATTTAATGTATATCTTTAGAAGGTTAGCATGAATAGAACTCTGTTCTTTGTCTCTTATCAACTAGTCTTTGTTTTAGCTACGATTACCTATGTTTTATAAGATTGGATAGAATGCTTGTCAAGATGTGTTTTCTGTGTCTGATTGGCTGAATTCTAGTCTGAGATGATTTTATGTATTGCTGTATGAGCCCTGTTGAAGGAGACATTTTTTGGTGTGGATCAGTGAGCTGTCATGTCTCCATTTTGTATTTTGAGACTGATGTGCTGGAAATAAAAGCAAAAATCTCTTCACTGGTCTGGTTACCATGTTATCCATATTTGGATATTTTGCCGTGGCCTAGTGGGTTCCTTTTTTAAGGCGTGGGTTCCTGACACTATTGGACTTATACCTGTCCCGTCCCCCGCATATTGGTGCCTCGTGTGAGGACGTAGAATAGAAGAAAAACAAAGAAAAATCGTGGAAGTACCAGCTGCGGAGACCCAAGTGTTAAGAAGGAGGACACTGTATCATCTCTCCCGCCGAAGCCAAGAAAATTGTAAGTAACTTATCTCGGGAGAGCGCTTGGGTGACGTCTGGAGGAAAAATAGAGAAAAAGAAAATTATTACAAGGACACAAAAATGGGAACAAATTTATCAAAAGTTGAATGGGATGTTTTTCATCAATTAGAGACAATGTTACAAGAAAAAGGTCACTCTGAAATTTCAAAAACTGAGCTTAAAAACTTACTTATCTGGGTTAAAGCCAATACGCAAGATTTAAATCTGCAGTCTGCTTTTACTTTTCATTTTTGGGATCAGATAAACTGGAGAATCTATAATCTAGTCTCTCTCAAAAAAGATGAAAGCTTAAGAGAACTTATGCCGGTTTGTAGAGCGCTGTTGGAGCGCTGTTTTAAACAAACGGATAATAATAAGATCAACTTGGACTCAGAAAACAAAGCTTCTGGTTCTGTCTCATTAAATTCCAGTAAACCGGAGACTGTGTGAGTATGGGAGAATGTTACAAGTGTTGTTGCAAATGCTGAAAGTATTGCTTTGAACTCTGTTGAACAAAATCTTTCTTCTCTCTCTCTGGGAAAAAATGAGACTCTTTTGGACTTTTCTTCGCGTTGTTCTGTTAATGTAAAAATATGTGACTCTTGTAAGGGGGATGGAACAAAGTGTGTAAAAGATGGAAATGAAAAAGTGACTGTACTTCCTAAAATTGTTTGTGCAGGGATCACTGAAACCTGAATTGGATTCTGTTGGGCCTGGGGTGGAGGCTGAGGTGGCTGCTTCCACTCGGGAAATTGTGGTTCCGGGGAACTCTTTTTCACTTAAGCAAAAACATGGTTGTTCTGGTCTTTGTCAATCTATAGATACAGAGAAAGAAAAATTGGCTTTAAGGGTGGAGTCCTTTGAAAGGAAGAGATGGAAGAAACTCGCGACTGTGTTGTTGCTGAAATTCAAAAAGCTGGACTTGAAATCTCTGCAACGAAAATTCAACAAGTTTCACCTTAGAAGTACCTGGGATGGAAGATGATGGAAGACGATGGAAGACGACAATAATACCACAGAAAATTCAGATCCGAACCAGAGTCAACAACCTACAAGAGTTACAACAACTTCTAGGAGAAATCAACTGGGTCAGACCGATGCTGGGAATCACCGATGATGAACTGAGTCCGCTCTTCCATTTGCTGAGAGGAAGTTGCGACATCACTTCGCCAAGAACTTTAACCCCTGAAGCTCGTGCTGTTCTCGACAAAGTCACAGAAGCTCTTCAAAAAAGACAAGCTCATCGCTGCGTTCCTGAAAATCCTTTCTTTCTTGCAATCTTAGGAGAGAAGATGCAGCTTTGTGGTCTCATTTTCCAGTGGGATGCCACAGACCAAGATCCTTTGTTAATAATGGAATGGGTTTTTCCTCCCTACAGGTTTTCAAAGACCATTTGCTCAGTTTTAGAAATGATTGCATTCATTATAATTAAGGCTAGAACCAGATTGTTAACTTTGGCAGGTCAAGAATGTTCAGTTATCTATTTGCCATTGAAAAATGATTATTTCAATTGGGCAATGCAAAATTCTGATGATTTACAATATGCATTCTTAGGTTTTCCAGGTGTTTGTTCCATACACTATCCAGCTCACAAACTACTGCAAGCAAAATTGAGTTTCAGAGAAAAACCTAAATTAAGTGAAGAACCTTTACATGCTGTGACTCTCTTCACTGATGGCTCTGGTGAAAGCCACAAGTCCGTTGTGACTTGGTTTAATCAAAAGACTGATGTTTGGGAATCTGATATTCAAACAGTAGAGGGATCCCCTCAAATTGTTGAGCTTGCTGCAGTAGTTTGAGCTTTTCAGCTGTTTCCTCAGCCTTTTAATTTGGTCACAGATTCTGCTTATGTTGCTAATGTAGTCAGGAGAATAGAAGGTTCCATTTTAAAGGATGTTAGTAATGAAACTGTACATCGTTGGCTTTCATGTCTTTTTATGACTTTGCAATATAGAACTAATCCATATTTTGTTTCTCACATTAGGGCGCATTCTTCACTTCCTGGATTTTTAGTGGAAGGAAATGCAAGAGCGGACAAGCTGACAATGGTCATTTCTAACACATTGTCAAATATTTTTGAACAAGCAAAATTGAGTCATGCCTTTTTCCACCAAAATGCACAAGCACTCATGCGAATGTTCCAAATCACTAAAAGTCAAGCTAAAGCTATCATTCATACTTGCCCTGACTGTCAATTGGTACAACCTCCTGTTTCTACAGGAGCAATCAACCCCCGAGGCTTACAAAGCCTACAGTTGTGGCAAACAGGTGTTACTAAATAGCCTTCTTTTGGTAAATTTAAAAATATTCATGTTTCCATAGACATGTTCTCTGGTGCAGTTTTTGCTTCCCTTCACACAGGTGAAACTGGCAGCCATGCCTGTCATCATTTCCTGCAAGCTTTTGCTTCATTGGGTATACCCCAAGAAGTAAAAACTGACAATGGTCCCGCATACATATCTCAAAAATTGGCCACATTTTTAAATGAATGGGGTGTTTGACACATTTTTTGTATTCCCCACTCTCCCACAAGCCAAGCAATCATTGAAAGAACACATCAAACCTTAAAACGCATATTAGATCAACAGAGAGGGGGAACGGAAATCACCCCACAGGTGAGACTGAGTAAGGCTTTGTATGGTTTTAATTTTCTAAATAGTTCAAGTACAGAACCAGATCCACCAATCTTTAGACACTTTTCAAATAGCACACAGGCAAAACTGAAAGAACATCCTCCTCTTCTAAATAGAAACCCTGACTCTGGACAGATGGAAGGCCCGTTTCAATTAATAACGTGGGGCAAAGGGTATGCTTCTATTTCCACAGGTGCTGGAAGAATTAAGTGGGTTCCTGCCAAAAACGTCAAACCGTATCGCACTTCAGAACCTGTTGTCGAGCCTAGAACTGAGGAAGCGAGTACGCAGACGTGGACCGAATGGAAGGATCCCGGGTCTCGCCTGACGCCTCTTGTGCCTGACGTTCTTTGTGCATCGGTGGAACCCATGAACTCTGATTTTGTGCCAATGTTATTTATGAGTATACGAATTGAATGCTGAATGTTTGTTTTACAAAGCTAGTTTTTGGCTGAAAAATTAGGTTATTGTTTTTGTTTAGAAAGAATTCTGCCAAAACTTAGTTCTTGAAAGAGATGGGGCAGAATCAAATGGTATACTTGTTTTGCTTGATTTTAATTGTTTATTGTCGTGCAGATTTGCCTGTGGATCAACCGAAAACGAGTGTTTGGGTGACCTTAGCCAAGGCTGCCGGATCGGATACTATATGTCTGTCTAATTCGGAACCAGAAAAGCCTTTCTCAACCTGTTTGGTTGGTGTGCCAGTGAAAGAGTTTCCTTTGGTCAGAAAAGAATCCAATGGTAAACCAGGTGGAATTGACAATGGAAACAGTCCTTCCTTCAATTGGAACATTTGTTTGAAAAAACTTCTCAGGGCAGCAAATGTTTCAAACAGTTGGGATGTGTTTCTGGAGACGGACCAATATCCACGGCAATTGCCAAAAGGGTATTGGATCATTTGCGGAGACAGAGGCTGGCAAGGCATTCCAGCCCACCTTGAAGGTGGCCCTTGTAGCATTGGTATGCTTACCATAATTGCCCCCACTGCCAAAGCAGTGATGAAAAAGAAACAAAGGAAAACAAGAGCTGTTCCTCATTATGATGAGAACTGTCAGAGTGATTTTATGCCTTGGAATGCCGCCAGAAGGCTTTCAGCAGGTATATTTCTACCCCAATTGGCTTCAGCTGTGGCATTGAGACAATTAGATCGAGTTGGATGTTGGCTGAGCAAACAAGCTAATGCCACATCCTCCGCAATCAGTGATATGTTGACCGATGTTGATAGTATTAGACATGCTACTCTTCAAAACAGAGCAGCCATTGATTTTCTTTTACTGGCACAAGGACATGGTTGTGAGGAATTTGAAGGATTGTGTTGTATGAATTTGTCTGATCATTCTGAATCCATTCACAAAAGCATTCAAAAATTAAAGGATCTGACAGCCCAAATTAAAGAAGATGGAGGTTCCTGGTTGGATGATTTGTTTCAAAATTGGAGTTTTGCACCTTGGCTAAGGCAACTTTGCAAGATAGGTCTTTACATATTAGGTGTTCTAATACTGATATTGATAGTGGCACCTTGTATACTCTGTTGTGTTCGGCGAATGATGAACAAAACAGTCCGAGAAGTTTTTGTGATTCAAGCAGGAGAATTAGGAAGTAGAAGCACAGAGAGTGTACGAAATCTCACGAAAGCAGTAGATGAGGGTATTGACATGAACGAAGGTTTTGAATTAAGGCCTTGGAATCGACCAGAGTTTTTTGAACGATGCCTTGTGACTGTTGCCAAACGTGATTCATATCTCTCTTTCAGGGATTGGGTCTTCACAGCATTAAGTTGCTGTGCCGTAATATAGCAATGCTTCAGTTTAGTGAAAATAGGTCTTCAGCAGATAATAAGCAGAAATTTTGCAATAGAGCTATGAAACGCAAATAGCAAGCGACAAGAAAATGAAAGCTTCTGGGTCAAACAGAGAGGGGGAAATGTTGGAATCCATAAGGTTAGAGGATTTTTAAGAAATGGTTACAAAGAAGTATGTAGGCCTTAGACTGGAGTTTTGTTAGCATTGCAGAAAAGTTTCCCATGCAAGCAGAAAAAGTTTTCCATGCAAGCAGAAAAGTTTCCCAAGCAGTAGACGTGACAAATAACAATAGGCTTCTGTAGAATTGGCTTTAGGATGGCAACAAGGTTATTTAATGTATATCTTTAGAAGGTTAGCATGAATAGAACTCTGTTCTTTGTCTCTTATCAACTAGTCTTTGTTTTAGCTACGATTACCTATGTTTTATAAGATTGGATAGAATGCTTGTCAAGATGTGTTTTCTGTGTCTGATTGGCTGAATTCTAGTCTGAGATGATTTTATGTATTGCTGTATGAGCCCTGTTGAAGGAGACATTTTTTGGTGTGGATCAGTGAGCTGTCATGTCTCCATTTTGTATTTTGAGACTGATGTGCTGGAAATAAAAGCAAAAATCTCTTCACTGGTCTGGTTACCATGTTATCCATATTTGGATATTTTGCCGTGGCCTAGTGGGTTCCTTTTTTAAGGCGTGGGTTCCTGACACTATTGGACTTATACCTGTCCCGTCCCCCGCATATTGGTGCCTCGTGTGAGGACGTAGAATAGAAGAAAAACAAAGAAAAATCGTGGAAGTACCAGCTGCGGAGACCCAAGTGTTAAGAAGGAGGACACTGTATCATCTCTCCCGCCGAAGCCAAGAAAATTGTAAGTAACTTATCTCGGGAGAGCGCTTGGGTGACGTCTGGAGGAAAAATAGAGAAAAAGAAAATTATTACAAGGACACAAAAATGGGAACAAATTTATCAAAAGTTGAATGGGATGTTTTTCATCAATTAGAGACAATGTTACAAGAAAAAGGTCACTCTGAAATTTCAAAAACTGAGCTTAAAAACTTACTTATCTGGGTTAAAGCCAATACGCAAGATTTAAATCTGCAGTCTGCTTTTACTTTTCATTTTTGGGATCAGATAAACTGGAGAATCTATAATCTAGTCTCTCTCAAAAAAGATGAAAGCTTAAGAGAACTTATGCCGGTTTGTAGAGCGCTGTTGGAGCGCTGTTTTAAACAAACGGATAATAATAAGATCAACTTGGACTCAGAAAACAAAGCTTCTGGTTCTGTCTCATTAAATTCCAGTAAACCGGAGACTGTGTGAGTATGGGAGAATGTTACAAGTGTTGTTGCAAATGCTGAAAGTATTGCTTTGAACTCTGTTGAACAAAATCTTTCTTCTCTCTCTCTGGGAAAAAATGAGACTCTTTTGGACTTTTCTTCGCGTTGTTCTGTTAATGTAAAAATATGTGACTCTTGTAAGGGGGATGGAACAAAGTGTGTAAAAGATGGAAATGAAAAAGTGACTGTACTTCCTAAAATTGTTTGTGCAGGGATCACTGAAACCTGAATTGGATTCTGTTGGGCCTGGGGTGGAGGCTGAGGTGGCTGCTTCCACTCGGGAAATTGTGGTTCCGGGGAACTCTTTTTCACTTAAGCAAAAACATGGTTGTTCTGGTCTTTGTCAATCTATAGATACAGAGAAAGAAAAATTGGCTTTAAGGGTGGAGTCCTTTGAAAGGAAGAGATGGAAGAAACTCGCGACTGTGTTGTTGCTGAAATTCAAAAAGCTGGACTTGAAATCTCTGCAACGAAAATTCAACAAGTTTCACCTTAGAAGTACCTGGGATGGAAGATGATGGAAGACGATGGAAGACGACAATAATACCACAGAAAATTCAGATCCGAACCAGAGTCAACAACCTACAAGAGTTACAACAACTTCTAGGAGAAATCAACTGGGTCAGACCGATGCTGGGAATCACCGATGATGAACTGAGTCCGCTCTTCCATTTGCTGAGAGGAAGTTGCGACATCACTTCGCCAAGAACTTTAACCCCTGAAGCTCGTGCTGTTCTCGACAAAGTCACAGAAGCTCTTCAAAAAAGACAAGCTCATCGCTGCGTTCCTGAAAATCCTTTCTTTCTTGCAATCTTAGGAGAGAAGATGCAGCTTTGTGGTCTCATTTTCCAGTGGGATGCCACAGACCAAGATCCTTTGTTAATAATGGAATGGGTTTTTCCTCCCTACAGGTTTTCAAAGACCATTTGCTCAGTTTTAGAAATGATTGCATTCATTATAATTAAGGCTAGAACCAGATTGTTAACTTTGGCAGGTCAAGAATGTTCAGTTATCTATTTGCCATTGAAAAATGATTATTTCAATTGGGCAATGCAAAATTCTGATGATTTACAATATGCATTCTTAGGTTTTCCAGGTGTTTGTTCCATACACTATCCAGCTCACAAACTACTGCAAGCAAAATTGAGTTTCAGAGAAAAACCTAAATTAAGTGAAGAACCTTTACATGCTGTGACTCTCTTCACTGATGGCTCTGGTGAAAGCCACAAGTCCGTTGTGACTTGGTTTAATCAAAAGACTGATGTTTGGGAATCTGATATTCAAACAGTAGAGGGATCCCCTCAAATTGTTGAGCTTGCTGCAGTAGTTTGAGCTTTTCAGCTGTTTCCTCAGCCTTTTAATTTGGTCACAGATTCTGCTTATGTTGCTAATGTAGTCAGGAGAATAGAAGGTTCCATTTTAAAGGATGTTAGTAATGAAACTGTACATCGTTGGCTTTCATGTCTTTTTATGACTTTGCAATATAGAACTAATCCATATTTTGTTTCTCACATTAGGGCGCATTCTTCACTTCCTGGATTTTTAGTGGAAGGAAATGCAAGAGCGGACAAGCTGACAATGGTCATTTCTAACACATTGTCAAATATTTTTGAACAAGCAAAATTGAGTCATGCCTTTTTCCACCAAAATGCACAAGCACTCATGCGAATGTTCCAAATCACTAAAAGTCAAGCTAAAGCTATCATTCATACTTGCCCTGACTGTCAATTGGTACAACCTCCTGTTTCTACAGGAGCAATCAACCCCCGAGGCTTACAAAGCCTACAGTTGTGGCAAACAGGTGTTACTAAATAGCCTTCTTTTGGTAAATTTAAAAATATTCATGTTTCCATAGACATGTTCTCTGGTGCAGTTTTTGCTTCCCTTCACACAGGTGAAACTGGCAGCCATGCCTGTCATCATTTCCTGCAAGCTTTTGCTTCATTGGGTATACCCCAAGAAGTAAAAACTGACAATGGTCCCGCATACATATCTCAAAAATTGGCCACATTTTTAAATGAATGGGGTGTTTGACACATTTTTGGTATTCCCCACTCTCCCACAAGCCAAGCAATCATTGAAAGAACACATCAAACCTTAAAACGCATATTAGATCAACAGAGAGGGGGAACGGAAATCACCCCACAGGTGAGACTGAGTAAGGCTTTGTATGGTTTTAATTTTCTAAATAGTTCAAGTACAGAACCAGATCCACCAATCTTTAGACACTTTTCAAATAGCACACAGGCAAAACTGAAAGAACATCCTCCTCTTCTAATTAGAAACCCTGACTCTGGACAGATGGAAGGCCCGTTTCAATTAATAACGTGGGGCAAAGGGTATGCTTCTATTTCCACAGGTGCTGGAAGAATTAAGTGGGTTCCTGCCAAAAACGTCAAACCGTATCGCACTTCAGAACCTGTTGTCGAGCCTAGAACTGAGGAAGCGAGTACGCAGACGTGGACCGAATGGAAGGATCCCGGGTCTCGCCTGACGCCTCTTGTGCCTGACGTTCTTTGTGCATCGGTGGAACCCATGAACTCTGATTTTGTGCCAATGTTATTTATGAGTATACGAATTGAATGCTGAATGTTTGTTTTACAAAGCTAGTTTTTGGCTGAAAAATTAGGTTATTGTTTTTGTTTAGAAAGAATTCTGCCAAAACTTAGTTCTTGAAAGAGATGGGGCAGAATCAAATGGTATACTTGTTTTGCTTGATTTTAATTGTTTATTGTCGTGCAGATTTGCCTGTGGATCAACCGAAAACGAGTGTTTGGGTGACCTTAGCCAAGGCTGCCGGATCGGATACTATATGTCTGTCTAATTCGGAACCAGAAAAGCCTTTCTCAACCTGTTTGGTTGGTGTGCCAGTGAAAGAGTTTCCTTTGGTCAGAAAAGAATCCAATGGTAAACCAGGTGGAATTGACAATGGAAACAGTCCTTCCTTCAATTGGAACATTTGTTTGAAAAAACTTCTCAGGGCAGCAAATGTTTCAAACAGTTGGGATGTGTTTCTGGAGACGGACCAATATCCACGGCAATTGCCAAAAGGGTATTGGATCATTTGCGGAGACAGAGGCTGGCAAGGCATTCCAGCCCACCTTGAAGGTGGCCCTTGTAGCATTGGTATGCTTACCATAATTGCCCCCACTGCCAAAGCAGTGATGAAAAAGAAACAAAGGAAAACAAGAGCTGTTCCTCATTATGATGAGAACTGTCAGAGTGATTTTATGCCTTGGAATGCCGCCAGAAGGCTTTCAGCAGGTATATTTCTACCCCAATTGGCTTCAGCTGTGGCATTGAGACAATTAGATCGAGTTGGATGTTGGCTGAGCAAACAAGCTAATGCCACATCCTCCGCAATCAGTGATATGTTGACCGATGTTGATAGTATTAGACATGCTACTCTTCAAAACAGAGCAGCCATTGATTTTCTTTTACTGGCACAAGGACATGGTTGTGAGGAATTTGAAGGATTGTGTTGTATGAATTTGTCTGATCATTCTGAATCCATTCACAAAAGCATTCAAAAATTAAAGGATCTGACAGCCCAAATTAAAGAAGATGGAGGTTCCTGGTTGGATGATTTGTTTCAAAATTGGAGTTTTGCACCTTGGCTAAGGCAACTTTGCAAGATAGGTCTTTACATATTAGGTGTTCTAATACTGATATTGATAGTGGCACCTTGTATACTCTGTTGTGTTCGGCGAATGATGAACAAAACAGTCCGAGAAGTTTTTGTCATTCAAGCAGGAGAATTAGGAAGTAGAAGCACAGAGAGTGTACGAAATCTCACGAAAGCAGTAGATGAGGGTATTGACATGAACGAAGGTTTTGAATTAAGGCCTTGGAATCGACCAGAGTTTTTTGAACGATGCCTTGTGACTGTTGCCAAACGTGATTCATATCTCTCTTTCAGGGATTGGGTCTTCACAGCATTAAGTTGCTGTGCCGTAATATAGCAATGCTTCAGTTTAGTGAAAATAGGTCTTCAGCAGATAATAAGCAGAAATTTTGCAATAGAGCTATGAAACGCAAATAGCAAGCGACAAGAAAATGAAAGCTTCTGGGTCAAACAGAGAGGGGGAAATGTTGGAATCCATAAGGTTAGAGGATTTTTAAGAAATGGTTACAAAGAAGTATGTAGGCCTTAGACTGGAGTTTTGTTAGCATCGCAGAAAAGTTTCCCATGCAAGCAGAAAAAGTTTTCCATGCAAGCAGAAAAGTTTCCCAAGCAGTAGACGTGACAAATAACAATAGGCTTCTGTAGAATTGGCTTTAGGATGGCAACAAGGTTATTTAATGTATATCTTTAGAAGGTTAGCATGAATAGAACTCTGTTCTTTGTCTCTTATCAACTAGTCTTTGTTTTAGCTACGATTACCTATGTTTTATAAGATTGGATAGAATGCTTGTCAAGATGTGTTTTCTGTGTCTGATTGGCTGAATTCTAGTCTGAGATGATTTTATGTATTGCTGTATGAGCCCTGTTGAAGGAGACATTTTTTGGTGTGGATCAGTGAGCTGTCATGTCTCCATTTTGTATTTTGAGACTGATGTGCTGGAAATAAAAGCAAAAATCTCTTCACTGGTCTGGTTACCATGTTATCCATATTTGGATATTTTGCCGCGGCCTAGTGGGTTCCTTTTTTAAGGCGTGGGTTCCTGACACTATTGGACTTATACCTGTCCCGTCCCCCGCATATTGGTGCCTCGTGTGAGGACGTAGAATAGAAGAAAAACAAAGAAAAATCGTGGAAGTACCAGCTGCGGAGACCCAAGTGTTAAGAAGGAGGACACTGTATCATCTCTCCCGCCGAAGCCAAGAAAATTGTAAGTAACTTATCTCGGGAGAGCGCTTGGGTGACGTCTGGAGGAAAAATAGAGAAAAAGAAAATTATTACAAGGACACAAAAATGGGAACAAATTTATCAAAAGTTGAATGGGATGTTTTTCATCAATTAGAGACAATGTTACAAGAAAAAGGTCACTCTGAAATTTCAAAAACTGAGCTTAAAAACTTACTTATCTGGGTTAAAGCCAATACGCAAGATTTAAATCTGCAGTCTGCTTTTACTTTTCATTTTTGGGATCAGATAAACTGGAGAATCTATAATCTAGTCTCTCTCAAAAAAGATGAAAGCTTAAGAGAACTTATGCCGGTTTGTAGAGCGCTGTTGGAGCGCTGTTTTAAACAAACGGATAATAATAAGATCAACTTGGACTCAGAAAACAAAGCTTCTGGTTCTGTCTCATTAAATTCCAGTAAACCGGAGACTGTGTGAGTATCGGAGAATGTTACAAGTGTTGTTGCAAATGCTGAAAGTATTGCTTTGAACTCGAACAAAATCTTTCTTCTCTCTCTCTGGGAAAAAATGAGACTCTTTTGGACTTTTCTTCGCGTTGTTCTGTTAATGTAAAAATATGTGACTCTTGTAAGGGGGATGGAACAAAGTGTGTAAAAGATGGAAATGAAAAAGTGACTGTACTTCCTAAAATTGTTTGTGCAGGGATCACTGAAACCTGAATTGGATTCTGTTGGGCCTGGGGTGGAGGCTGACGTGGCTGCTTCCACTCGGGAAATTGTGGTTCCGGGGAACTCTTTTTCACTTAAGCAAAAACATGGTTGTTCTGGTCTTTGTCAATCTATAGATACAGAGAAAGAAAAATTGGCTTTAAGGGTGGAGTCCTTTGAAAGGAAGAGATGGAAGAAACTCGCGACTGTGTTGTTGCTGAAATTCAAAAAGCTGGACTTGAAATCTCTGCAACGAGAATTCAACAAGTTTCACCTTAGAAGTACCTGGGATGGAAGATGATGGAAGACGATGGAAGACGACAATAATACCACAGAAAATTCAGATCCGAACCAGAGTCAACAACCTACAAGAGTTACAACAACTTCTAGGAGAAATCAACTGGGTCAGACCGATGTTGGGAATCACCGATGATGAACTGAGTCCGCTCTTCCATTTGCTGAGAGGAAGTTGCGACATCACTTCGCCAAGAACTTTAACCCCTGAAGCTCGTGCTGTTCTCGACAAAGTCACAGAAGCTCTTCAAAAAAGACAAGCTCATCGCTGCGTTCCTGAAAATCCTTTCTTTCTTGCAATCTTAGGAGAGAAGATGCAGCTTTGTGGTCTCATTTTCCAGTGGGATGCCACAGACCAAGATCCTTTGTTAATAATGGAATGGGTTTTTCCTCCCTACAGGTTTTCAAAGACCATTTGCTCAGTTTTAGAAATGATTGCATACATTATAATTAAGGCTAGAACCAGATTGTTAACTTTGGCAGGTCAAGAATGTTCAGTTATCTATTTGCCATTGAAAAATGATTATTTCAATTGGGCAATGCAAAATTCTGATGATTTACAATATGCATTCTTAGGTTTTCCAGGTGTTTGTTCCATACACTATCCAGCTCACAAACTACTGCAAGCAAAATTGAGTTTCAGAGAAAAACCTAAATTAAGTGAAGAACCTTTACATGCTGTGACTCTCTTCACTGATGGCTCTGGTGAAAGCCACAAGTCCGTTGTGACTTGGTTTAATCAAAAGACTGATGTTTGGGAATCTGATATTCAAACAGTAGAGGGATCCCCTCAAATTGTTGAGCTTGCTGCAGTAGTTTGAGCTTTTCAGCTGTTTCCTCAGCCTTTTAATTTGGTCACAGATTCTGCTTATGTTGCTAATGTAGTCAGGAGAATAGAAGGTTCCATTGTAAAGGATGTTAGTAATGAAACTGTACATCGTTGGCTTTCATGTCTTTTTATGACTTTGCAATATAGAACTAATCCATATTTTGTTTCTCACATTAGGGCGCATTCTTCACTTCCTGGATTTTTAGTGGAAGGAAATGCAAGAGCGGACAAGCTGACAATGGTCATTTCTAACACATTGTCAAATATTTTTGAACAAGCAAAATTGAGTCATGCCTTTTTCCACCAAAATGCACAAGCACTCATGCGAATGTTCCAAATCACTAAAAGTCAAGCTAAAGCTATCATTCATACTTGCCCTGACTGTCAATTGGTACAACCTCCTGTTTCTACAGGAGCAATCAACCCCCGAGGCTTACAAAGCCTACAGTTGTGGCAAACAGGTGTTACTAAATAGCCTTCTTTTGGTAAATTTAAAAATATTCATGTTTCCATAGACACGTTCTCTGGTGCAGTTTTTGCTTCCCTTCACACAGGTGAAACTGGCAGCCATGCCTGTCATCATTTCCTGCAAGCTTTTGCTTCATTGGGTATACCCCAAGAAGTAAAAACTGACAATGGTCCCGCATACATATCTCAAAAATTGGCCACATTTTTAAATGAATGGGGTGTTTGACACATTTTTGGTATTCCCCACTCTCCCACAAGCCAAGCAATCATTGAAAGAACACATCAAACCTTAAAACGCATATTAGATCAACAGAGAGGGGGAACGGAAATCACCCCACAGGTGAGACTGAGTAAGGCTTTGTATGGTTTTAATTTTCTAAATAGTTCAAGTACAGAACCAGATCCACCAATCTTTAGACACTTTTCAAATAGCACACAGGCAAAACTGAAAGAACATCCTCCTCTTCTAATTAGAAACCCTGACTCTGGACAGATGGAAGGCCCGTTTCAATTAATAACGTGGGGCAAAGGGTATGCTTCTATTTCCACAGGTGCTGGAAGAATTAAGTGGGTTCCTGCCAAAAACGTCAAACCGTATCGCACTTCAGAACCTGTTGTCGAGCCTAGAACTGAGGAAGCGAGTACGCAGACGTGGACCGAATGGAAGGATCCCGGGTCTCGCCTGACGCCTCTTGTGCCTGACGTTCTTTGTGCATCGGTGGAACCCATGAACTCTGATTTTGTGCCAATGTTATTTATGAGTATACGAATTGAATGCTGAATGTTTGTTTTACAAAGCTAGTTTTTGGCTGAAAAATTAGGTTATTGTTTTTGTTTAGAAAGAATTCTGCCAAAACTTAGTTCTTGAAAGAGATGGGGCAGAATCAAATGGTATACTTGTTTTGCTTGATTTTAATTGTTTTTTGTCATGCAGATTTGCCTGTGGATCAACCGAAAACGAGTGTTTGGGTGACCTTAGCCAAGGCTGCCGGATCGGATACTATATGTCTGTCTAATTCGGAACCAGAAAAGCCTTTCTCAACCTGTTTGGTTGGTGTGCCAGTGAAAGAGTTTCCTTTGGTCAGAAAAGAATCCAATGGTAAACCAGGTGGAATTGACAATGGAAACAGTCCTTCCTTCAATTGGAACATTTGTTTGAAAAAACTTCTCAGGGCAGCAAATGTTTCAAACAGTTGGGATGTGTTTCTGGAGACGGACCAATATCCACGGCAATTGCCAAAAGGGTATTGGATCATTTGCGGAGACAGAGGCTGGCAAGGCATTCCAGCCCACCTTGAAGGTGGCCCTTGTAGCATTGGTATGCTTACCATAATTGCCCCCACTGCCAAAGCAGTGATGAAAAAGAAACAAAGGAAAACAAGAGCTGTTCCTCATTATGATGAGAACTGTCAGAGTGATTTTATGCCTTGGAATGCCGCCAGAAGGCTTTCAGCAGGTATATTTCTACCCCAATTGGCTTCAGCTGTGGCATTGAGACAATTAGATCGAGTTGGATGTTGGCTGAGCAAACAAGCTAATGCCACATCCTCCGCAATCAGTGATATGTTGACCGATGTTGATAGTATTAGACATGCTACTCTTCAAAACAGAGCAGCCATTGATTTTCTTTTACTGGCACAAGGACATGGTTGTGAGGAATTTGAAGGATTGTGTTGTATGAATTTGTCTGATCATTCTGAATCCATTCACAAAAGCATTCAAAAATTAAAGGATCTGACAGCCCAAATTAAAGAAGATGGAGGTTCCTGGTTGGATGATTTGTTTCAAAATTGGAGTTTTGCACCTTGGCTAAGGCAACTTTGCAAGATAGGTCTTTACATATTAGGTGTTCTAATACTGATATTGATAGTGGCACCTTGTATACTCTGTTGTCTTCGGCGAATGATGAACAAAACAGTCCGAGAAGTTTTTGTCATTCAAGCAGGAGAATTAGGAAGTAGAAGCACAGAGAGTGTACGAAATCTCACGAAAGCAGTAGATGAGGGTATTGACATGAACGAAGGTTTTGAATTAAGGCCTTGGAATCGACCAGAGTTTTTTGAACGATGCCTTGTGACTGTTGCCAAACGTGATTCATATCTCTCTTTCAGGGATTGGGTCTTCACAGCATTAAGTTGCTGTGCCGTAATATAGCAATGCTTCAGTTTAGTGAAAATAGGTCTTCAGCAGATAATAAGCAGAAATTTTGCAATAGAGCTATGAAACGCAAATAGCAAGCGACAAGAAAATGAAAGCTTCTGGGTCAAACAGAGAGGGGGAAATGTTGGAATCCATAAGGTTAGAGGATTTTTAAGAAATGGTTACAAAGAAGTATGTAGGCCTTAGACTGGAGTTTTGTTAGCATCGCAGAAAAGTTTCCCATGCAAGCAGAAAAAGTTTTCCATGCAAGCAGAAAAGTTTCCCAAGCAGTAGACGTGACAAATAACAATAGGCTTCTGTAGAATTGGCTTTAGGATGGCAACAAGGTTATTTAATGTATATCTTTAGAAGGTTAGCATGAATAGAACTCTGTTCTTTGTCTCTTATCAACTAGTCTTTGTTTTAGCTACGATTACCTATGTTTTATAAGATTGGATAGAATGCTTGTCAAGATGTGTTTTCTGTGTCTGATTGGCTGAATTCTAGTCTGAGATGATTTTATGTATTGCTGTATGAGCCCTGTTGAAGGAGACATTTTTTGGTGTGGATCAGTGAGCTGTCATGTCTCCATTTTGTATTTTGAGACTGATGTGCTGGAAATAAAAGCAAAAATCTCTTCACTGGTCTGGTTACCATGTTATCCATATTTGGATATTTTGCCGCGGCCTAGTGGGTTCCTTTTTTAAGGCGTGGGTTCCTGACACTATTGGACTTATACCTGTCCCGTCCCCCGCATATTGGTGCCTCGTGTGAGGACGTAGAATAGAAGAAAAACAAAGAAAAATCGTGGAAGTACCAGCTGCGGAGACCCAAGTGTTAAGAAGGAGGACACTGTATCATCTCTCCCGCCGAAGCCAAGAAAATTGTAAGTAACTTATCTCGGGAGAGCGCTTGGGTGACGTCTGGAGGCAAAATAGAGAAAAAGAAAATTATTACAAGGACACAAAAATGGGAACAAATTTATCAAAAGTTGAATGGGATGTTTTTCATCAATTAGAGACAATGTTACAAGAAAAAGGTCACTCTGAAATTTCAAAAACTGAGCTTAAAAACTTACTTATCTGGGTTAAAGCGAATACGCAAGATTTAAATCTGCAGTCTGCTTTTACTTTTCATTTTTGGGATCAGATAAACTGGAGAATCTATAATCTAGTCTCTCTCAAAAAAGATGAAAGCTTAAGAGAACTTATGCCGGTTTGTAGAGTGCTGTTGGAGCACTGTTTTAAACAAACGGATAATAATAAGATCAACTTGGACTCAGAAAACAAAGCTTCTGGTTCTGTCTCATTAAATTCCAGTAAACCGGAGACTGTGTGAGTATGGGAGAATGTTACAAGTGTTTTTGCAAATGCTGAAAGTATTGCTTTGAACTCTGTTGAACAAAATCTTTCTTCTCTCTCTCTGGGAAAAAATGAGACTCTTTTGGACTTTTCTTCGCGTTGTTCTGTTAATGTAAAAATATGTGACTCTTGTAAGGGGGATGGAACAAAGTGTGTAAAAGATGGAAATGAAAAAGTGACTGTACTTCCTAAAATTGTTTGTGCAGGGATCACTGAAACCTGAATTGGATTCTGTTGGGCCTGGGGTGGAGGCTGACGTGGCTGCTTCCACTCGGGAAATTGTGGTTCCGGGGAACTCTTTTTCACTTAAGCAAAAACATGGTTGTTCTGGTCTTTGTCAATCTATAGATACAGAGAAAGAAAAATTGGCTTTAAGGGTGGAGTCCTTTGAAAGGAAGAGATGGAAGAAACTCGCGACTGTGTTGTTGCTGAAATTCAAAAAGCTGGACTTGAAATCTCTGCAATGAAAATTCAACAAGTTTCACCTTAGAAGTACCTGGGATGGAAGATGATGGAAGACGATGGAAGACGACAATAATACCACAGAAAATTCAGATCCGAACCAGAGTCAACAACCTACAAGAGTTACAACAACTTCTAGGAGAAATCAACTGGGTCAGACCGATGTTGGGAATCACCGATGATGAACTGAGTCCGCTCTTCCATTTGCAGAGAGGAAGTTGCGACATCACTTCGCCAAGAACTTTAACCCCTGAAGCTCGTGCTGCTCTCGACAAAGTCACAGAAGCTCTTCAAAAAAGACAAGCTCATCGCTGCGTTCCTGAAAATCCTTTCTTTCTTGCAATCTTAGGAGAGAAGATGCAGCTTTGTGGTCTCATTTTCCAGTGGGATGCCACAGACCAAGATCCTTTGTTAATAATGGAATGGGTTTTTCCTCCCTACAGGTTTTCAAAGACCATTTGCTCAGTTTTAGAAATGATTGCATACATTATAATTAAGGCTAGAACCAGATTGTTAACTTTGGCAGGTCAAGAATGTTCAGTTATCTATTTGCCATTGAAAAATGATTATTTCAATTGGGCAATGCAAAATTCTGATGATTTACAATATGCATTCTTAGGTTTTCCAGGTGTTTGTTCCATACACTATCCAGCTCACAAACTACTGCAAGCAAAATTGAGTTTCAGAGAAAAACCTAAATTAAGTGAAGAACCTTTACATGCTGTGACTCTCTTCACTGATGGCTCTGGTAAAAGCCACAAGTCCGTTGTGACTTGGTTTAATCAAAAGACTGATGTTTGGGAATCTGATATTCAAACAGTAGAGGGATCCCCTCAAATTGTTGAGCTTGCTGCAGTAGTTTGAGCTTTTCAGCTGTTTCCTCAGCCTTTTAATTTGGTCACAGATTCTGCTTATGTTGCTAATGTAGTCAGGAGAATAGAAGGTTCCATTTTAAAGGATGTTAGTAATGAAACTGTACATCGTTGGCTTTCATGTCTTTTTATAACTTTGCAATATAGAACTAATCCATATTTTGTTTCTCACATTAGGGCGCATTCTTCACTTCCTGGATTTTTAGTGGAAGGAAATGCAAGAGCGGACAAGCTGAAAATGGTCATTTCTAACACATTGTCAAATATTTTTGAACAAGCAAAATTGAGTCATGCCTTTTTCCACCAAAATGCACAAGCACTCATGCGAATGTTCCAAATCACTAAAAGTCAAGCTAAAGCTATCATTCATACTTGCCCTGACTGTCAATTGGTACAACCTCCTGTTTCTACAGGAGCAATCAACCCCCGAGGCTTACAAAGCCTACAGTTGTGGCAAACAGGTGTTACTAAATAGCCTTCTTTTGGTAAATTTAAAAATATTCATGTTTCCATAGACACGTTCTCTGGTGCAGTTTTTGCTTCCCTTCACACAGGTGAAACTGGCAGCCATGCCTGTCATCATTTCCTGCAAGCTTTTGCTTCATTGGGTATACCCCAAGAAGTAAAAACTGACAATGGTCCCGCATACATATCTCAAAAATTGGCCACATTTTTAAATGAATGGGGTGTTTGACACATTTTTGGTATTCCCCACTCTCCCACAAGCCAAGCAATCATTGAAAGAACACATCAAACCTTAAAACGCATATTAGATCAACAGAGAGGGGGAACGGAAATCACCCCACAGATGAGACTGAGTAAGGCTTTGTATGGTTTTAATTTTCTAAATAGTTCAAGTACAGAACCAGATCCACCAATCTTTAGACACTTTTCAAATAGCACACAGGCAAAACTGAAAGAACATCCTCCTCTTCTAATTAGAAACCCTGACTCTGGACAGATGGAAGGCCCGTTTCAATTAATAACGTGGGGCAAAGGGTATGCTTCTATTTCCACAGGTGCTGGAAGAATTAAGTGGGCTCCTGCCAAAAACGTCAAACCGTATCGCACTTCAGAACCTGTTGTCGAGCCTAGAACTGAGGAAGCGAGTACGCAGACGTGGACCGAATGGAAGGATCCCGGGTCTCGCCTGACGCCTCTTGTGCCTGACGTTCTTTGTGCATCGGTAGAACCCATGAACTCTGTTTTTGTGCCAATGTTATTTATGAGTATACGAATTGAATGCTGGATGTTTGTTTTACAAAGCTAGTTTTTGGCTGAAAATTTAGGTTATTGTTTTTGTTTAGAAAGAATTCTGCCAAAACTTAGTTCTTGAAAGAGATGGGGCAGAATCAAATGGTATACTTGTTTTGCTTGATTTTAATTGTTTTTTGTCGTGCAGATTTGCCTGTGGATCAACCGAAAACGAGTGTTTGGGTGACCTTAGCCAAGGCTGCCGGATCGGATACTATATGTCTGTCTAATTCGGAACCAGAAAAGCCTTCCTCAACCTGTTTGGTTGGTGTGCCAGTGAAAGAGTTTCCTTTGGTCAGAAAAGAATCCAATGGTAAACCAGGTGGAATTGACAATGGAAACAGTCCTTCCTTCAATTGGAACATTTGTTCGAAAAAACTTCTCAGGGCAGCAAATGTTTCAAACAGTTGGGATGTGTTTCTGGAGACGGACCAATATCCACGGCAATTGCCAAAAGGGTATTGGATCATTTGCGGAGACAGAGGTTGGCAAGGCATTCCAGCCCACCTTGAAGGTGGCCCTTGTAGCATTGGTATGCTTACCATAATTGCCCCCACTGCCAAAGCAGTGATGATAAAGAAACAAAGGAAAACAAGAGCTGTTCCTCATTATGATGAGAACTGTCAGAGTGATTTTATGCCTTGGAATGCCGCCAGAAGGGTTTCAGCAGGTATATTTCTACCCCAATTGGCTTCAGCTGTGGCATTGAGACAATTAGATCGAGTTGGATGTTGGCTGAGCAAACAAGCTAATGCCACATCCTCCACAATCAGTGATATGTTGACCGATGTTGATAGTATTAGACATGCTACTCTTCAAAACAGAGCAGCCATTGATTTTCTTTTACTGGCACAAGGACATGGTTGTGAGGAATTTGAAGGATTGTGTTGTATGAATTTGTCTGATCATTCTGAATCCATTCACAAAAGCATTCAAAAATTAAAGGATCTGACAGCCCAAATTAAAGAAGATGGAGGTTCCTGGTTGGATGATTTGTTTCAAAATTGGAGTTTTGCACCTTGGCTAAGGCAACTTTGCAAGATAGGTCTTTACACATTAGGTGTTCTAATACTGATATTGATAGTGGCACCTTGTATACTCTGTTGTGTTCGGCGAATGATGAACAAAACAGTCCGAGAAGTTTTTGTCATTCAAGCAGGAGAATTAGGAAGTAGAAGCACAGAGAGTGTACGAAATCTCACGAAAGCAGTAGATGAGGGTATTGACATGAACGAAGGTTTTGAATTAAGGCCTTGGTATCAACCAGAGTTTTTTGAACGATGCCTTGTGACTGTTGCCAAACGTGATTCATATCTCTCTTTCAGGGATTGGGTCTTCACAGCATTAAGTTGCTGTGCCGTAATATAGCAATGCTTCAGTTTAGTGAAAATAGGTCTTCAGCAGATAATAAGCAGAAATTTTGCAATAGAGCTATGAAACGCAAATAGCAAGCGACAAGAAAATGAAAGCTTCTGGGTCAAACAGAGAGGGGGAAATGTTGGAATCCATAAGGTTAGAGGATTTTTAAGAAATGGTTACAAAGAAGTATGTAGGCCTTAGACTGGAGTTTTGTTAGCATTGCAGAAAAGTTTCCCATGCAAGCAGAAAAAGTTTTCCATGCAAGCAGAAAAGTTTCCCAAGCAGTAGACGTGACAAATAACAATAGGCTTCTGTAGAATTGGCTTTAGGATGGCAACAAGGTTATTTAATGTATATCTTTAGAAGGTTAGCATGAATAGAACTCTGTTCTTTGTCTCTTATCAACTAGTCTTTGTTTTAGCTACGATTACCTATGTTTTATAAGATTGGATAGAATGCTTGTCAAGATGTGTTTTCTGTGTCTGATTGGCTGAATTCTAGTCTGAGATGATTTTATGTATTGCTGTATGAGCCCTGTTGAAGGAGACATTTTTTGGTGTGGATCAGTGAGCTGTCATGTCTCCATTTTGTATTTTGAGACTGATGTGCTGGAAATAAAAGCAAAAATCTCTTCACTGGTCTGGTTACCATGTTATCCATATTTGGATATTTTGCCGTGGCCTAGTGGGTTCCTTTTTTAAGGCGTGGGTTCCTGACACTATTGGACTTATACCTGTCCCGTCCCCCGCATATTGGTGCCTCGTGTGAGGACGTAGAATAGAAGAAAAACAAAGAAAAATCGTGGAAGTACCAGCTGCGGAGACCCAAGTGTTAAGAAGGAGGACACTGTATCATCTCTCCCGCCGAAGCCAAGAAAATTGTAAGTAACTTATCTCGGGAGAGCGCTTGGGTGACGTCTGGAGGAAAAATAGAGAAAAAGAAAATTATTACAAGGACACAAAAATGGGAACAAATTTATCAAAAGTTGAATGGGATGTTTTTCATCAATTAGAGACAATGTTACAAGAAAAAGGTCACTCTGAAATTTCAAAAACTGAGCTTAAAAACTTACTTATCTGGGTTAAAGCGAATACGCAAGATTTAAATCTGCAGTCTGCTTTTACTTTTCATTTTTGGGATCAGATAAACTGGAGAATCTATAATCTAGTCTCTCTCAAAAAAGATGAAAGCTTAAGAGAACTTATGCCGGTTTGTAGAGCGCTGTTGGAGCGCTGTTTTAAACAAACGGATAATAATAAGATCAACTTGGACTCAGAAAACAAAGCTTCTGGTTCTGTCTCATTAAATTCCAGTAAACCGGAGACTGTGTGAGTATGGGAGAATGTTACAAGTGTTGTTGCAAATGCTGAAAGTATTGCTTTGAACTCTGTTGAACAAAATCTTTCTTCTCTCTCTCTGGGAAAAAATGAGACTTTTGGACTTTTCTTTGGGTTGTTCTGTTAATGTAAAAATATGTGACTCTTGTAAGGGGGATGTAACAAAGTGTGTAAAAGATGGAAATGAAAAAGTGACTGTACTTCCTAAAATTGTTTGTGCAGGGACACTGAAACCTGAATTGGATTCTGTTGGGCCTGGGGTGGAGGCTGAGGTGGCTGCTTCCACTCGGGAAATTGTGGATCCGGGGAACTCTTTTTCAGTTAAGCAAAAACATGGTTGTTCTGGTGTTTGTCTTTGTGACACAAATGGTCTTTGAAAACCTGTACGGAGGAAAAACCCATTCCATTATTAACAAGGGATCTTGGTCTGTGGCATCCCACTGGAAAATGAGACCACAAAGCTGCATCTTCTCTCCTAAGATTGCAAGAAAGAAAGGATTTTCAGGAACGCAGCGATGAGCTTGTCTTTCTTGAAGAGCTTCTGTGACTTTGTCGAGAGCAGCACGAGCTTCAGGGTATAATGTTCTTGGCGAAGTGATGTCGCAACTTCCTTTCAGCAAATGGAAGAGCGGACTCAGTTCATCATTGGTGATTCCCAACATCAGTCTGACCCAGTTGATTTCTCCTGTTGTCACAGTCATCTTCCATCCCAGGTACTTCTAAGGTGAAACTTGTTGAATTTTCGTTGCAGAGATTTCAAGTCCAGCTTTTTGAATTTCAGCAACAACACAGTCGCCAGTTTCTTCCATCTCTTCCTTTCAAAGGACTCCACACTTAAAGCCAATTTTTCTTTCTCTGTATCTATAGATTGACAAACACCAGAACAACCATGTTTTTGCTTAACTGAAAAAGAGTTCCCCGGAACCACAATTTCCCGAGTGGAAGCAGCCACCTCAGCCTCTACCCCAGGCCCAACAGAATCCAATTCAGGTTTCAGTGTCCCTGCACAAACAATTTTAGGAAGTACAGTCACTTTTTCATTTCCATCTTTTACACACTTTGTTCCATCCCCCTTACAAGAGTCACATATTTTTACATTAACAGAACAACCCAAAGAAAAGTCCAAAAGAGTCTCATTTTTTCCCAGAGAGAGAGAAGAAAGATTTTGTTCAACAGAGTTCAAAGCAATACTTTCAGCATTTGCAACAACACTTGTAACATTCTCCGATACACACAGAGTCTCCGGTTTACTGGAATTTAATGAGACAGAACCAGAAGCTTTGTTTTCTGAGTCCAAGTTGATCTTATTATTATCCGTTTGTTTAAAACAGTGCTCCAACAGCGCTCTACAAACCGGCATAAGTTCTCTTAAGCTTTCATCTTTTTTGAGAGAGACTAGATTATGGATTCTCCAGTTTATCTGATCCCTAAAATGAAAAGTAAAAGCAGACTGCAGATTTAAATCTTGCGTATTTGCTTTAACCCAGATAAGTAAGTTTTTAAGCTCAGTTTTTGAAATTTCAGAGTGACCTTTTTCTTGTAACATTGTCTCTAATTAATGAAAAACATCCCATTCAACTTTTGATAAATTCGTTCCCATTTTTGTGTTCTTGTAATAATTTTCTTTTTCTCTATTTTGCCTCCCAACGTCACCCAAGCGCTCTCCCGAGATAAGTTACTTACAATTTTCTTGGCTTCGGCGGGAGAGATGATACAGTGTGCTCCTTGTTAACACTTGGGTCTCCGCAGCTGGTACTTCCACGATTTTTCTTTGTTTTTCTTCTATTCTACGTCCTCACACGAGGCACCAATATGCGGGGGACGGGACAGGTATAAGTCCAATAGTGTCAGGAACCCACGCCTTAAAAAAGGAACCCGCTAGCCCGCGGCAAAATATCCAAATATGGATAACATGGTAACCAGACCAGTGAAGAGATTTTTGCTTTTATTTCCAGCTCATCAGTCTCAAAATACAAAATGGAGACATGACAGCTCACTGATCCACACCAAAAAATGTCTCCTTCAACAGGGCTCATACAGCAATACATAAAATCATCTCAGACTAGAATTCAGCCAATCAGACACAGAAAACACATCTTGACAAGCATTCTATCCAATCTTATAAAACATAGGTAATCGTAGCTAAAACAAAGACTAGTTGATAAGAGACAAATAAAAGAGTTCTATTCATGCTAGCCTTCTAAAGATATACATTAAATAACCTTGTTGCCATCCTAAAGCCAATTCTACAGAAGCCTATTGTTATTTGTCACGTCTACTGCTTGGGAAACTTTTCTGCTTGCATGGAAAACTTTTTCTGCTTCCATGGGAAACTTTTCTGCAATGCTAACAAAACTCCAGTCTAAGGCCTACATACTTTTTTTTAACCATTTCTTAAAAATCCTCTAACCTTATGGATTCCAACATTTCCCCCTCTCTGTTTGACCCAGAAGCTTTCATTTTCTTGTCGCTTGCTATTTGCGTTTCATAGCTCTATTGCACAATTTCTGCTTATTATCTGCTGAAGACCTATTTTCACTAAACTGAAGCATTGCTATATTACGGCACAGCAACTTAATGCTGTGAAGACCCAGTCCCTGAAAGAGAGATATGAATCACGTTTGGCAACAGTCACAAGGCATCGTTCAAAAAACTCTGGTCGATTCCAAGGCCTTAATTCAAAACCTTCGTTCATGTCAATACCCTCATCTACTGCTTTCGTGAGATTTCGTACACTCTCTGTGCTTCTACTTCCTAATTCTCCTGCTTGAATGACAAAAACTTCTCGGACTGTTTTGTTCATCATTTGCCGAACACAACAGAGTATACAAGGTGCCACTATCAATATCAGTATTAGAACACCTAATATGTAAAGACCTATCTTGCAAAGTTGCCTTAGCCAAGGTGCAAAACTCCAATTTTGAAACAAATCATCCAACCAGGAACCTCCATCTTCTTTAATTTGGGCTGTCAGATCCTTTAATTTTTGAATGCTTTTGTGAATGGATTCAGAATGATCAGACAAATTCATACAACACAATCCTTCCAATTCCTCACAACCATGTCCTTGTGCCAGTAAGAGAAAATCAATGGCTGCTCTGTTTTGAAGAGTAGCATGTCTAATACTATCAACATCGGTCAACATATCACTGATTGCGGAGGATGTGGCATTAGCTCGTTTGCTCAGCCAACATCCAACTCGATCTAATTGTCTCAATGCCACAGCTGAAGCCAATTGGGGTAGAAATATACCTGCTGAAAGCCTTCTGGCGGCATTCCAAGGCATAAAATCACTCTGACAGTTCTCATCATAATGAGGAACAGCTCTTGTTTTCCTTTGTTTCTTTTTCATCACTGTCTTTGGCAGTGGGGGCAATTATGGTAAGCATACCAATGCTACAAGGGCCACCTTCAAGGTGGGCTGGAATGCCTTGCCAACCTCTGTCTCCGCAAATGATCCAATACCCTTTTGGCAATTGCCGTGGATATTGGTCCGTCTCCAGAAACACATCCCAACTGTTTGAAACATTTGCTGCCCTGAGAAGTTTTTTCGAACAAATGTTCCAATTGAAGGAAGGACTGTTTCCATTGTCAATTCCACCTGGTTTACCATTGGATTCTTTTCTGACCAAAGGAAACTCTTTCACTGGCACACCAACCAAACAGGTTGAGAAAGGCTTTTCTGGTTCCGAATTAGACAGACATATAGTATCCGATCCGGCAGCCTTGGCTAAGGTCACCCAAACACTCGTTTTCGGTTGATCCACAGGCAAATCTGCATGACAAAAAACAATTAAAATCAAGCAAAACAAGTATACCATTTGATTCTGCCCCATCTCTTTCAAGAACTAAGTTTCGGCAGAATTCTTTCTAAACAAAAACAATAACCTAAATTTTCAGCCAAAAATTAGCTTTGTTAAACAAACATTCAGCATTCAATTCGTATACTCATAAATAACATTGGCACAAAATCAGAGTTCATGGGTTCCACTGATGCACAAAGAACGTCAGGCACAAGAGGCGTCAGGCGAGACCCGGGATCCTTTGATTCGGTCCACGTCTGCGTACTCGCTTCCTCAGTTCTAGGCTCGACAACGGGTTCTGAAGTGCGATACGGTTTGACGTTTTTGGCAGGAACCCACTTAATTCTTCCAGCACCTGTGGAAATAGAAGCATACCCTTTGCCCCACGTTATTAATTGAAACGGGCCTTCCATCTGTCCAGAGTCAGGGTTTCTAATTAGAAGAGGAGGATGTTCTTTCAGTTTTGCCTGTGTGCTATTTGAAAAGTGTCTAAAGATTGGTGGATCTGGTTCTGTACTTGAACTTTTTAGACAATTAAAACCATACAAAGCCTTACTCAGTCTCATCTGTGGGGTGATTTCCGTTCCCCCTCTCTGTTGATCTAATATGCGTTTTAAGGTTTGATGTGTTCTTTCAATGATTGCTTGGCTTGTGGGAGAGTGGGGAATACCAAAAATGTGTCGAACACCCCATTCATTTAAAAATGTGGCCAATTTTTGAGATATGTATGCGGGACCATTGTCAGTTTTTACTTCTTGGGGTATACCCAATGAAGCAAAAGCTTGCAGGAAATGATGACAGGCATGGCTGCCAGTTTCACCTGTGTGAAGGGAAGCAAAAACTGCACCAGAGAACGTGTCTATGGAAACATGAATATTTTTAAATTTACCAAAAGAAGGCTATTTAGTAACACCTGTTTGCCACAACTGTAGGCTTTGTAAGCCTCGGGGGTTGATTGCTCCTGTAGAAACAGGAGGTTGTACCAATTGACAGTCAGGGCAAGTATGAATGATAGCTTTAGCTTGACTTTTAGTGATTTGGAACATTCGCATGAGTGCTTGTGCATTTTGGTGGAAAAAGGCATGACTCGATTTTGCTTGTTCAAAAATATTTGGCAATGTGTTAGAAATGACCATTGTCAGCTTGTCCGCTCTTGCATTTCCTTCCACTAAAAATCCAGGAAGTGAAGAATGCGCCCTAATGTGAGAAACAAAATATGGATTAGTTCTATATTGCAAAGTTATAAAAAGACATGAAAGCCAACGATGTACAGTTTCATTACTAACATCCTTTAAAATGGAACCTTCTATTCTCCTGACTACATTAGCAACATAAGCAGAATCTGTGACCAAATTAAAAGGCTGAGGAAACAGCTGAAAAGCTCAAACTACTGCAGCAAGCTCAACAATTTGAGGGGATCCCTCTACTGTTTGAATATCAGATTCCCAAACATCAGTCTTTTGATTAAACCAAGTCACAACGGACTTGTGGCTTTTACCAGAGCCATCAGTGAAGAGAGTCACAGCATGTAAAGGTTCTTCACTTAATTTAGGTTTTTCTCTGAAACTCAATTTTGCTTGCAGTAGTTTGTGAGCTGGATAGTGTATGGAACAAACACCTGGAAAACCTAAGAATGCATATTGTAAATCATCAGAATTTTGCATTGCCCAATTGAAATAATCATTTTTCAATGGCAAATAGATAACTGAACATTCTTGACCTGCCAAAGTTAACAATCTGGTTCTAGCCTTAATTATAATGTATGCAATCATTTCTAAAACTGAGCAAATGGTCTTTGAAAACCTGTAGTATTGGAAAATAAAGCTCCCAATATTACCAGTTAGATTGTGCCTGGGCCAGTCTGACCCTCGCTGCTGGGCCAAAGGCAGCAACTGCGCTGTAACACCCCAGAGATACCTTGGCTTGCTGGTGGTTGCAGCTGGGCACTGAACAAGTCCAGGCTTGTAAGGGACCCCGTTACCTCAGGAGGAATAGCTTCAGGCGATGGTGAAGAGAAAAAGGAGAGATTCTGCTGGAGGGTTTAATGTCCAGAGGTTTATTCCATGGTTACAGAGGTCTGAACGTGAGCAACTGCTCCAACAGAATAAGGACCGCATGGTCTGATCACCTTTTTAAGCTCAGGGACAGGGGGAGGGGAGGTACAGGTGAGCCACCAACCAGGTGAGAGGGGCAGGGTCTCAGGGGAAGATGACACCCAGACAGGCCAATGACCTCTGGGCATAGGGGCATCCTTTAAACTTGACCAACCACACGACGCCTTGCTGGAACGTTTAGCCTGATTGACAGGACTCACTCAGCATGGGGGCAAGGGGGAAGGGATAGACGTATAGGCACACCTGGGAAAGTGACCTGGAAGGCCAAAATGGGACATCACAGCACACCACAACACTGTAGGGAGGAAAAACCCATTCCATTATTAACAAAGGATCTTGTTCTGTGGCATCCCACTGGAAAATGAGACCACAAAGCTGCATCTTCTCTCCTAAGATTGCAAGAAAGAAAGGATTTTCAGGAACGCAGCGATGAGCTTGTCTTTTTTGAAGAGCTTCTGTGACTTTGTCGAGAGCAGCACGAGCTTCAGGGATGAAAGTTCTTGGCCAAGTGATGTCGCAACTTCCTCTCAGCAAATGGAAGAGCGGACTCAGTTCATCATTGGTGATTCCCACCATCGGTCTGACCCAGTTGATTTCTCCTAGAAGTTGTTGTAACTCTTGTAGGTTGTTGACTCTGGTTCGGATCTGAATTTTCTGTGGTATTATTGTCGTCTTCCATCGTCTTCCATCCCAGGTACTTCTAAGGTGAAACTTGTTGAATTTTCGTTGCAGAGATTTCAAGTCCAGCTTTTTGAATTTCAGCAACAACACAGTCGCGAGTTTCTTCCATCTCTTCCTTTCAAAGGACTCCACCCTTAAAGCCAATTTTTCTTTCTCTGTATCTATAGATTGACAAACACCAGAACAACCATGTTTTTGCTTAACTGAAAAAGAGTTCCCCGGAACCACAATTTCCCGAGTGGAAGCAGCCACCTCAGCCTCCACCCCAGGCCCAACAGAATCCAATTCAGGTTTCAGTGTCCCTGCACAAACAATTTTAGGAAGTACAGTCACTTTTTCATTTCCATCTTTTACACACTTTGTTCCATCCCCCTTACAAGAGTCACATATTTTTACATTAACAGAACAACCCAAAGAAAAGTCCAAAAGAGTCTCATTTTTTCCCAGAGAGAGAGAAGAAAGATTTTGTTCAACAGAGTTCAAAGCAATACTTTCAGCATTTGCAACAACACTTGTAACATTCTCCGATACTCACACAGTCTCCGGTTTACTGGAATTTAATGAGACAGAACCAGAAGCTTTGTTTTCTGAGTCCAAGTTGATCTTATTATTATCCGTTTGTTTAAAACAGTGCTCCAACAGCGCTCTACAAACCGGCATAAGTTCTCTTAAGCTTTCATCTTTTTTGAGAGAGACTAGATTATAGATTCTCCAGTTTATCTGATCCCAAAAATGAAAAGTAAAAGCAGACTGCAGATTTAAATCTTGCGTATTCGCTTTAACCCAGATAAGTAAGTTTTTAAGCTCAGTTTTTGAAATTTCAGAGTGACCTTTTTCTTGTAACATTGTCTCTAATTGATGAAAAACATCCCATTCAACTTTTGATAAATTCGTTCCCATTTTTGTGTTCTTTTAATAATTTTCTTTTTCGCTATTTTGCCTCCCAACGTCACCCAAGCGCTCTCCCGAGATAAGTTACTTACAATTTTCTTGGCTTCGGCGGGAGAGATGATACAGTGTGCTCCTTGTTAACACTTGGGTCTCCGCAGCTGGTACTTCCACGATTTTTCTTTGTTTTTCTTCTATTCTACGTCCTCACACGAGGCACCAATATGCGGGGGACGGGACAGGTATAAGTCCAATAGTGTCAGGAACCCACGCCTTAAAAAAGGAACCTGCTAGCCCGCGGCAAAATATCCAAATATGGATAACATGGTAACCAGACCAGTGAAGAGATTTTTGCTTTTATTTCCAGCACATCAGTCTCAAAATACAAAATGGAGACATGACAGCTCACTGATCCACACCAAAAAATGTCTCCTTCAACAGGGCTCATACAGCAATACATAAAATCATCTCAGACTAGAATTCAGTCAATCAGACACAGAAAACACATCTTGACAAGCATTCTATCCAATCTTATAAAACATAGGTAATCGTAGCTAAAACAAAGATTAATTGATAAGAGACAAAGAACAGAGTTCTATTCATGCTGGCCTTCTAAAGATATACATTAAATAACCTTGTTGCCATCCTAAAGCCAATTCTACAGAAGCCTATTTTTATTTGTCACGTCTACTGCTTGGGAAACTTTTCTGCTTGCATGGAAAACTTTTTCTGCTTGCATGGGAAACTTTTCTGCAATGCTAACAAAACTCCAGTCTAAGGCCTACATACTTCTTTGTAACCATTTCTTAACAATCCTCTAACCTTATGGATTCCAACATTTCCCCCTCTCTGTTTGACCCAGAAGCTTTCATTTTCTTGTCGCTTGCTATTTGCGTTTCATAGCTCTATTGCAAAATTTCTGCTTATTATCTGCTGAAGACCTATTTTCACTAAACTGAAGCATTGCTATATTACAGCACAGCAACTTAATGCTGTGAAGACCCAATCCCTGAAAGAGAGATATGAATCACGTTTGGCAACAGTCACAAGGCATCGTTCAAAAAACTCTGGTCGATTCCAAGGCCTTAATTCAAAACCTTCGTTCATGTCAATACCCTCATCTACTGCTTTCGTGAGATTTCGTACACTCTCTGTGCTTCTACTTCCTAATTCTCCTGCTTGAATGACAAAAACTTCTCGGACTGTTTTGTTCATCATTCGCCGAAGACAACAGAGTATACAAGGTGCCACTATCAATATCAGTATTAGAACACCTAATATGTAAAGACCTATCTTGCAAAGTTGCCTTAGCCAAGGTGCAAAACTCCAATTTTGAAACAAATCATCCAACCAGGAACCTCCATCTTCTTTAATTTGGGCTGTCAGATCCTTTAATTTTTGAATGCTTTTGTGAATGGATTCAGAATGATCAGACAAATTCATACAACACAATCCTTCAAATTCCTCACAACCATGTCCTTGTGCCAGTAAGAGAAAATCAATGGCTGCTCTGTTTTGAAGAGTAGCATGTCTAATACTATCAACATCGGTCAACATATCACTGATTGCGGAGGATGTGGCATTAGCTTGTTTGCTCAGCCAACATCCAACTCGATCTAATTGTCTCAATGCCACAGCTGAAGCCAATTGGGGTAGAAATATACCTGCTGAAAGCCTTCTGGCGGCATTCCAAGGCATAAAATCACTCTGACAGTTCTCATCATAATGAGGAACAGCTCTTGTTTTCCTTTGTTTCTTTTTCATCACTGCTTTGGCAGTGGGGGCAATTATGGTAAGCATACCAATGCTACAAGGGCCACCTTCAAGGTGGGCTGGAATGCCTTGCTAACCTCTGTCTCCGCAAATGATCCAATACCCTTTTGGCAATTGCCGTGGATATTGGTCCGTCTCCAGAAACACATCCCAACTGTTTGAAACATTTGCTGCCCTGAGAAGTTTTTTCAAACAAATGTTCCAATTGAAGGAAGGACTGTTTCCATTGTCAATTCCACCTGGTTTACCATTGGATTCTTTTCTGACCAAAGGAAACTCTTTCACTGGCACACCAACCAAACAGGTTGAGAAAGGCTTTTCTGGTTCCGAATTAGACAGACATATAGTATCCGATCCGGCAGCCTTGGCTAAGGTCACCCAAACACTCGTTTTCGGTTGATCCACCGGCAAATCTGCACGACAAAAAACAATTAAAATCAAGCAAAACAAGTATACCATTTGATTCTGCCCCATCTCTTTCAAGAACTAAGTTTTGGCAGAATTCTTTCTAAACAAAAACAATAACCTAAATTTTCAGCCAAAAATTAGCTTTGTTAAACAAACATTCAGCATTCAATTCGTATACTCATAAATAACATTGGCACAAAATCAGAGTTCATGGGTTCCACCGATGCACAAAGAACGTCAGGCACAAGAGGCGTCAGGCGAGACCCGGGATCCTTCCATTCGGTCCACGTCTGCGTACTCGCTTCCTCAGTTCTAGGCTCGACAACGGGTTCTGAAGTGCGATACGGTTTGACGTTTTTGGCAGGAACCCACTTAATTCTTCCAGCACCTGTGGAAATAGAAGCATACCCTTTGCCCCACGTTATTAATTGAAACGGGCCTTCCATCTGTCCAGAGTCAGGGTTTCTAATTAGAAGAGGAGGATGTTCTTTCAGTTTTGCCTGTGTGCTATTTGAAAAGTGTCTAAAGATTGGTGGATCTGGTTCTGTACTTGAACTATTTAGAAAATTAAAACCATACAAAGCCTTACTCAGTCTCACCTGTGGGGTGATTTCCGTTCCCCCTCTCTGTTGATCTAATATGCGTTTTAAGGTTTGATGTGTTCTTTCAATGATTGCTTGGCTTGTGGGAGAGTGGGGAATACCAAAAATGTGTCGAACACCCCATTCATTTAAAAATGTGGCCAATTTTTGAGATATGTATGCGGGACCATTGTCAGTTTTTACTTCTTGGGGTATACCCAATGAAGCAAAAGCTTGCAGGAAATGATGACAGGCATGGCTGCCAGTTTCACCTGTGTGAAGGGAAGCAAAAACTGCACCAGAGAACGTGTCTATGGAAACATGAATATTTTTAAATTTACCAAAAGAAGGCTATTTAGTAACACCTGTTTGCCACAACTGTAGGCTTTGTAAGCCTCGGGGGTTGATTGCTCCTGTAGAAACAGGAGGTTGTACCAATTGACAGTCAGGGCAAGTATGAATGATAGCTTTAGCTTGACTTTTAGTGATTTGGAACATTCGCATGAGTGCTTGTGCATTTTGGTGGAAAAAGGCATGACTCGATTTTGCTTGTTCAAAAATATTTGGCAATGTGTTAGAAATGACCATTGTCAGCTTGTCCGCTCTTGCATTTCCTTCCACTAAAAATTCAGGAAGTGAAGAATGCGCCCTAATGTGAGAAACAAAATATGGATTAGTTCTATATTGCAAAGTTATAAAAAGACATGAAAGCCAACGATGTAAAGTTTCATTACTAACATCCTTTAAAATGGAACCTTCTATTCTCCTGACTACATTAGCAACATAAGCAGAATCTGTGACCAAATTAAAAGGCTGAGGAAACAGCTGAAAAGCTCAAACTACTGCAGCAAGCTCAACAATTTGAGGGGATCCCTCTACTGTTTGAATATCAGATTCCCAAACATCAGTCTTTTGATTAAACCAAGTCACAACGGACTTGTGGCTTTTACCAGAGCCATCAGTGAAGAGAGTCACAGCATGTAAAGGTTCTTCACTTAATTTAGGTTTTTCTCTGAAACTCAATTTTGCTTGCAGTAGTTTGTGAGCTGGATAGTGTATGGAACAAACACCTGGAAAACCTAAGAATGCATATTGTAAATCATCAGAATTTTGCATTGCCCAATTGAAATAATCATTTTTCAATGGCAAATAGATAACTGAACATTCTTGACCTGCCAAAGTTAACAATCTGGTTCTAGCCTTAATTATAATGTATGCAATCATTTCTAAAACTGAGCAAATGGTCTTTGAAAACCTGTAGTATTGGAAAATAAAGCTCCCAATATTACCAGTTAGATTGTGCCTGGGCCAGTCTGACCCTCGCTGCTGGGCCAAAGGCAGCAACTGCGCTGTAACACCCCAGAGATACCTTGGCTTGCTGGTGGTTGCAGCTGGGCACTGAACAAGTCCAGGCTTGTAAGGGACCCCGTTACCTCAGGAGGAATAGCTTCAGGCGATGGTGAAGAGAAAAAGGAGAGATTCTGCTGGAGGGTTTAATGTCCAGAGGTTTATTCCATGGTTACAGAGGTCTGAACGTGAGCAACTGCTCCAACAGAATAAGGACCGCATGGTCTGATCACCTTTTTAAGCTCAGGGACAGGGGGAGGGGAGGTACAGGTGAGCCACCAACCAGGTGAGAGGGGCAGGGTCTCAGGGGAAGATGACACCCAGACAGGCCAATGACCTCTGGGCATAGGGGCATCCTTTAAACTTGACCAACCACACGACGCCTTGCTGGAACGTTTAGCCTGATTGACAGGACTCACTCAGCATGGGGGCAAGGGGGAAGGGATAGACGTATAGGCACACCTGGGAAAGTGACCTGGAAGGCCAAAATGGGACATCACAGCACACCACAACACTGTAGGGAGGAAAAACCCATTCCATTATTAACAAAGGATCTTGTTCTGTGGCATCCCACTGGAAAATGAGACCACAAAGCTGCATCTTCTCTCCTAAGATTGCAAGAAAGAAAGGATTTTCAGGAACGCAGCGATGAGCTTGTCTTTTTTGAAGAGCTTCTGTGACTTTGTCGAGAGCAGCACGAGCTTCAGGGATGAAAGTTCTTGGCCAAGTGATGTCGCAACTTCCTCTCAGCAAATGGAAGAGCGGACTCAGTTCATCATTGGTGATTCCCACCATCGGTCTGACCCAGTTGATTTCTCCTAGAAGTTGTTGTAACTCTTGTAGGTTGTTGACTCTGGTTCGGATCTGAATTTTCTGTGGTATTATTGTCGTCTTCCATCATCTTCCATCCCAGGTACTTCTAAGGTGAAACTTGTTGAATTTTCGTTGCAGAGATTTCAAGTCCAGCTTTTTGAATTTCAGCAACAACACAGTCGCGAGTTTCTTCCATCTCTTCCTTTCAAAGGACTCCACCCTTAAAGCCAATTTTTCTTTCTCTGTATCTATAGATTGACAAACACCAGAAAAACCATGTTTTTGCTTAACTGAAAAAGAGTTCCCCGGAACCACAATTTCCCGAGTGGAAGCAGCCACCTCAGCCTCCACCCCAGGCCCAACAGAATCCAATTCAGGTTTCAGTGTCCCTGCACAAACAATTTTAGGAAGTACAGTCACTTTTTCATTTCCATCTTTTACACACTTTGTTCCATCCCCCTTACAAGAGTCACATATTTTTACATTAACAGAACAATGCGAAGAAAAGTCCAAAAGAGTCTCATTTTTTCCCAGAGAGAGAGAAGAAAGATTTTGTTCAACAGAGTTCAAAGCAATACTTTCAGCATTTGCAACAACACTTGTAACATTCTCCGATACTCACACAGTCTCCGGTTTACTGGAATTTAATGAGACAGAACCAGAAGCTTTGTTTTCTGAGTCCAAGTTGATCTTATTATTATCAGTTTGTTTAAAACAGTGCTCCAACAGCGCTCTACAAACTGGCATAAGTTCTCTTAAGCTTTCATCTTTTTTGAGAGAGACTAGATTATAGATTCTCCAGTTTATCTGATCCCAAAAATGAAAAGTAAAAGCAGACTGCAGATTTAAATCTTGCGTATTCGCTTTAACCCAGATAAGTAAGTTTTTAAGCTCAGTTTTTGAAATTTCAGAGTGACCTTTTTCTTGTAACATTGTCTCTAATTGATGAAAAACATCCCATTCAACTTTTGATAAATTTGTTCCCATTTTTGTGTCCTTGTAATAATTTTCTTTTTCTCTATTTTTCCTCCAGACGTCACCCAAGCGCTCTCCCGAGATAAGTTACTTACAATTTTCTTGGCTTCGGCGGGAGAGATGATACAGTGTGCTCCTTGTTAACACTTGGGTCTCCGCAGCTGGTACTTCCACGATTTTTCTTTGTTTTTCTTCTATTCTACATCCTCACACGAGGCACCAATATGCGGGGGACGGGACAGGTATAAGTCCAATAGTGTCAGGAACCCACGCCTTAAAAAAGGAACCTGCTAGCCCGCGGCAAAATATCCAAATATGGATAACATGGTAACCAGACCAGTGAAGAGATTTTTGCTTTTATTTCCAGCACATCAGTCTCAAAATACAAAATGGAGACATGACAGCTCACTGATCCACACCAAAAAATGTTTCCTTCAACAGGGCTCATACAGCAATACATAAAATCATCTCAGACTAGAATTCAGTCAATCAGACACAGAAAACACATCTTGACAAGCATTCTATCCAATCTTATAAAACATAGGTAATCGTAGCTAAAACAAAGATTAATTGATAAGAGACAAAGAACAGAGTTCTATTCATGCTGGCCTTCTAAAGATATACATTAAATAACCTTGTTGCCATCCTAAAGCCAATTCTACAGAAGCCTATTTTTATTTGTCACGTCTACTGCTTGGGAAACTTTTCTGCTTGCATGGAAAACTTTTTCTGCTTGCATGGGAAACTTTTCTGCAATGCTAACAAAACTCCAGTCTAAGGCCTACATACTTCTTTGTAACCATTTCTTAAAAATCCTCTAACCTTATGGATTCCAACATTTCCCCCTCTCTGTTTGACCCAGAAGCTTTCATTTTCTTGTCGCTTGCTATTTGCGTTTCATAGCTCTATTGCAAAATTTCTGCTTATTATCTGCTGAAGACCTATTTTCACTAAACTGAAGCATTGCTATAGTAGGGCACAGCAACTTAATGCTGTGAAGACCCAATCCCTGAAAGAGAGATATGAATCACGTTTGGCAACAGTCACAAGGCATCGTTCAAAAAACTCTGGTCGATTCCAAGGCCTTAATTCAAAACCTTCGTTCATGTCAATACCCTCATCTACTGCTTTCGTGAGATTTCGTACACTCTCTGTGCTTCTACTTCCTAATTCTCCTGCTTGAATGACAAAAACTTCTTGGACTGTTTTGTTCATCATTCGCCGAAGACAACAGAGTATACAAGGTGCCACTATCAATATCAGTATTAGAACACCTAATATGTAAAGACCTATCTTGCAAAGTTGCCTTAGCCAAGGTGCAAAACTCCAATTTTGAAACAAATCATCCAACCAGGAACCTCCATCTTCTTTAATTTGGGCTGTCAGATCCTTTAATTTTTGAATGCTTTTGTGAATGGATTCAGAATGATCAGACAAATTCATACAACACAATCCTTCAAATTCCTCACAACCATGTCCTTGTGCCAGTAAGAGAAAATCAATGGCTGCTCTGTTTTGAAGAGTAGCATGTCTAATACTATCAACATCGGTCAACATATCACTGATTGCGGAGGATGTGGCATTAGCTTGTTTGCTCAGCCAACATCCAACTCGATCTAATTGTCTCAATGCCACAGCTGAAGCCAATTGGGGTAGAAATATACCTGCTGAAAGCCTTCTGGCGGCATTCCAAGGCATAAAATCACTCTGACAGTTCTCATCATAATGAGGAACAGCTCTTGTTTTCCTTTGTTTCTTTTTCATCACTGCTTTGGCAGTGGGGGCAATTATGGTAAGCATACCAATGCTACAAGGGCCACCTTCAAGGTGGGCTGGAATGCCTTGCCAACCTCTGTCTCCGCAAATGATCCAATACCCTTTTGGCAATTGCCGTGGATATTGGTCCGTCTCCAGAAACACATCCCAACTGTTTGAAACATTTGCTGCCCTGAGAAGTTTTTTCGAACAAATGTTCCAATTGAAGGAAGGACTGTTTCCATTGTCAATTCCACCTGGTTTACCATTGGATTCTTTTCTGACCAAAGGAAACTCTTTCACTGGCACACCAACCAAACAGGTTGAGAAAGGCTTTTCTGGTTCCGAATTAGACAGACATATAGTATCCGATCCGGCAGCCTTGGCTAAGGTCACCCAAACACTCGTTTTCGGTTGATCCACAGGCAAATCTGCACGACAAAAAACAATTAAAATCAAGCAAAACAAGTATACCATTTGATTCTGCCCCATCTCTTTCAAGAACTAAGTTTTGGCAGAATTCTTTCTAAACAAAAACAATAACCTAAATTTTCAGCCAAAAATTAGCTTTGTTAAACAAACATTCAGCATTCAATTCGTATACTCATAAATAACATTGGCACAAAATCAGAGTTCATGGGTTCCACCGATGCACAAAGAACGTCAGGCACAAGAGGCGTCAGGCGAGACCCGGGATCCTTTGATTCGGTCCACGTCTGCGTACTCGCTTCCTCAGTTCTAGGCTCGACAACGGGTTCTGAAGTGCGATACGGTTTGACGTTTTTGGCAGGAACCCACTTAATTCTTCCAGCACCTGTGGAAATAGAAGCATACCCTTTGCCCCACGTTATTAATTGAAACGGGCCTTCCATCTGTCCAGAGTCAGGGTTTCTAATTAGAAGAGGAGGATGTTCTTTCAGTTTTGCCTGTGTGCTATTTGAAAAGTGTCTAAAGATTGGTGGATCTGGTTCTGTACTTGAACTATTTAGAAAATTAAAACCATACAAAGCCTTACTCAGTCTCACCTGTGGGGTGATTTCCGTTCCCCCTCTCTGTTGATCTAATATGCGTTTTAAGGTTTGATGTGTTCTTTCAATGATTGCTTGGCTTGTGGGAGAGTGGGGAATACCAAAAATGTGTCGAACACCCCATTCATTTAAAAATGTGGCCAATTTTTGAGATATGTATGTGGGACCATTGTCAGTTTTTACTTCTTGGGGTATACCCAATGAAGCAAAAGCTTGCAGGAAATGATGACAGGCATGGCTGCCAGTTTCACCTGTGTGAAGGGAAGCAAAAACTGCACCAGAGAACGTGTCTATGGAAACATGAATATTTTTAAATTTACCAAAAGAAGGCTATTTAGTAACACCTGTTTGCCACAACTGTAGGCTTTGTAAGCCTCGGGGGTTGATTTCTCCTGTAGAAACAGGAGGTTGTACCAATTGACAGTCAGGGCAAGTATGAATGATAGCTTTAGCTTGACTTTTAGTGATTTGGAACATTCGCATGAGTGCTTGTGCATTTTGGTGGAAAAAGGCATGACTCGATTTTGCTTGTTCAAAAATATTTGGCAATGTGTTAGAAATGACCATTGTCAGCTTGTCCACTCTTGCATTTCCTTCCACTAAAAATTCAGGAAGTGAAGAATGCGCCCTAATGTGAGAAACAAAATATGGATTAGTTCTATATTGCAAAGTTATAAAAAGACATGAAAGCCAACGATGTACAGTTTCATTACTAACATCCTTTAAAATGGAACCTTCTATTCTCCTGACTACATTAGCAACATAAGCAGAATCTGTGACCAAATTAAAAGGCTGAGGAAACAGCTGAAAAGCTCAAACTACTGCAGCAAGCTCAACAATTTGAGGGGATCCCTCTACTGTTTGAATATCAGATTCCCAAACATCAGTCTTTTGATTAAACCAAGTCACAACGGACTTGTGGCTTTTACCAGAGCCATCAGTGAAGAGAGTCACAGCATGTAAAGGTTCTTCACTTAATTTAGGTTTTTCTCTGAAACTCAATTTTGCTTGCAGTAGTTTGTGAGCTGGATAGTGTATGGAACAAACACCTGGAAAACCTAAGAATGCATATTGTAAATCATCAGAATTTTGCATTGCCCAATTGAAATAATCATTTTTCAATGGCAAATAGATAACTGAACATTCTTGACCTGCCAAAGTTAACAATCTGGTTCTAGCCTTAATTATAATGTATGCAATCATTTCTAAAACTGAGCAAATGGTCTTTGAAAACCTGTAGTATTGGAAAATAAAGCTCCCAATATTACCAGTTAGATTGTGCCTGGGCCAGTCTGACCCTCGCTGCTGGGCCAAAGGCAGCAACTGCGCTGTAACACCCCAGAGATACCTTGGCTTGCTGGTGGTTGCAGCTGGGCACTGAACAAGTCCAGGCTTGTAAGGGACCCCGTTACCTCAGGAGGAATAGCTTCAGGCGATGGTGAAGAGAAAAAGGAGAGATTCTGCTGGAGGGTTTAATGTCCAGAGGTTTATTCCATGGTTACAGAGGTCTGAACGTGAGCAACTGCTCCAACAGAATAAGGACCGCATGGTCTGATCACCTTTTTAAGCTCAGGGACAGGGGGAGGGGAGGTACAGGTGAGCCACCAACCAGGTGAGAGGGGCAGGGTCTCAGGGGAAGATGACACCCAGACAGGCCAATGACCTCTGGGCATAGGGGCATCCTTTAAACTTGACCAACCACACGACGCCTTGCTGGAACGTTTAGCCTGATTGACAGGACTCACTCAGCATGGGGGCAAGGGGGAAGGGATAGACGTATAGGCACACCTGGGAAAGTGACCTGGAAGGCCAAAATGGGACATCACAGCACACCACAACACTGTAGGGAGGAAAAACCCATTCCATTATTAACAAAGGATCTTGTTCTGTGGCATCCCACTGGAAAATGAGACCACAAAGCTGCATCTTCTCTCCTAAGATTGCAAGAAAGAAAGGATTTTCAGGAACGCAGCGATGAGCTTGTCTTTTTTGAAGAGCTTCTGTGACTTTGTCGAGAGCAGCACGAGCTTCAGGAATGAAAGTTCTTGGCCAAGTGATGTCGCAACTTCCTCTCAGCAAATGGAAGAGCGGACTCAGTTCATCATTGGTGATTCCCAGCATCGGTCTGACCCAGTTGATTTCTCCTAGAAGTTGTTGTAACTCTTGTAGGTTGTTGACTCTGGTTCGGATCTGAATTTTCTGTGGTATTATTGTCGTCTTCCATCATCTTCCATCCCAGGTACTTCTAAGGTGAAACTTGTTGAATTTTCGTTGCAGAGATTTCAAGTCCAGCTTTTTGAATTTCAGCAACAACACAGTCGCGAGTTTCTTCCATCTCTTCCTTTCAAAGGACTCCACCCTTAAAGCCAATTTTTCTTTCTCTGTATCTATAGATTGACAAACACCAGAACAACCATGTTTTTGCTTAACTGAAAAAGAGTTCCCCGGAACCACAATTTCCCGAGTGGAAGCAGCCACCTCAGCCTCCACCCCAGGCCCAACAGAATCCAATTCAGGTTTCAGTGTCCCTGCACAAACAATTTTAGGAAGTACAGTCACTTTTTCATTTCCATCTTTTACACACTTTGTTCCATCCCCCTTACAAGAGTCACATATTTTTACATTAACAGAACAATGCGAAGAAAAGTCCAAAAGAGTCTCAATTTTTCCCAGAGAGAGAGAAGAAAGATTTTGTTCAACAGAGTTCAAAGCAATACTTTCAGCATTTGCAACAACACTTGTAACATTCTCCGATACTCACACAGTCTCCGGTTTACTGGAATTTAATGAGACAGAACCAGAAGCTTTGTTTTCTGAGTCCAAGTTGATCTTATTATTATCAGTTTGTTTAAAACAGTGCTCCAACAGCGCTCTACAAACCGGCATAAGTTCTCTTAAGCTTTCATCTTTTTTGAGAGAGACTAGATTATAGATTCTCCAGTTTATCTGATCCCAAAAATGAAAAGTAAAAGCAGACTGCAGATTTAAATCTTGCGTATTGGCTTTAACCCAGATAAGTAAGTTTTTAAGCTCAGTTTTTGAAATTTCAGAGTGACCTTTTTCTTGTAACATTGTCTCTAATTGATGAAAAACATCCCATTCAACTTTTGATAAATTCGTTCCCATTTTTGTGTTCTTTTAATAATTTTCTTTTTCGCTATTTTGCCTCCCAACGTCACCCAAGCGCTGTCCCGAGATAAGTTACTTACAATTTTCTTGGCTTCGGCGGGAGAGATGATACAGTGTGCTCCTTGTTAACACTTGGGTCTCCGCAGCTGGTACTTCCACGATTTTTCTTTGTTTTTCTTCTATTCTACATCCTCACACGAGGCACCAATATGCGGGGGACGGGACAGGTATAAGTCCAATGGTGTCAGGAGCCCACGCCTTTAAAAAGGAACCCACTAGGTCGCGGCAAATTATCCAAATATGGATAACATGGTAACCAGACCAGTGAAGAGATTTTTGCTTTTATTTCCGGCTCATCAGTCTCAAAATACAAAATGGAGACATGACAGCTCACTGATCCACACCAAAAAATGTCTCCTTCAACAGGGCTCATACAGCAATACATAAAATCATCTCAGACTAGAATTCAGCCAATCAGACACAGAAAACACATCTTGACAAGCATTCTATCCAATCTTATAAAACATAGGTAATCGTAGCTAAAACAAAGACTAGTTGATAAGAGACAAAGAACAGAGTTCTATTCATGCTAACCTTCTAAAGATATATATTAAATAACTTTGTTGCCATCCTAAAGCCAATTCTACAGAAGCCTATTGTTATTTGTCACGTCTACTGCTTGGGAAACTTTTCTGCTTGCATGGAAAACTTTTTCTGCTTGCATGGGAAACTTTTCTGCAATGCTAACAAAACTCCAGTCTAAGGCCTACATACTTCTTTGTAACCATTTCTTAAAAATCCTCTAACCTTATGGATTCCAACATTTCCCCCTCTCTGTTTGACCCAGAAGCTTTCATTTTCTTGTCGCTTGCTATTTGCATTTCATAGCTCTATTGCAAAATTTCTGCTTATTATCTGCTGAAGACCTATTTTCACTAAACTGAAGCATTGCTATATTACGGCACAGCAACTTAATGCTGTGAAGACCCAATCCCTGAAAGAGAGATATGAATCACGTTTGGCAACAGTCACAAGGCATCGTTCAAAAAACTCTGGTCGATTCCAAGGCCTTAATTCAAAATCTTCGTTCATGTCAATACCCTCATCTACTGCTTTCGTGAGATTTCGTACACTCTCTGTGCTTCTACTTCCTAATTCTCCTGCTTGAATGACAAAAACTTCTCGGACTGTTTTGTTCATCATTCGCCGAAGACAACAGAGTATACAAGGTGCCACTATCAATATCAGTATTAGAACACCTAATATGTAAAGACCTATCTTGCAAAGTTGCCTTAGCCAAGGTGCAAAACTCCAATTTTGAAACAAATCATCCAACCAGGAACCTCCATCTTCTTTAATTTGGGCTGTCTGATCCTTTAATTTTTGAATGCTTTTGTGAATGGATTCAGAATGATCAGACAAATTCATACAACCCAATCCTTCAAATTCCTCACAACCATGTCCTTGTGCCAGTAAGAGAAAATCAATGGCTGCTCTGTTTTGAAGAGTAGCATGTCTAATACTATCAACATCGGTCAACATATCACTGATTGCGGAGGATGTGGCATTAGCTTGTTTGCACAGCCAACATCCAACTCGATCTAATTGTCTCAATGCCACAGCTGAAGCCAATTGGGGTAGAAATATACCTGCTGAAAGCCTTCTGGTGGCATTCCAAGGCATAAAATCACTCTGACAGTTCTCATCATAATGAGGAACAGCTCTTGTTTTCCTTTGTTTCTTTTTCATCACTGCTTTGGCAGTGGGGGCAATTATGGTAAGCATACCAATGCTACAAGGGCCACCTTCAAGGTGAGCTGGAATGCCTTGCCAACCTCTGTCTCCGCAAATGATCCAATACCCTTTTGGCAATTGCCATGGATATTGGTCCGTCTCCAGAAACACATCCCAACTGTTTGAAACATTTGCTGCCCTGAGAAGTTTTTTCGAACAAATGTTCCAATTGAAGGAAGGACTGTTTCCATTGTCAATTCCACCTGGTTTACCATTGGATTCTTTTCTGACCAAAGGAAACTCTTTCACTGGCACACCAACCAAACAGGTTGAGAAAGGCTTTTCTGGTTCCGAATTAGACAGACATATAGTATCCGATCCGGCAGCCTTGGCTAAGGTCACCCAAACACTCATTTTCGGTTGATCCACAGGCAAATCTGCACGACAAAAAACAATTAAAATCAAGCAAAACAAGTATACCATTTGATTCTGCCCCATCTCTTTCAAGAACTAAGTTTTGGCAGAATTCTTTCTAAACAAAAACAATAACCTAAATTTTCAGCCAAAAATTAGCTTTGTTAAACAAACATTCAGCATTCAATTCGTATACTCATAAATAACATTGGCACAAAATCAGAGTTCATGGGTTCCACCGATGCACAAAGAACGTCAGGCACAAGAGGCGTCAGGCGAGACCCGGGATCCTTCCATTCGGTCCACGTCTGCGTACTCGCTTCCTCAGTTCTAGGCTCGACAACGGGTTCTGAAGTGCGATACGGTTTGACGTTTTTGGCAGGAACCCACTTAATTCTTCCAGCACCTGTGGAAATAGAAGCATACCCTTTGCCCCACGTTATTAATTGAAACAGGCCTTCCATCTGTCCAGAGTCAGGGTTTCTAATTAGAAGAGGAGGATGTTCTTTCAGTTTTGCCTGTGTGCTATTTGAAAAGTGTCTAAAGATTGGTGGATCTGGTTCTGTACTTGAACTATTTAGAAAATTAAAACCATACAAAGCCTTACTCAGTCTCATCTGTGGGGTGATTTCCGTTCCCCCTCTCTGTTGATCTAATATGCGTTGTAAGGTTTGATGTGTTCTTTCAATGATTGCTTGGCTTGTGGGAGAGTGGGGAATACCAAAAATGTGTCGAACACCCCATTCATTTAAAAATGTGGCCAATTTTTGAGATATGTATGCGGGACCATTGTCAGTTTTTACTTCTTGGGGTATACCCAATGAAGCAAAAGCTTGCAGGAAATGATGACAGGCATGGCTGCCAGTTTCACCTGTGTGAAGGGAAGCAAAAACTGCACCAGAGAACGTGTCTATGGAAACATGAATATTTTTAAATTTACCAAAAGAAGGCTATTTAGTAACACCTGTTTGCCACAACTGTAGGCTTTGTAAGCCTCGGGGGTTGATTGCTCCTGTAGAAACAGGAGGTTGTACCAATTGACAGTCAGGGCAAGTATGAATGATAGCTTTAGCTTGACTTTTAGTGATTTGGAACATTCGCATGAGTGCTTGTGCATTTTGGTGGAAAAAGGCATGACTCAATTTTGCTTGTTCAAAAATATTTGGCAATGTGTTAGAAATGACCATTGTCAGCTTGTCCGCTCTTGCATTTCCTTCCACTAAAAATCCAGGAAGTGAAGAATGCGCCCTAATGTGAGAAACAAAATATGGATTAGTTCTATATTGCAAAGTTATAAAAAGACATGAAAGCCAACGATGTACAGTTTCATTACTAACATCCTTTAAAATGGAACCTTCTATTCTCCTGACTACATTAGCAACATAAGCAGAATCTGTGACCAAATTAAAAGGCTGAGGAAACAGCTGAAAAGCTCAAACTACTGCAGCAAGCTCAACAATTTGAGGGGATCCCTCTACTGTTTGAATATCAGATTCCCAAACATCAGTCTTTTGATTAAACCAAGTCACAACGGACTTGTGGCTTTTACCAGAGCCATCAGTGAAGAGAGTCACAGCATGTAAAGGTTCTTCACTTAATTTAGGTTTTTCTGTGAAACTCAATTTTGCTTGCAGTAGTTTGTGAGCTGGATAGTGTATGGAACAAACACCTGGAAAACCTAAGAATGCATATTGTAAATCATCAGAATTTTGCATTGCCCAATTGAAATAATCATTTTTCAATGGCAAATAGATAACTGAACATTCTTGACCTGCCAAAGTTAACAATCTGGTTCTAGCCTTAATTATAATGTATGCAATCATTTCTAAAACTGAGCAAATGGTCTTTGAAAACCTGTAGGGAGGAAAAACCCATTCCATTATTAACAAAGGATCTTGTTCTGTGGCATCCCACTGGAAAATGAGACCACAAAGCTGCATCTTCTCTCCTAAGATTGCAAGAAAGAAAGGATTTTCAGGAACGCAGCGATGAGCTTGTCTTTTTTGAAGAGCTTCTGTGACTTTGTCGAGAGCAGCACGAGCTTCAGGGGTTAAAGTTCTTGGCGAAGTGATGTCGCAACTTCCTCTCAGCAAATGGAAGAGCGGACTCAGTTCATCATTGGTGATTCCCAGCATCGGTCTGACCCAGTTGATTTCTCCTAGAAGTTGTTGTAACTCTTGTAGGTTGTTGACTCTGGTTCGGATCTGAATTTTCTGTGGTATTATTGTCGTCTTCCATTGTCTTCCATCATCTTCCATCCCAGGTACTTCTAAGGTGAAACTTGTTGAATTTTCGTTGCAGAGATTTCAAGTCCAGCTTTTTGAATTTCAGCAACAACACAGTCGCGAGTTTCTTCCATCTCTTCCTTTCAAAGGACTCCACCCTTAAAGCCAATTTTTCTTTCTCTGTATCTATAGATTGACAAACACCAGAACAACCATGTTTTTGCTTAACTGAAAAAGAGTTCCCCGGAACCACAATTTCCCGAGTGGAAGCAGCCACCTCAGCCTCCACCCCAGGCCCAACAGAATCCAATTCAGGTTTCAGTGTCCCTGCACAAACAATTTTAGGAAGTACAGTCACTTTTTCATTTCCATCTTTTACACACTTTGTTCCATCCCCCTTACAAGAGTCACATATTTTTACATTAACAGAACAACCCAAAGAAAAGTCCAAAAGAGTCTCATTTTTTCCCAGAGAGAGAGAAGAAAGATTTTGTTCAACAGAGTTCAAAGCAATACTTTCAGCATTTGCAACAACACTTGTAACATTCTCCGATACTCACACAGTCTCCGGTTTACTGGAATTTAATGAGACAGAACCAGAAGCTTTGTTTTCTGAGTCCAAGTTGATCTTATTATTATCAGTTTGTTTAAAACAGTGCTCCAACAGCGCTCTACAAACCGGCATAAGTTCTCTTAAGCTTTCATCTTTTTTGAGAGAGACTAGATTATAGATTCTCCAGTTTATCTGATCCCAAAAATGAAAAGTAAAAGCAGACTGCAGATTTAAATCTTGCGTATTCGCTTTAACCCAGATAAGTAAGTTTTTAAGCTCAGTTTTTGAAATTTCAGAGTGACCTTTTTCTTGTAACATTGTCTCTAATTGATGAAAAACATCCCATTCAACTTTTGATAAATTCGTTCCCATTTTTGTGTTCTTTTAATAATTTTCTTTTTCGCTATTTTGCCTCCCAACGTCACCCAAGCGTTCTCCCGAGATAAGTTACTTACAATTTTCTTGGCTTCGGCGGGAGAGATGATACAGTGTGCTCCTTGTTAACACTTGGGTCTCCGCAGCTGGTACTTCCACGATTTTTCTTTGTTTTTCTTCTATTCTACGTCCTCACACGAGGCACCAATATGCGGGGGACGGGACAGGTATAAGTCCAATGGTGTCAGGAGCCCACGCCTTTAAAAAGGAACCCACTAGGTCGCGGCAAATTATCCAAATATGGATAACATGGTAACCAGACCAGTGAAGAGATTTTTGCTTTTATTTCCGGCTCATCAGTCTCAAAATACAAAATGGAGACATGACAGCTCACTGATCCACACCAAAAAATGTCTCCTTCAACAGGGCTCATACAGCAATACATAAAATCATCTCAGACTAGAATTCAGCCAATCAGACACAGAAAACACATCTTGACAAGCATTCTATCCAATCTTATAAAACATAGGTAATCGTAGCTAAAACAAAGACTAGTTGATAAGAGACAAAGAACAGAGTTCTATTCATGCTAACCTTCTAAAGATATATATTAAATAACTTTGTTGCCATCCTAAAGCCAATTCTACAGAAGCCTATTGTTATTTGTCACGTCTACTGCTTGGGAAACTTTTCTGCTTGCATGGAAAACTTTTTCTGCTTGCATGGGAAACTTTTCTGCAATGCTAACAAAACTCCAGTCTAAGGCCTACATACTTCTTTGTAACCATTTCTTAAAAATCCTCTAACCTTATGGATTCCAACATTTCCCCCTCTCTGTTTGACCCAGAAGCTTTCATTTTCTTGTCGCTTGCTATTTGCGTTTCATAGCTCTATTGCAAAATTTCTGCTTATTATCTGCTGAAGACCTATTTTCACTAAACTGAAGCATTGCTATATTACGGCACAGCAACTTAATGCTGTGAAGACCCAATCCCTGAAAGAGAGATATGAATCACGTTTGGCAACAGTCACAAGGCATCATTCAAAAAACTCTGGTCGATTCCAAGGCCTTAATTCAAAATCTTCGTTCATGTCAATACCCTCATCTACTGCTTTCGTGAGATTTCGTACACTCTCTGTGCTTCTACTTCCTAATTCTCCTGCTTGAATGACAAAAACTTCTCGGACTGTTTTGTTCATCATTCGCCGAAGACAACAGAGTATACAAGGTGCCACTATCAATATCAGTATTAGAACACCTAATATGTAAAGACCTATCTTGCAAAGTTGCCTTAGCCAAGGTGCAAAACTCCAATTTTGAAACAAATCATCCAACCAGGAACCTCCATCTTCTTTAATTTGGGCTGTCTGATCCTTTAATTTTTGAATGCTTTTGTGAATGGATTCAGAATGATCAGACAAATTCATACAACCCAATCCTTCAAATTCCTCACAACCATGTCCTTCTGCCAGTAAGAGAAAATCAATGGCTGCTCTGTTTTGAAGAGTAGCATGTCTAATACTATCAACATCGGTCAACATATCACTGATTGCGGAGGATGTGGCATTAGCTTGTTTGCTCAGCCAACATCCAACTCGATCTAATTGTCTCAATGCCACAGCTGAAGCCAATTGGGGTAGAAATATACCTGCTGAAAGCCTTCTGGCGGCATTCCAAGGCATAAAATCACTCTGACAGTTCTCATCATAATGAGGAACAGCTCTTGTTTTCCTTTGTTTCTTTTTCATCACTGCTTTGGCAGTGGGGGCAATTATGGTAAGCATACCAATGCTACAAGGGCCACCTTCAAGGTGGGCTGGAATGCCTTGCCAACCTCTGTCTCCGCAAATGATCCAATACCCTTTTGGCAATTGCCGTGGATATTGGTCCGTCTCCAGAAACACATCCCAACTGTTTGAAACATTTGCTGCCCTGAGAAGTTTTTTCGAACAAATGTTCCAATTGAAGGAGGGACTGTTTCCATTGTCAATTCCACCTGGTTTACCATTGGATTCTTTTCTGACCAAAGGAAACTCTTTCACTGGCACACCAACCAAACAGGTTGAGAAAGGCTTTTCTGGTTCCGAATTAGACAGACATATAGTATCCGATCCGGCAGCCTTGGCTAAGGTCACCCAAACACTCGTTTTCGGTTGATCCACAGGCAAATCTGCACGACAAAAAACAATTAAAATCAAGCAAAACAAGTATACCATTTGATTCTGCCCCATCTCTTTCAAGAACTAAGTTTTGGCAGAATTCTTTCTAAACAAAAACAATAACCTAAATTTTCAGCCAAAAATTAGCTTTGTTAAACAAACATTCAGCATTCAATTCGTATACTCATAAATAACATTGGCACAAAATCAGAGTTCATGGGTTCCACCGATGCACAAAGAACGTCAGGCACAAGAGGCGTCAGGCGAGACCCGGGATCCTTCCATTCGGTCCACGTCTGCGTACTCGCTTCCTCAGTTCTAGGCTCGACAACAGGTTCTGAAGTGCGATACGGTTTGACGTTTTTGGCAGGAACCCACTTAATTCTTCCAGCACCTGTGGAAATAGAAGCATACCCTTTGCCCCACGTTATTAATTGAAACGGGCCTTCCATCTGTCCAGAGTCAGGGTTTCTAATTAGAAGAGGAGGATGTTCTTTCAGTTTTGCCTGTGTGCTATTTGAAAAGTGTCTAAAGATTGGTGGATCTGGTTCTGTACTTGAACTATTTAGAAAATTAAAACCATACAAAGCCTTACTCAGTCTCATCTGTGGGGTGATTTCCGTTCCCCCTCTCTGTTGATCTAATATGCGTTTTAAGGTTTGATGTGTTCTTTCAATGATTGCTTGGCTTGTGGGAGAGTGGGGAATACCAAAAATGTGTCGAACACCCCATTCATTTAAAAATGTGGCCAATTTTTGAGATATGTATGCGGGACCATTGTCAGTTTTTACTTCTTGGGGTATACCCAATGAAGCAAAAGCTTGCAGGAAATGATGACAGGCATGGCTGCCAGTTTCACCTGTGTGAAGGGAAGCAAAAACTGCACCAGAGAACGTGTCTATGGAAACATGAATATTTTTAAATTTACCAAAAGAAGGCTATTTAGTAACACCTGTTTGCCACAATTGTAGGCTTTGTAAGCCTCGGGGGTTGATTGCTCCTGTAGAAACAGGAGGTTGTACCAATTGACAGTCAGGGCAAGTATGAATGATAGCTTTAGCTTGACTTTTAGTGATTTGGAACATTCGCATGAGTGCTTGTGCATTTTGGTGGAAAAAGGCATGACTCAATTTTGCTTGTTCAAAAATATTTGGCAATGTGTTAGAAATGACCATTGTCAGCTTGTCCGCTCTTGCATTTCCTTCCACTAAAAATCCAGGAAGTGAAGAATGCGCCCTAATGTGAGAAACAAAATATGGATTAGTTCTATATTGCAAAGTTATAAAAAGACATGAAAGCCAACGATGTAAAGTTTCATTACTAACATCCTTTAAAATGGAACCTTCTATTCTCCTGACTACATTAGCAACATAAGCAGAATCTGTGACCAAATTAAAAGGCTGAGGAAACAGCTGAAAAGCTCAAACTACTGCAGCAAGCTCAACAATTTGAGGGGATCCCTCTACTGTTTGAATATCAGATTCCCAAACATCAGTCTTTTGATTAAACCAAGTCACAACGGACTTGTGGCTTTTACCAGAGCCATCAGTGAAGAGAGTCACAGCATGTAAAGGTTCTTCACTTAATTTAGGTTTTTCTCTGAAACTCAATTTTGCTTGCAGTAGTTTGTGAGCTGGATAGTGTATGGAACAAACACCTGGAAAACCTAAGAATGCATATTGTAAATCATCAGAATTTTGCATTGCCCAATTGAAATAATCATTTTTCAATGGCAAATAGATAACTGAACATTCTTGACCTGCCAAAGTTAACAATCTGGTTCTAGCCTTAATTATAATGTATGCAATCATTTCTAAAACTGAGCAAATGGTCTTTGAAAACCTGTAGGGAGGAAAAACCCATTCCATTATTAACAAAGGATCTTGTTCTGTGGCATCCCACTGGAAAATGAGACCACAAAGCTGCATCTTCTCTCCTAAGATTGCAAGAAAGAAAGGATTTTCAGGAACGCAGCGATGAGCTTGTCTTTTTTGAAGAGCTTCTGTGACTTTGTCGAGAGCAGCACGAGCTTCAGGGGTTAAAGTTCTTGGCGAAGTGATGTCGCAACTTCCTCTCAGCAAATGGAAGAGCGGACTCAGTTCATCATTGGTGATTCCCAGCATCGGTCTGACCCAGTTGATTTCTCCTAGAAGTTGTTGTAACTCTTGTAGGTTGTTGACTCTGGTTCGGATCTGAATTTTCTGTGGTATTATTGTCGTCTTCCATTGTCTTCCATCATCTTCCATCCCAGGTACTTCTAAGGTGAAACTTGTTGAATTTTCGTTGCAGAGATTTCAAGTCCAGCTTTTTGAATTTCAGCAACAACACAGTCGCGAGTTTCTTCCATCTCTTCCTTTCAAAGGACTCCACCCTTAAAGCCAATTTTTCTTTCTCTGTATCTATAGATTGACAAACACCAGAACAACCATGTTTTTGCTTAACTGAAAAAGAGTTCCCCGGAACCACAATTTCCCGAGTGGAAGCAGCCACCTCAGCCTCCACCCCAGGCCCAACAGAATCCAATTCAGGTTTCAGTGTCCCTGCACAAACAATTTTAGGAAGTACAGTCACTTTTTCATTTCCATCTTTTACACACTTTGTTCCATCCCCCTTACAAGAGTCACATATTTTTACATTAACAGAACAACACGAAGAAAAGTCCAAAAGTGTCTCATTTTTTCCCAGAGAGAGAGAAGAAAGATTTTGTTCAACAGAGTTCAAAGCAATACTTTCAGCATTTGCAACAACACTTGTAACATTCTCCGATACTCACACAGTCTCCGGTTTACTGGAATTTAATGAGACAGAACCAGAAGCTTTGTTTTCTGAGTCCAAGTTGATCTTATTATTATCCGTTTGTTTAAAACAGTGCTCCAACAGCGCTCTACAAACCGGCATAAGTTCTCTTAAGCTTTCATCTTTTTTGAGAGAGACTAGATTATAGATTCTCCAGTTTATCTGATCCCAAAAATGAAAAGTAAAAGCAGACTGCAGATTTAAATCTTGCGTATTCGCTTTAACCCAGATAAGTAAGTTTTTAAGCTCAGTTTTTGAAATTTCAGAGTGACCTTTTTCTTGTAACATTGTCTCTAATTGATGAAAAACATCCCATTCAACTTTTGATAAATTCGTTCCCATTTTTGTGTTCTTTTAATAATTTTCTTTTTCGCTATTTTGCCTCCCCACGTCACCCAAGCGTTCTCCCGAGATAAGTTACTTACAATTTTCTTGGCTTCGGCGGGAGAGATGATACAGTGTGCTCCTTGTTAACACTTGGGTCTCCGCAGCTGGTACTTCCACGATTTTTCTTTGTTTTTCTTCTATTCTACGTCCTCACACGAGGCACCAATATGCGGGGGACGGGACAGGTATAAGTCCAATGGTGTCAGGAGCCCACGCCTTTAAAAAGGAACCCACTAGGTCGCGGCAAATTATCCAAATATGGATAACATGGTAACCAGACCAGTGAAGAGATTTTTGCTTTTATTTCCAGCTCATCAGTCTCAAAATACAAAATGGAGACATGACAGCTCACTGATCCACACCAAAAAATGTCTCCTTCAACAGGGCTCATACAGCAATACATAAAATCATCTCAGACTAGAATTCAGCCAATCAGACACAGAAAACACATCTTGACAAGCATTCTATCCAATCTTATAAAACATAGGTAATCGTAGCTAAAACAAAGACTAGTTGATAAGAGACAAAGAACAGAGTTCTATTCATGCTAACCTTCTAAAGATATATATTAAATAACTTTGTTGCCATCCTAAAGCCAATTCTACAGAAGCCTATTGTTATTTGTCACGTCTACTGCTTGGGAAACTTTTCTGCTTGCATGGAAAACTTTTTCTGCTTGCATGGGAAACTTTTCTGCAATGCTAACAAAACTCCAGTCTAAGGCCTACATACTTCTTTGTAACCATTTCTTAAAAATCCTCTAACCTTATGGATTCCAACATTTCCCCCTCTCTGTTTGACCCAGAAGCTTTCATTTTCTTGTCGCTTGCTATTTGCGTTTCATAGCTCTATTGCAAAATTTCTGCTTATTATCTGCTGAAGACCTATTTTCACTAAACTGAAGCATTGCTATATTACGGCACAGCAACTTAATGCTGTGAAGACCCAATCCCTGAAAGAGAGATATGAATCACGTTTGGCAACAGTCACAAGGCATCATTCAAAAAACTCTGGTCGATTCCAAGGCCTTAATTCAAAATCTTCGTTCATGTCAATACCCTCATCTACTGCTTTCGTGAGATTTCGTACACTCTCTGTGCTTCTACTTCCTAATTCTCCTGCTTGAATGACAAAAACTTCTCGGACTGTTTTGTTCATCATTCGCCGAAGACAACAGAGTATACAAGGTGCCACTATCAATATCAGTATTAGAACACCTAATATGTAAAGACCTATCTTGCAAAGTTGCCTTAGCAGAGGTGCAAAACTCCAATTTTGAAACAAATCATCCAACCAGGAACCTCCATCTTCTTTAATTTGGGCTGTCAGATCCTTTAATTTTTGAATGCTTTTGTGAATGGATTCAGAATGATCAGACAAATTCATACAACCCAATCCTTCCAATTCCTCACAACCATGTCCTTGTGCCAGTAAGAGAAAATCAATGGCTGCTCTGTTTTGAAGAGTAGCATGTCTAATACTATCAACATCGGTCAACATATCACTGATTGCGGAGGATGTGGCATTAGCTTGTTTGCTCAGCCAACATCCAACTCGATCTAATTGTCTCAATGCCACAGCTGAAGCCAATTGGGGTAGAAATATACCTGCTGAAAGCCTTCTGGCGGCATTCCAAGGCATAAAATCACTCTGACAGTTCTCATCATAATGAGGAACAGCTCTTGTTTTCCTTTGTTTCTTTTTCATCACTGCTTTGGCAGTGGGGGCAATTATGGTAAGCATACCAATGCTACAAGGGCCACCTTCAAGGTGGGCTGGAATGCCTTGCCAACCTCTGTCTCCGCAAATGATCCAATACCCTTTTGGCAATTGCCGTGGATATTGGTCCGTCTCCAGAAACACATCCCAACTGTTTGAAACATTTGCTGCCCTGAGAAGTTTTTTGGACCAAATGTTCCAATTGAAGGAAGGACTGTTTCCATTGTCAATTCCACCTGGTTTACCATTGGATTCTTTTCTGACCAAAGGAAACTCTTTCACTGGCACACCAACCAAACAGGTTGAGAAAGGCTTTTCTGGTTCCGAATTAGACAGACATATAGTATCCGATCCGGCAGCCTTGGCTAAGGTCACCCAAACACTCGTTTTCGGTTGATCCACAGGCAAATCTGCACGACAATAAACAATTAAAATCAAGCAAAACAAGTATACCATTTGATTCTGCCCCATCTCTTTCAAGAACTAAGTTTTGGCAGAATTCTTTCTAAACAAAAACAATAACCTAAATTTTCAGCCAAAAATTAGCTTTGTTAAACAAACATTCAGCATTCAATTCGTATACTCATAAATAACATTGGCACAAAATCAGAGTTCATGGGTTCCACCGATGCACAAAGAACGTCAGGCACAAGAGGCGTCAGGCGAGACCCGGGATCCTTCCATTCGGTCCACGTCTGCGTACTCGCTTCCTCAGTTCTAGGCTCGACAACAGGTTCTGAAGTGCGATACGGTTTGACGTTTTTGGCAGGAACCCACTTAATTCTTCCAGCACCTGTGGAAATAGAAGCATACCCTTTGCCCCACGTTATTAATTGAAACGGGCCTTCCATCTGTCCAGAGTCAGGGTTTCTAATTAGAAGAGGAGGATGTTCTTTCAGTTTTGCCTGTGTGCTATTTGAAAAGTGTCTAAAGATTGGTGGATCTGGTTCTGTACTTGAACTATTTAGAAAATTAAAACCATACAAAGCCTTACTCAGTCTCATCTGTGGGGTGATTTCCGTTCCCCCTCTCTGTTGATCTAATATGCGTTTTAAGGTTTGATGTGTTCTTTCAATGATTGCTTGGCTTGTGGGAGAGTGGGGAATACCAAAAATGTGTCGAACACCCCATTCATTTAAAAATGTGGCCAATTTTTGAGATATGTATGCGGGACCATTGTCAGTTTTTACTTCTTGGGGTATACCCAATGAAGCAAAAGCTTGCAGGAAATGATGACAGGCATGGCTGCCAGTTTCACCTGTGTGAAGGGAAGCAAAAACTGCACCAGAGAACGTGTCTATGGAAACATGAATATTTTTAAATTTACCAAAAGAAGGCTATTTAGTAACACCTGTTTGCCACAACTGTAGGCTTTGTAAGCCTCGGGGGTTGATTGCTCCTGTAGAAACAGGAGGTTGTACCAATTGACAGTCAGGGCAAGTATGAATGATAGCTTTAGCTTGACTTTTAGTGATTTGGAACATTCGCATGAGTGCTTGTGCATTTTGGTGGAAAAAGGCATGACTCAATTTTGCTTGTTCAAAAATATTTGGCAATGTGTTAGAAATGACCATTGTCAGCTTGTCCGCTCTTGCATTTCCTTCCACTAAAAATCCAGGAAGTGAAGAATGCGCCCTAATGTGAGAAACAAAATATGGATTAGTTCTATATTGCAAAGTTATAAAAAGACATGAAAGCCAACGATGTACAGTTTCATTACTAACATCCTTTAAAATGGAACCTTCTATTCTCCTGACTACATTAGCAACATAAGCAGAATCTGTGACCAAATTAAAAGGCTGAGGAAACAGCTGAAAAGCTCAAACTACTGCAGCAAGCTCAACAATTTGAGGGGATCCCTCTACTGTTTGAATATCAGATTCCCAAACATCAGTCTTTTGATTAAACCAAGTCACAACGGACTTGTGGCTTTTACCAGAGCCATCAGTGAAGAGAGTCACAGCATGTAAAGGTTCTTCACTTAATTTAGGTTTTTCTCTGAAACTCAATTTTGCTTGCAGTAGTTTGTGAGCTGGATAGTGTATGGAACAAACACCTGGAAAACCTAAGAATGCATATTGTAAATCATCAGAATTTTGCATTGCCCAATTGAAATAATCATTTTTCAATGGCAAATAGATAACTGAACATTCTTGACCTGCCAAAGTTAACAATCTGGTTCTAGCCTTAATTATAATGTATGCAATCATTTCTAAAACTGAGCAAATGGTCTTTGAAAACCTGTAGGGAGGAAAAACCCATTCCATTATTAACAAAGGATCTTGTTCTGTGGCATCCCACTGGAAAATGAGACCACAAAGCTGCATCTTCTCTCCTAAGATTGCAAGAAAGAAAGGATTTTCAGGAACGCAGCGATGAGCTTGTCTTTTTTGAAGAGCTTCTGTGACTTTGTCGAGAGCAGCACGAGCTTCAGGGGTTAAAGTTCTTGGCGAAGTGATGTCGCAACTTCCTCTCAGCAAATGGAAGAGCGGACTCAGTTCATCATTGGTGATTCCCAGCATCGGTCTGACCCAGTTGATTTCTCCTAGAAGTTGTTGTAACTCTTGTAGGTTGTTGACTCTGGTTCGGATCTGAATTTTCTGTGGTATTATTGTCGTCTTCCATTGTCTTCCATCATCTTCCATCCCAGGTACTTCTAAGGTGAAACTTGTTGAATTTTCGTTGCAGAGATTTCAAGTCCAGCTTTTTGAATTTCAGCAACAACACAGTCGCGAGTTTCTTCCATCTCTTCCTTTCAAAGGACTCCACCCTTAAAGCCAATTTTTCTTTCTCTGTATCTATAGATTGACAAACACCAGAACAACCATGTTTTTGCTTAACTGAAAAAGAGTTCCCCAGAACCACAATTTCCCAAGTGGAAGAAGCCACCTCAGCCTCCACCCCAGGCCCAACAGAATCCAATTCAGGTTTCAGTGTCCCTGCACAAACAATTTTAGGAAGTACAGTCACTTTTTCATTTCCATCTTTTACACACTTTGTTCCATCCCCCTTACAAGAGTCACATATTTTTACATTAACAGAACAACGCGAAGAAAAGTCCAAAAGAGTCTCATTTTTTCCCAGAGAGAGAGAAGAAAGATTTTGTTCAACAGAGTTCAAAGCAATACTTTCAGCATTTGCAACAACACTTGTAACATTCTCCGATACTCACACAGTCTCCGGTTTACTGGAATTTAATGAGACAGAACCAGAAGCTTTGTTTTCTGAGTCCAAGTTGATCTTATTATTATCAGTTTGTTTAAAACAGTGCTCCAACAGCGCTCTACAAACCGGCATAAGTTCTCTTAAGCTTTCATCTTTTTTGAGAGAGACTAGTTTATAGATTCTCCAGTTTATCTGATCCCAAAAATGAAAAGTAAAAGCAGACTGCAGATTTAAATCTTGCGTATTCGCTTTAACCCAGATAAGTAAGTTTTTAAGCTCAGTTTTTGAAATTTCAGAGTGACCTTTTTCTTGTAACATTGTCTCTAATTGATGAAAAACATCCCATTCAACTTTTGATAAATTCGTTCCCATTTTTGTGTTCTTTTAATAATTTTCTTTTTCGCTATTTTGCCTCCCAACGTCACCCAAGCGTTCTCCCGAGATAAGTTACTTACAATTTTCTTGGCTTCGGCGGGAGAGATGATACAGTGTGCTCCTTGTTAACACTTGGGTCTCCGCAGCTGGTACTTCCACGATTTTTCTTTGTTTTTCTTCTATTCTACGTCCTCACACGAGGCACCAATATGCGGGGGACGGGACAGGTATAAGTCCAATGGTGTCAGGAGCCCACGCCTTTAAAAAGGAACCCACTAGGTCGCGGCAAATTATCCAAATATGGATAACATGGTAACCAGACCAGTGAAGAGATTTTTGCTTTTATTTCCGGCTCATCAGTCTCAAAATACAAAATGGAGACATGACAGCTCACTGATCCACACCAAAAAATGTCTCCTTCAACAGGGCTCATACAGCAATACATAAAATCATCTCAGACTAGAATTCAGCCAATCAGACACAGAAAACACATCTTGACAAGCATTCTATCCAATCTTATAAAACATAGGTAATCGTAGCTAAAACAAAGACTAGTTGATAAGAGACAAAGAACAGAGTTCTATTCATGCTAACCTTCTAAAGATATATATTAAATAACTTTGTTGCCATCCTAAAGCCAATTCTACAGAAGCCTATTGTTATTTGTCACGTCTACTGCTTGGGAAACTTTTCTGCTTGCATGGAAAACTTTTTCTGCTTGCATGGGAAACTTTTCTGCAATGCTAACAAAACTCCTGTCTAAGGCCTACATACTTCTTTGTAACCATTTCTTAAAAATCCTCTAACCTTATGGATTCCAACATTTCCCCCTCTCTGTTTGACCCAGAAGCTTTCATTTTCTTGTCGCTTGCTATTTGCGTTTCATAGCTCTATTGCAAAATTTCTGCTTATTATCTGCTGAAGACCTATTTTCACTTAACTGAAGCATTGCTATATTACGGCACAGCAACTTAATGCTGTGAAGACCCAATCCCTGAAAGAGAGATATGAATCACGTTTGGCAACAGTCACAAGGCATCATTCAAAAAACTCTGGTCGATTCCAAGGCCTTAATTCAAAATCTTCGTTCATGTCAATACCCTCATCTACTGCTTTCGTGAGATTTCGTACACTCTCTGTGCTTCTACTTCCTAATTCTCCTGCTTGAATGACAAAAACTTCTCGGACTGTTTTGTTCATCATTCGCCGAAGACAACAGAGTATACAAGGTGCCACTATCAATATCAGTATTAGAACACCTAATATGTAAAGACCTATCTTGCAAAGTTGCCTTAGCCAAGGTGCAAAACTCCAATTTTGAAACAAATCATCCAACCAGGTACCTCCATCTTCTTTAATTTGGGCTGTCTGATCCTTTAATTTTTGAATGCTTTTGTGAATGGATTCAGAATGATCAGACAAATTCATACAACCCAATCCTTCAAATTCCTCACAACCATGTCCTTCTGCCAGTAAGAGAAAATCAATGGCTGCTCTGTTTTGAAGAGTAGCATGTCTAATACTATCAACATCGGTCAACATATCACTGATTGCGGAGGATGTGGCATTAGCTTGTTTGCTCAGCCAACATCCAACTCGATCTAATTGTCTCAATGCCACAGCTGAAGCCAATTGGGGTAGAAATATACCTGCTGAAAGCCTTCTGGCGGCATTCCAAGGCATAAAATCACTCTGACAGTTCTCATCATAATGAGGAACAGCTCTTGTTTTCCTTTGTTTCTTTTTCATCACTGCTTTGGCAGTGGGGGCAATTATGGTAAGCATACCAATGCTACAAGGGCCACCTTCAAGGTGGGCTGGAATGCCTTGCCAACCTCTGTCTCCGCAAATGATCCAATACCCTTTTGGCAATTGCCGTGGATATTGGTCCGTCTCCAGAAACACATCCCAACTGTTTGAAACATTTGCTGCCCTGAGAAGTTTTTTCGAACAAATGTTCCAATTGAAGGAGGGACTGTTTCCATTGTCAATTCCACCTGGTTTACCATTGGATTCTTTTCTGACCAAAGGAAACTCTTTCACTGGCACACCAACCAAACAGGTTGAGAAAGGCTTTTCTGGTTCCGAATTAGACAGACATATAGTATCCGATCCGGCAGCCTTGGCTAAGGTCACCCAAACACTCGTTTTCGGTTGATCCACAGGCAAATCTGCACGACAAAAAACAATTAAAATCAAGCAAAACAAGTATACCATTTGATTCTGCCCCATCTCTTTCAAGAACTAAGTTTTGGCAGAATTCTTTCTAAACAAAAACAATAACCTAAATTTTCAGCCAAAAATTAGCTTTGTTAAACAAACATTCAGCATTCAATTCGTATACTCATAAATAACATTGGCACAAAATCAGAGTTCATGGGTTCCACCGATGCACAAAGAACGTCAGGCACAAGAGGCGTCAGGCGAGACCCGGGATCCTTCCATTCGGTCCACGTCTGCGTACTCGCTTCCTCAGTTCTAGGCTCGACAACAGGTTCTGAAGTGCGATACGGTTTGACGTTTTTGGCAGGAACCCACTTAATTCTTCCAGCACCTGTGGAAATAGAAGCATACCCTTTGCCCCACGTTATTAATTGAAACGGGCCTTCCATCTGTCCAGAGTCAGGGTTTCTAATTAGAAGAGGAGGATGTTCTTTCAGTTTTGCCTGTGTGCTATTTGAAAAGTGTCTAAAGATTGGTGGATCTGGTTCTGTACTTGAACTATTTAGAAAATTAAAACCATACAAAGCCTTACTCAGTCTCATCTGTGGGGTGATTTCCGTTCCCCCTCTCTGTTGATCTAATATGCGTTTTAAGGTTTGATGTGTTCTTTCAATGATTGCTTGGCTTGTGGGAGAGTGGGGAATACCAAAAATGTGTCGAACACCCCATTCATTTAAAAATGTGGCCAATTTTTGAGATATGTATGCGGGACCATTGTCAGTTTTTACTTCTTGGGGTATACCCAATGAAGCAAAAGCTTGCAGGAAATGATGACAGGCATGGCTGCCAGTTTCACCTGTGTGAAGGGAAGCAAAAACTGCACCAGAGAACGTGTCTATGGAAACATGAATATTTTTAAATTTACCAAAAGAAGGCTATTTAGTAACACCTGTTTGCCACAACTGTAGGCTTTGTAAGCCTCGGGGGTTGATTGCTCCTGTAGAAACAGGAGGTTGTACCAATTGACAGTCAGGGCAAGTATGAATGATAGCTTTAGCTTGACTTTTAGTGATTTGGAACATTCGCATGAGTGCTTGTGCATTTTGGTGGAAAAAGGCATGACTCAATTTTGCTTGTTCAAAAATATTTGGCAATGTGTTAGAAATGACCATTGTCAGCTTGTCCGCTCTTGCATTTCCTTCCACTAAAAATCCAGGAAGTGAAGAATGCGCCCTAATGTGAGAAACAAAATATGGATTAGTTCTATATTGGAAAGTTATAAAAAGACATGAAAGTCAACGATGTAAGTTTCATTACTAACATCCTTTAAAATGGAACCTTCTATTCTCCTGACTACATTAGCAACATAAGCAGAATCTGTGACCAAATTAAAAGGCTGAGGAAACAGCTGAAAAGCTCAAACTACTGCAGCAAGCTCAACAATTTGAGGGGATCCCTCTACTGTTTGAATATCAGATTCCCAAACATCAGTCTTTTGATTAAACCAAGTCACAACGGACTTGTGGCTTTTACCAGAGCCATCAGTGAAGAGAGTCACAGCATGTAAAGGTTCTTCACTTAATTTAGGTTTTTCTGTGAAACTCAATTTTGCTTGCAGTAGTTTGTGAGCTGGATAGTGTATGGAACAAACACCTGGAAAACCTAAGAATGCATATTGTAAATCATCAGAATTTTGCATTGCCCAATTGAAATAATCATTTTTCAATGGCAAATAGATAACTGAACATTCTTGACCTGCCAAAGTTAACAATCTGGTTCTAGCCTTAATTATAATGTATGCAATCATTTCTAAAACTGAGCAAATGGTCTTTGAAAACCTGTAGGGAGGAAAAACCCATTCCATTATTAACAAAGGATCTTGTTCTGTGGCATCCCACTGGAAAATGAGACCACAAAGCTGCATCTTCTCTCCTAAGATTGCAAGAAAGAAAGGATTTTCAGGAACGCAGCGATGAGCTTGTCTTTTTTGAAGAGCTTCTGTGACTTTGTCGAGAGCAGCACGAGCTTCAGGGGTTAAAGTTCTTGGCGAAGTGATGTCGCAACTTCCTCTCAGCAAATGGAAGAGCGGACTCAGTTCATCATTGGTGATTCCCAGCATCGGTCTGACCCAGTTGATTTCTCCTAGAAGTTGTTGTAACTCTTGTAGGTTGTTGACTCTGGTTCGGATCTGAATTTTCTGTGGTATTATTGTCGTCTTCCATCGTCTTCCATCATCTTCCATCCCAGGTACTTCTAAGGTGAAACTTGTTGAATTTTCGTTGCAGAGATTTCAAGTCCAGCTTTTTGAATTTCAGCAACAACACAGTCGCGAGTTTCTTCCATCTCTTCCTTTCAAAGGACTCCACCCTTAAAGCCAATTTTTCTTTCTCTGTATCTATAGATTGACAAACACCAGAACAACCATGTTTTTGCTTAACTGAAAAAGAGTTCCCCGGAACCACAATTTCCCGAGTGGAAGCAGCCACCTCAGCCTCCACCCCAGGCCCAACAGAATCCAATTCAGGTTTCAGTGTCCCTGCACAAACAATTTTAGGAAGTACAGTCACTTTTTCATTTCCATCTTTTACACACTTTGTTCCATCCCCCTTACAAGAGTCACATATTTTTACATTAATAGAACAACGCAAAGAAAAGTCCAAAAGAGTCTCATTTTTTCCCAGAGAGAGAGAAGAAAGATTTTGTTCAACAGAGTTCAAAGCAATACTTTCAGCATTTGCAACAACACTTGTAACATTCTCCGATACTCACACAGTCTCCGGTTTACTGGAATTTAATGAGACAGAACCAGAAGCTTTGTTTTCTGAGTCCAAGTTGATCTTATTATTATCCGTTTGTTTAAAACAGTGCTCCAACAGCGCTCTACAAACCGGCATAAGTTCTCTCAAGCTTTCATCTTTTTTGAGAGAGACTAGATTATAGATTCTCCAGTTTATCTGATCCCAAAAATGAAAAGTAAAAGCAGACTGCAGATTTAAATCTTGCGTATTCGCTTTAACCCAGATAAGTAAGTTTTTAAGCTCAGTTTTTGAAATTTCAGAGTGACCTTTTTCTTGTAACATTGTCTCTAATTGATGAAAAACATCCCATTCAACTTTTGATAAATTCGTTCCCATTTTTGTGTTCTTTTAATAATTTTCTTTTTCGCTATTTTGCCTCCCCACGTCACCCAAGCGTTCTCCCGAGATAAGTTACTTACAATTTTCTTGGCTTCGGCGGGAGAGATGATACAGTGTGCTCCTTGTTAACACTTGGGTCTCCGCAGCTGGTACTTCCACGATTTTTCTTTGTTTTTCTTCTATTCTACGTCCTCACACGAGGCACCAATATGCGGGGGACGGGACAGGTATAAGTCCAATGGTGTCAGGAGCCCACGCCTTTAAAAAGGAACCCACTAGGTCGCGGCAAATTATCCAAATATGGATAACATGGTAACCAGACCAGTGAAGAGATTTTTGCTTTTATTTCCAGCTCATCAGTCTCAAAATACAAAATGGAGACATGACAGCTCACTGATCCACACCAAAAAATGTCTCCTTCAACAGGGCTCATACAGCAATACATAAAATCATCTCAGACTAGAATTCAGCCAATCAGACACAGAAAACACATCTTGACAAGCATTCTATCCAATCTTATAAAACATAGGTAATGGTAGCTAAAACAAAGACTAGTTGATAAGAGACAAAGAACAGAGTTCTATTCATGCTAACCTTCTAAAGATATACATTAAATAACCTTGTTGCCATCCTAAAGCCAATTCTACAGAAGCCTATTGTTATTTGTCACGTCTACTGCTTGGGAAACTTTTCTGCTTGCATGGAAAACTTTTTCTGCTTGCATGGGAAACTTTTCTGCAATGCTAACAAAACTCCAGTCTAAGGCCTACATACTTCTTTGTAACCATTTCTTAAAAATCCTCTAACCTTATGGATTCCAACATTTCCCCCTCTCTGTTTGACCCAGAAGCTTTCATTTTCTTGTCGCTTGCTATTTGCGTTTCATAGCTCTATTGCAAAATTTCTGCTTATTATCTGCTGAAGACCTATTTTCACTAAACTGAAGCATTGCTATATTACGGCACAGCAACTTAATGCTGTGAAGACCCAATCCCTGAAAGAGAGATATGAATCACGTTTGGCAACAGTCACAAGGCATCATTCAAAAAACTCTGGTCGATTCCAAGGCCTTAATTCAAAATCTTCGTTCATGTCAATACCCTCATCTACTGCTTTCGTGAGATTTCGTACACTCTCTGTGCTTCTACTTCCTAATTCTCCTGCTTGAATGACAAAAACTTCTCGGACTGTTTTGTTCATCATTCACCGAAGACAACAGAGTATACAAGGTGCCACTATCAATATCAGTATTAGAACACCTAATATGTAAAGACCTATCTTGCAAAGTTGCCTTAGCCAAGGTGCAAAACTCCAATTTTGAAACAAATCATCCAACCAGGAACCTCCATCTTCTTTAATTTGGGCTGTCAGATCCTTTAATTTTTGAATGCTTTTGTGAATGGATTCAGAATGATCAGACAAATTCATACAACCCAATCCTTCAAATTCCTCACAACCATGTCCTTCTGCCAGTAAGAGAAAATCAATGGCTGCTCTGTTTTGAAGAGTAGCATGTCTCATACTATCAACATCGGTCAACATATCACTGATTGCGGAGGATGTGGCATTAGCTTGTTTGCTCAGCCAACATCCAACTCGATCTAATTGTCTCAATGCCACAGCTGAAGCCAATTGGGGTAGAAATATACCTGCTGAAAGCCTTCTGGCGGCATTCCAAGGCATAAAATCACTCTGACAGTTCTCATCATAATGAGGAACAGCTCTTGTTTTCCTTTGTTTCTTTTTCATCACTGCTTTGGCAGTGGGGGCAATTATGGTAAGCATACCAATGCTACAAGGGCCACCTTCAAGGTGGGCTGGAATGCCTTGCCAACCTCTGTCTTCGCAAATGATCCAATACCCTTTTGGCAATTGCCGTGGATATTGGTCCGTCTCCAGAAACACATCCCAACTGTTTGAAACATTTGCTGCCCTGAGAAGTTTTTTGGACCAAATGTTCCAATTGAAGGAAGGACTGTTTCCATTGTCAATTCCACCTGGTTTACCATTGGATTCTTTTCTGACCAAAGGAAACTCTTTCACTGGCACACCAACCAAACAGGTTGAGAAAGGCTTTTCTGGTTCCGAATTAGACAGACATATAGTATCCGATCCGGCAGCCTTGGCTAAGGTCACCCAAACACTCGTTTTCGGTTGATCCACAGGCAAATCTGCACGACAAAAAAGAATTAAAATCAAGCAAAACAAGTATACCATTTGATTCTGCCCCATCTCTTTCAAGAACTAAGTTTTGGCAGAATTCTTTCTAAACAAAAACAATAACCTAAATTTTCAGCCAAAAATTAGCTTTGTTAAACAAACATTCAGCATTCAATTCGTATACTCATAAATAACATTGGCACAAAATCAGAGTTCATGGGTTCCACCGATGCACAAAGAACGTCAGGCACAAGAGGCGTCAGGCGAGACCCGGGATCCTTCCATTCGGTCCACGTCTGCGTACTCGCTTCCTCAGTTCTAGGCTCGACAACAGGTTCTGAAGTGCGATACGGTTTGACGTTTTTGGCAGGAACCCACTTAATTCTTCCAGCACCTGTGGAAATAGAAGCATACCCTTTGCCCCACGTTATTAATTGAAACGGGCCTTCCATCTGTCCAGAGTCAGGGTTTCTAATTAGAAGAGGAGGATGTTCTTTCAGTTTTGCCTGTGTGCTATTTGAAAAGTGTCTAAAGATTGGTGGATCTGGTTCTGTACTTGAACTATTTAGAAAATTAAAACCATACAAAGCCTTACTCAGTCTCATCTGTGGGGTGATTTCCGTTCCCCCTCTCTGTTGATCTAATATGCGTTTTAAGGTTTGATGTGTTCTTTCAATGATTGCTTGGCTTGTGGGAGAGTGGGGAATACCAAAAATGTGTCGAACACCCCATTCATTTAAAAATGTGGCCAATTTTTGAGATATGTATGCGGGACCATTGTCAGTTTTTACTTCTTGGGGTATACCCAATGAAGCAAAAGCTTGCAGGAAATGATGACAGGCATGGCTGCCAGTTTCACCTGTGTGAAGGGAAGCAAAAACTGCACCAGAGAACGTGTCTATGGAAACATGAATATTTTTAAATTTACCAAAAGAAGGCTATTTAGTAACACCTGTTTGCCACAACTGTAGGCTTTGTAAGCCTCGGGGGTTGATTGCTCCTGTAGAAACAGGAGGTTGTACCAATTGACAGTCAGGGCAAGTATGAATGATAGCTTTAGCTTGACTTTTAGTGATTTGGAACATTCGCATGAGTGCTTGTGCATTTTGGTGGAAAAAGGCATGACTCAATTTTGCTTGTTCAAAAATATTTGGCAATGTGTTAGAAATGACCATTGTCAGCTTGTCCGCTCTTGCATTTCCTTCCATTAAAAATCCAGGAAGTGAAGAATGCGCCCTAATGTGAGAAACAAAATATGGATTAGTTCTATATTGCAAAGTCATAAAAAGACATGAAAGCCAACGATGTACAGTTTCATTACTAACATCCTTTAAAATGGAACCTTCTATTCTCCTGACTACATTAGCAACATAAGCAGAATCTGTGACCAAATTAAAAGGCTGAGGAAACAGCTGAAAAGCTCAAACTACTGCAGCAAGCTCAACAATTTGAGGGGATCCCTCTACTGTTTGAATATCAGATTCCCAAACATCAGTCTTTTGATTAAACCAAGTCACAACGGACTTGTGGCTTTTACCAGAGCCATCAGTGAAGAGAGTCACAGCATGTAAAGGTTCTTCACTTAATTTAGGTTTTTCTCTGAAACTCAATTTTGCTTGCAGTAGTTTGTGAGCTGGATAGTGTATGGAACAAACACCTGGAAAACCTAAGAATGCATATTGTAAATCATCAGAATTTTGCATTGCCCAATTGAAATAATCATTTTTCAATGGCAAATAGATAACTGAACATTCTTGACCTGCCAAAGTTAACAATCTGGTTCTAGCCTTAATTATAATGTATGCAATCATTTCTAAAACTGAGCAAATGGTCTTTGAAAACCTGTAGGGAGGAAAAACCCATTCCATTATTAACAAAGGATCTTGTTCTGTGGCATCCCACTGGAAAATGAGACCACAAAGCTGCATCTTCTCTCCTAAGATTGCAAGAAAGAAAGGATTTTCAGGAACGCAGCGATGAGCTTGTCTTTTTTGAAGAGCTTCTGTGACTTTGTCGAGAGCAGCACGAGCTTCAGGGGTTAAAGTTCTTGGCGAAGTGATGTCGCAACTTCCTCTCAGCAAATGGAAGAGCGGACTCAGTTCATCATTGGTGATTCCCAGCATCGGTCTGACCCAGTTGATTTCTCCTAGAAGTTGTTGTAACTCTTGTAGGTTGTTGACTCTGGTTCGGATCTGAATTTTCTGTGGTATTATTGTCGTCTTCCATTGTCTTCCATCATCTTCCATCCCAGGTACTTCTAAGGTGAAACTTGTTGAATTTTCGTTGCAGAGATTTCAAGTCCAGCTTTTTGAATTTCAGCAACAACACAGTCGCGAGTTTCTTCCATCTCTTCCTTTCAAAGGACTCCACCCTTAAAGCCAGTTTTTCTTTCTCTGTATCTATAGATTGACAAACACCAGAACAACCATGTTTTTGCTTAACTGAAAAAGAGTTCCCCGGAACCACAATTTCCCGAGTGGAAGCAGCCACCTCAGCCTCCACCCCAGGCCCAACAGAATCCAATTCAGGTTTCAGTGTCCCTGCACAAACAATTTTAGGAAGTACAGTCACTTTTTCATTTCCATCTTTTACACACTTTGTTCCATCCCCCTTACAAGAGTCACATATTTTTACATTAACAGAACAATGCGAAGAAAAGTCCAAAAGAGTCTCATTTTTTCCCAGAGAGAGAGAAGAAAGATTTTGTTCAACAGAGTTCAAAGCAATACTTTCAGCATTTGCAACAACACTTGTAACATTCTCCGATACTCACACAGTCTCCGGTTTACTGGAATTTAATGAGACAGAACCAGAAGCTTTGTTTTCTGAGTCCAAGTTGATCTTATTATTATCAGTTTGTTTAAAACAGTGCTCCAACAGCGCTCTACAAACCGGCATAAGTTCTCTTAAGCTTTCATCTTTTTTGAGAGAGACTAGATTATAGATTCTCCAGTTTATCTGATCCCAAAAATGAAAAGTAAAAGCAGACTGCAGATTTAAATCTTGCGTATTCGCTTTAACCCAGATAAGTAAGTTTTTAAGCTCAGTTTTTGAAATTTCAGAGTGACCTTTTTCTTGTAACATTGTCTCTAATTGATGAAAAACATCCCATTCAACTTTTGATAAATTTGTTCCCATTTTTGTGTTCTTTTAATAATTTTCTTTTTCTCTATTTTGCCTCCCAACGCCACCCAAGCGCTCTCCTGAGATAAGTTACTTACAATTTTCTTGGCTTCGGCGGGAGAGATGATACAGTGTGCTCCTTGTTACCACTTGGGTCTCCGCAGCTGGTACTTCCACGATTTTTCTTTGTTTTTCTTCTATTCTACGTTCTCACACGAGGCACCAATATGCGGGGGACGGGACAGGTATAAGTCAAATAGTGTCAGGAACCCACGCCTTAAAAAAGGAACCCACTAGGCCGCGGCAAAATATCCAAATATGGATAACATGGTAACCAGACCAGTGAAGAGATTTTTGCTTTTATTTCCAGCTCATCAGTCTCAAAATACAAAATGGAGACATGACAGCTCACTGATCCACACCAAAAAATGTCTCCTTCAACAGGGCTCATACAGCAATACATAAAATCATCTCAGACTAGAATTCAGCCAATCAGACACAGAAAACACATCTTGACAAGCATTCTATCCAATCTTATAAAACATAGGTAATCGTAGCTAAAACAAAGACTAGTTGATAAGAGACAAAGAACAGAGTTCTATTCATGCTAACCTTCTAAAGATATACATTAAATAACCTTGTTGCCATCCTAAAGCCAATTCTACAGAAGCCTATTGTTTTTTGTCACGTCTACTGCTTGGGAAACTTTTCTGCTTGCATGGAAAACTTTTTCTGCTTGCATGGGAAACTTTTCTGCAATGCTAACAAAACTCCTGTCTAAGGCCTACATACTTCTTTGTAACCATTTCTTAAAAATCCTCTAACCTTATGGATTCCAACATTTCCCCCTCTCTGTTTGACCCAGAAGCTTTCATTTTCTTGTCGCTTGCTATTTGCGTTTCATAGCTCTATTGCAAAATTTCTGCTTATTATCTGCTGAAGACCTATTTTCACTAAACTGAAGCATTGCTATAGTAGGGCACAGCAACTTAATGCTGTGAAGACCCAATCCCTGAAAGAGAGATATGAATCACGTTTGGCAACAGTCACAAGGCATCGTTCAAAAAACTCTGGTCGATTCCAAGGCCTTAATTCAAAACCTTCGCTCATGTCAATACCCTCATCTACTGTTTTCGTGAGATTTCGTACACTCTCTGTGCTTCTACTTCCTAATTCTCCTGCTTGAATGACAAAAACTTCTCGGACTGTTTTGTTCATCATTCACCGAAGACAACAGAGTATACAAGGTGCCACTATCAATATCAGTATTAGAACACCTAATATGTAAAGACCTATCTTGCAAAGTTGCCTTAGCCAAGGTGCAAAACTCCAATTTTGAAACAAATCATCCAACCAGGAACCTCCATCTTCTTTAATTTGGGCTGTCAGATCCTTTAATTTTTGAATGCTTCTGTGAATGGATTCAGAATGATCAGACAAATTCATACAACCCAATCCCTCAAATTCCTCACAACCATGTCCTTCTGCCAGTAAGAGAAAATCAATGGCTGCTCTGTTTTGAAGAGTAGCATGTCTAATACTGTCAACATCGGTCAACATATCACTGATTGCGGAGGATGTGGCATTAGCTTGTTTGCTCAGCCAACATCCAACTCGATCTAATTGTCTCAATGCCACAGCTGAAGCCAATTGGGGTAGAAATATACCTGCTGAAAGCCTTCTGGCGGCATTCCAAGGCATAAAATCACTCTGACAGTTCTCATCATAATGAGGAACAGCTCTTGTTTTCCTTTGTTTCTTTTTCATCACTGCTTTGGCAGTGGGGGCAATTATGGTAAGCATACCAATGCTACAAGGGCCACCTTCAAGGTGGGCTGGAATGCCTTGCCAACCTCTGTCTCCGCAAATGATCCAATACCCTTTTGGCAATTGCCGTGGATATTGGTCCGTCTCCAGAAACACATCCCAACTGTTTGAAACATTTGCTGCCCTGAGAAGTTTTTTCGAACAAATGTTCCAATTGAAGGAAGGACTGTTTCCATTGTCAATTCCACCTGGTTTACCATTGGATTCTTTTCTGACCAAAGGAAACTCTTTCACTGGCACACCAACCAAACAGGTTGAGAAAGGCTTTTCTGGTTCCGAATTAGACAGGCATATAGTATCCGATCCGGCAGCCTTGGCTAAGGTCACCCAAACACTCGTTTTCGGTTGATCCACAGGCAAATCTGCACGACAAAAAACAATTAAAATCAAGCAAAACAAGTATACCATTTGATTCTGCCCCATCTCTTTCAAGAACTAAGTTTTGGCAGAATTCTTTCTAAACAAAAACAATAACCTAAATTTTCAGCCAAAAATTAGCTTTGTTAAACAAACATTCAGCATTCAATTCGTATACTCATAAATAACATTGGCACAAAATCAGAGTTCATGGGTTCCACCGATGCACAAAGAACGTCAGGCACAAGAGGCGTCAGGCGAGACCCGGGATCCTTCCATTCGGTCCACGTCTGCGTACTCGCTTCCTCAGTTCTAGGCTCGACAACAGGTTCTGAAGTGCGATACGGTTTGACGTTTTTGGCAGGAACCCACTTAATTCTTCCAGCACCTGTGGAAATAGAAGCATACCCTTTGCCCCACGTTATTAATTGAAACGGGCCTTCCATCTGTCCAGAGTCAGGGTTTCTAATTAGAAGAGGAGGATGTTCTTTCAGTTTTGCCTGTGTGCTATTTGAAAAGTGTCTAAAGATTGGTGGATCTGGTTCTGTACTTGAACTATTTAGAAAATTAAAACCATACAAAGCCTTACTCAGTCTCACCTGTGGGGTGATTTCCGTTCCCCCTCTCTGTTGATCTAATATGCGTTTTAAGGTTTGATGTGTTCTTTCAATGATTGCTTGGCTTGTGGGAGAGTGGGGAATACCAAAAATGTGTCGAACACCCCATTCATTTAAAAATGTGGCCAATTTTTGAGATATGTATGCGGGACCATTGTCAGTTTTTACTTCTTGGGGTATACCCAATGAAGCAAAAGCTTGCAGGAAATGATGACAGGCATGGCTGCCAGTTTCACCTGTGTGAAGGGAAGCAAAAACTGCACCAGAGAACGTGTCTATGGAAACATGAATATTTTTAAATTTACCAAAAGAAGGCTATTTAGTAACACCTGTTTGCCACAACTGTAGGCTTTGTAAGCCTCGGGGGTTGATTGCTCCTGTAGAAACAGGAGGTTGTACCAATTGACAGTCAGGGCAAGTATGAATGATAGCTTTAGCTTGACTTTTAGTGATTTGGAACATTCGCATGAGTGCTTGTGCATTTTGGTGGAAAAAGGCATGACTCAATTTTGCTTGTTCAAAAATATTTGGCAATGTGTTAGAAATGACCATTGTCAGCTTGTCCGCTCTTGCATTTCCTTCCACTAAAAATCCAGGAAGTGAAGAATGCGCCCTAATGTGAGAAACAAAATATGGATTAGTTCTATATTGCAAAGTTATAAAAAGACATGAAAGCCAATGATGTAAAGTTTCATTACTAACATCCTTTAAAATGGAACCTTCTATTCTCCTGACTACATTAGCAACATAAGCAGAATCTGTGACCAAATTAAAAGGCTGAGGAAACAGCTGAAAAGCTCAAACTACTGCAGCAAGCTCAACAATTTGAGGGGATCCCTCTACTGTTTGAATATCAGATTCCCAAACATCAGTCTTTTGATTAAACCAAGTCACAACGGACTTGTGGCTTTTACCAGAGCCATCAGTGAAGAGAGTCACAGCATGTAAAGGTTCTTCACTTAATTTAGGTTTTTCTCTGAAACTCAATTTTGCTTGCAGTAGTTTGTGAGCTGGATAGTGTATGGAACAAACACCTGGAAAACCTAAGAATGCATATTGTAAATCATCAGAATTTTGCATTGCCCAATTGAAATAATCATTTTTCAATGGCAAATAGATAACTGAACATTCTTGACCTGCCAAAGTTAACAATCTGGTTCTAGCCTTAATTATAATGTATGCAATCATTTCTAAAACTGAGCAAATGGTCTTTGAAAACCTGTAGGGAGGAAAAACCCATTCCATTATTAACAAAGGATCTTGTTCTGCGGCATCCCACTGGAAAATGAGACCACAAAGCTGCATCTTCTCTCCTAAGATTGCAAGAAAGAAAGGATTTTCAGGAACGCAGCGATGAGCTTGTCTTTTTTGAAGAGCTTCTGTGACTTTGTCGAGAGCAGCACGAGCTTCAGGGGTTAAAGTTCTTGGCGAAGTGATGTCGCAACTTCCTCTCAGCAAATGGAAGAGCGGACTCAGTTCATCATTGGTGATTCCCAGCATCGGTCTGACCCAGTTGATTTCTCCTAGAAGTTGTTGTAACTCTTGTAGGTTGTTGACTCTGGTTCGGATCTGAATTTTCTGTGCTATTGTTGTCGTCTTCCATCGTCTTCCATCATCTTCCATCCCAGGTACTTCTAAGGTGAAACTTGTTGAATTTTCGTTGCAGAGATTTCAAGTCCAGCTTTTTGAATTTCAGCAACAACACAGTCGCGAGTTTCTTCCATCTCTTCCTTTCAAAGGACTCCACCCTTAAAGCCAATTTTTCTTTCTCTGTATCTATAGATTGACAAACACCAGAACAACCATGTTTTTGCTTAACTGAAAAAGAGTTCCCCGGAACCACAATTTCCCGAGTGGAAGCAGCCACCTCAGCCTCCACCCCAGGCCCAACAGAATCCAATTCAGGTTTCAGTGTCCCTGCACAAACAATTTTAGGAAGTACAGTCACTTTTTCATTTCCATCTTTTACACACTTTGTTCCATCCCCCTTACAAGAGTCACATATTTTTACATTAATAGAACAACGCAAAGAAAAGTCCAAAAGAGTCTCATTTTTTCCCAGAGAGAGAGAAGAAAGATTTTGTTCAACAGAGTTCAAAGCAATACTTTCAGCATTTGCAACAACACTTGTAACATTCTCCGATACTCACACAGTCTCCGGTTTACTGGAATTTAATGAGACAGAACCAGAAGCTTTGTTTTCTGAGTCCAAGTTGATCTTATTATTATCCGTTTGTTTAAAACAGTGCTCCAACAGCGCTCTACAAACCGGCATAAGTTCTCTTAAGCTTTCATCTTTTTTGAGAGAGACTAGTTTATAGATTCTCCAGTTTATCTGATCCCAAAAATGAAAAGTAAAAGCAGACTGCAGATTTAAATCTTGCGTATTCGCTTTAACCCAGATAAGTAAGGTTTTAAGCTCAGTTTTTGAAATTTCAGAGTGACCTTTTTCTTGTAACATTGTCTCTAATTGATGAAAAACATCCCATTCAACTTTTGATAAATTCGTTCCCATTTTTGTGTTCTTTTAATAATTTTCTTTTTCGCTATTTTGCCTCCCCACGTCACCCAAGCGCTCTCCCGAGATAAGTTACTTACAATTTTCTTGGCTTCGGCGGGAGAGATGATACAGTGTGCTCCTTGTTAACACTTGGGTCTCCGCAGCTGGTACTTCCACGATTTTTCTTTGTTTTTCTTCTATTCTACGTCCTCACACGAGGCACCAATATGCGGGGGACGGGACAGGTATAAGTCCAATAGTGTCAGGAACCCACGCCTTAAAAAAGGAACCCACTAGGCCGCGGCAAAATATCCAAATATGGATAACATGGTAACCAGACCAGTGAAGAGATTTTTGCTTTTATTTCCAGCACATCAGTCTCACAATACAAAATGGAGACATGACAGCTCACTGATCCACACCAAAAAATGTCTCCTTCAACAGGGCTCATACAGCAATACATAAAATCATCTCAGACTAGAATTCAGCCAATCAGACACAGAAAACACATCTTGACAAGCATTCTATCCAATCTTATAAAACATAGGTAATCGTAGCTAAAACAAAGACTAGTTGATAAGAGACAAAGAACAGAGTTCTATTCATGCTAACCTTCTAAAGATATACATTAAATAACCTTGTTGCCATCCTAAAGCCAGTTCTACAGAAGCCTATTGTTATTTGTCACGTCTACTGCTTGGGAAACTTTTCTGCTTGCATGGAAAACTTTTTCTGCTTGCATGGGAAACTTTTCTGCAATGCTAACAAAACTCCAGTCTAAGGCCTACATACTTCTTTGTAACCATTTCTTAAAAATCCTCTAACCTTATGGATTCCAACATTTCCCCCTCTCTGTTTGACCCAGAAGCTTTCATTTTCTTGTCGCTTGCTATTTGCGTTTCATAGCTCTATTGCAAAATTTCTGCTTATTATCTGCTGAAGAACTATTTTCACTAAACTGAAGCATTGCTATATTACGGCACAGCAACTTAATGCTGTGAAGACCCAATCCCTGAAAGAGAGATATGAATCACGTTTGGCAACAGTCACAAGGCATCGTTCAAAAAACTCTGGTCGATTCCAAGGCCTTAATTCAAAACATTCGTTCATGTCAATACCCTCATCTACTGCTTTCGTGAGATTTCGTACACTCTCTGTGCTTCTACTTCCTAATTCTCCTGCTTGAATGACAAAAACTTCTCGGGCTGTTTTGTTCATCATTCGCCGAAGACAACAGAGTATACAAGGTGCCACTATCAATATCAGTATTAGAACACCTAATATGTAAAGACCTATCTTGCAAAGTTGCCTTAGCCAAGGTGCAAAACTCCAATTTTGAAACAAATCATCCAACCAGGAACCTCCATCTTCTTTAATTTGGGCTGTCTGATCCTTTAATTTTTGAATGCTTTTGTGAATGGATTCAGAATGATCAGACAAATTCATACAACACAATCCTTCAAATTCCTCACAACCATGTCCTTGTGCCAGTAAAAGAAAATCAATGGCTGCTCTGTTTTGAAGAGTAGCATGTCTAATACTATCAACATCGGTCAACATATCACTGATTGCAGAGGATGTGGCATTAGCTTGTTTGCTCAGCCAACATCCAACTCGATCTAATTGTCTCAATGCCACAGCTGAAGCCAATTGGGGTAGAAATATACCTGCTGAAAGCCTTCTGGCAGCATTCCAAGGCATAAAATCACTCTGACAGTTCTCATCATAATGAGGAACAGCTCTTGTTTTCCTTTGTTTCTTTTTCATCACTGCTTTGGCAGTGGGGGCAATTATGGTAAGCATACCAATGCTACAAGGGCCACCTTCAAGGTGGGCTGGAATGCCTTGCCAACCTCTGTCTCCGCAAATGATCCAATACCCTTCTGGCAATTGCCGTGGATATTGGTCCGTCTCCAGAAACACATCCCAACTGTTTGAAACATTTGCTGCCCTGAGAAGTTTTTTCGAACAAATGTTCCAATTGAAGGACGGACTGTTTCCATTGTCAATTCCACCTGGTTTACCATTGGATTCTTTTCTGACCAAAGGAAACTCTTTCACTGGCACACCAACCAAACAGGTTGAGAAAGGCTTTTCTGGTTCCGAATTAGACAGGCATATAGTATCCGAGCCGGCAGCCTTGGCTAAGGTCACCCAAACACTCGTTTTCGGTTGATCCACAGGCAAATCTGCACGACAAAAAACAATTAAAATCAAGCAAAACAAGTATACCATTTGATTCTTCCCCATCTCTTTCAAGAACTAAGTTTTGGCAGAATTCTTTCTAAACAAAAACAATAACCTAAATTTTCAGCCAAAAACTAGCTTTGTAAAACAAACATTCAGCATTCAATTCATATACTCATAAATAACATTGGCACAAAATCAGAGTTCATGGGTTCCACCGATGCACAAAGAACGTCAGGCACAAGAGGCGTCAGGCGAGACCCGGGATCTTTCCATTCGGTCCACGTCTGCGTACTCGCTTCCTCAGTTCTAGGCTCGACAACAGGTTCTGAAGTGCGATACGGTTTGACGTTTTTGGCAGGAACCCACTTAATTCTTCCAGCACCTGTGGAAATAGAAGCATACCCTTTGCCCCACGTTATTAATTGAAACGGGCCTTCCATCTGTCCAGAGTCAGGGTTTCTAATTAGAAGAGGAGGATGTTCTTTCAGTTTTGCCTGTGTGCTATTTGAAAAGTGTCTAAAGATTGGTGGATCTGGTTCTGTACTTGAACTATTTAGAAAATTAAAACCATACAAAGCCTTACTCAGTCTCATCTGTGGGGTGATTTCCGTTCCCCCTCTCTGTTGATCTAATATGCGTTTTAAGGTTTGATGTGTTCTTTCAATGATTGCTTGGCTTGTGGGAGAGTGGGGAATACCAAAAATGTGTCGAACACCCCATTCATTTAAAAATGTGGCCAATTTTTGAGATATGTATGCGGGACCATTGTCAGTTTTTACTTCTTGGGGTATACCCAATGAAGCAAAAGCTTGCAGGAAATGATGACAGGCATGGCTGCCAGTTTCACCTGTGTGAAGGGAAGCAAAAACTGCACCAGAGAACGTGTCTATGGAAACATGAATATTTTTAAATTTACCAAAAGAAGGCTATTTAGTAACACCTGTTTGCCACAACTGTAGGCTTTGTAAGCCTCGGGGGTTGATTGCTCCTGTAGAAACAGGAGGTTGTACCAATTGACAGTCAGGGCAAGTATGAATGATAGCTTTAGCTTGACTTTTAGTGATTTGGAACATTCGCATGAGTGCTTGTGCATTTTGGTGGAAAAAGGCATGACTCAATTTTGCTTGTTCAAAAATATTTGGCAATGTGTTAGAAATGACCACTGTCAGCTTGTCCGCTCTTGCATTTCCTTCCACTAAAAATCCAGGAAGTGAAGAATGCGCCCTAATGTGAGAAACAAAATATGGATTAGTTCTATATTGCAAAGTTATAAAAAGACATGAAAGCCAACGATGTAAAGTTTCATTACTAACATCCTTTAAAATGGAACCTTCTATTCTCCTGACTACATTAGCAACATAAGCAGAATCTGTGACCAAATTAAAAGGCTGAGGAAACAGCTGAAAAGCTCAAACTACTGCAGCAAGCTCAACAATTTGAGGGGATCCCTCTACTGTTTGAATATCAGATTCCCAAACATCAGTCTTTTGATTAAACCAAGTCACAACGGACTTGTGGCTTTTACCAGAGCCATCAGTGAAGAGAGTCACAGCATGTAAAGGTTCTTCACTTAATTTAGGTTTTTCTCTGAAACTCAGTTTTGCTTGCAGTAGTTTGTGAGCTGGATAGTGTATGGAACAAACACCTGGAAAACCTAAGAATGCATATTGTAAATCATCAGAATTTTGCATTGCCCAATTGAAATAATCATTTTTCAATGGCAAATAGATAACTGAACATTCTTGACCTGCCAAAGTTAACAATCTGGTTCTAGCCTTAATTATAATGTATGCAATCATTTCTAAAACTGAGCAAATGGTCTTTGAAAACCTGTAGGGAGGAAAAACCCATTCCATTATTAACAAAGGATCTTGTTCTGTGGCATCCCACTGGAAAATGAGACCACAAAGCTGCATCTTCTCTCCTAAGATTGCAAGAAAGAAAGGATTTTCAGGAACGCAGCGATGAGCTTGTCTTTTTTGAAGAGCTTCTGTGACTTTGTCGAGAGCAGCACGAGCTTCAGGGGTTAAAGTTCTTGGCGAAGTGATGTCGCAACTTCCTCTCAGCAAATGGAAGAGCGGACTCAGTTCATCATTGGTGATTCCCAGCATCGGTCTGACCCAGTTGATTTCTCCTAGAAGTTGTTGTAACACTTGTAGGTTGTTGACTCTGGTTCGGATCTGAATATTCTGTGGTATTATTGTCGTCTTCCATCGTCTTCCATCATCTTCCATCCCAGGTACTTCTAAGGTGAAACTTGTTGAATTTTCGTTGCAGAGATTTCAAGTCCAGCTTTTTGAATTTCAGCAACAACACAGTTGCGAGTTTCTTCCATCTCTTCCTTTCAAAGGACTCCACCCTTAAAGCCAATTTTTCTTTCTCTGTATCTATAGATTGACAAACACCAGAACAACCCTGTTTTTGCTTAACTGAAAAAGAGTTCCCCGGAACACAATTTCCCGAGTGGAAGCAGCCACATCAGCCTCCACCCCAGGCCCAACAGAATCCAATTCAGGTTTCAGTGTCCCTGCACAAACAATTTAAGGAAGTACAGTCACTTTCATTTCCATCTTTTACACACTTTGTTCCATCCCCCTTACAAGAGTCACATAGTTTTACATTAACAGAACAACGCGAAGAAAAGTCCAAAAGAGTCTCATTTTTTCCCAGAGAGAGAGAAGAAAGATTTTGTTCAACAGAGTTCAAAGCAATACTTTCAGCATTTGCAACAACACTTGTAACATTCTCCGATAGACACACAGTCTCCGGTTTACTGGAATTTAATGAGACAGAACCAGAAGCTTTGTTTTCTGAGTTCAAGTTGATCTTATTATTATCAGTTTGTTTAAAACAGTGCTCCAACAGCGCTCTACAAACCGGCATAAGTTCTCTTAAGCTTTCATCTTTTTTGAGAGAGACTAGTTTATAGATTCTCCAGTTTATCTGATCCCAAAAATGAAAAGTCAAAGCAGACTGCAGATTTAAATCTTGCGTATTCGCTTTAACCCAGATAAGTAAGTTTTTAAGCTCAGTTTTTGAAATTTCAGAGTGACCTTTTTCTTGTAACATTGTCTCTAATTGATGAAAAACATCCCATTCAACTTTTGATAAATTCGTTCCCATTTTTGTGTTCTTTTAATAATTTTCTTTTTCGCTATTTTGCCTCCCCACGTCACCCAAGCGCTCTCCCGAGATAAGTTACTTACAATTTTCTTGGCTTCGGCGGGAGAGATGATACAGTGTGCTCCTTGTTAACACTTGGGTCTCCGCAGCTGGTACTTCCACGATTTTTCTTTGTTTTTCTTCTATTCTACGTCCTCACACGAGGCACCAATATGCGGGGGACGGGACAGGTATAAGTCCAATAGTGTCAGGAACCCACGCCGTAAAAAAGGAACCCACTAGGCCGCGGCAAAATATCCAAATATGGATAACATGGTAACCAGACCAGTGAAGAGATTTTTGCTTTTATTTCCAGCACATCAGTCTCAAAATACAAAATGGAGACATGACAGCTCACTGATCCACACCAAAAAATGTCTCCTTCAACAGGGCTCATACAGCAATACATAAAATCATCTCAGACTAGAATTCAGCCAATCAGACACAGAAAACACATCTTGACAAGCATTCTATCCAATCTTATAAAACATAGGTAATCGTAGCTAAAACAAAGACTAGTTGATAAGAGACAAAGAACAGAGTTCTATTCATGCTAACCTTCTAAAGATATACATTAAATAACCTTGTTGCCATCCTAAAGCCAGTTCTACAGAAGCCTATTGTTATTTGTCACGTCTACTGCTTGGGAAACTTTTCTGCTTGCATGGAAAACTTTTTCTGCTTGCATGGGAAACTTTTCTGCAATGCTAACAAAACTCCAGTCTAAGGCCTACATACTTCTTTGTAACCATTTCTTAAAAATCCTCTAACCTTATGGATTCCAACATTTCCCCCTCTCTGTTTGACCCAGAAGCTTTCATTTTCTTGTCGCTTGCTATTTGCGTTTCATAGCTCGATTGCAAAATTTCTGCTTATTATCTGCTGAAGACCTATTTTCACTAAACTGAAGCATTGCTATAGTAGGGCACAGCAACTTAATGCTGTGAAGACCCAATCCCTGAAAGAGAGATATGAATCACGTTTGGCAACAGTCACAAGGCATCGTTCAAAAAACTGGTCGATTCCAAGTCCTTAATTCAAAACCTTCGTTCATGTCAATACCCTCATCTACTGCTTTCGTGAGATTTCGTACACTCTCTGTGCTTCTACTTCCTAATTCTCCTGCTTGAATGACAAAAACTTCTCGGGCTGTTTTGTTCATCATTCGCCGAAGACAACAGAGTATACAAGGTGCCACTATCAATATCAGTATTAGAACACCTAATATGTAAAGACCTATCTTGCAAAGTTGCCTTAGCCAAGGTGCAAAACTCCAATTTTGAAACAAATCATCCAACCAGGAACCTCCATCTTCTTTAATTTGGGCTGTCTGATCCTTTAATTTTTGAATGCTTTTGTGAATGGATTCAGAATGATCAGACAAATTCATACAACACAATCCTTCAAATTCCTCACAACCATGTCCTTGTGCCAGTAAAAGAAAATCAATGGCTGCTCTGTTTTGAAGAGTAGCATGTCTAATACTATCAACATCGGTCAACATATCACTGATTGCGGAGGATGTGGCATTAGCTTGTTTGCTCAGCCAACATCCAACTCGATCTAATTGTCTCAATGCCACAGCTGAAGCCAATTGGGGTAGAAATATACCTGCTGAAAGCCTTCTGGCAGCATTCCAAGGCATAAAATCACTCTGACAGTTCTCATCATAATGAGGAACAGCTCTTGTTTTCCTTTGTTTCTTTTTCATCACTGCTTTGGCAGTGGGGGCAATTATGGTAAGCATACCAATGCTACAAGGGCCACCTTCAAGGTGGGCTGGAATGCCTTGCCAACCTCTGTCTCCGCAAATGATCCAATACCCTTCTGGCAATTGCCGTGGATATTGGTCCGCCTCCAGAAACACATCCCAACTGTTTGAAACATTTGCTGCCCTGAGAAGTTTTTTCGAACAAATGTTCCAATTGAAGGAAGGACTGTTTCCATTGTCAATTCCACCTGGTTTACCATTGGATTCTTTTCTGACCAAAGGAAACTTTCACTGGCACACCAACCAAACAGGTTGAGAAAGGCTTTTCTGGTTCCGAATTCGACAGGCATATAGTATCCGATCCGGCAGCCTTGGCTAAGGTCACCCAAACATTCGTTTTCGGTTGATCCACAGGCAAATCTGCACGACAAAAAACAATTAACATCAAGCAAAACAAGTATACCATTTGATTCTGCCCCATCTCTTTCAAGAACTAAGTTTTGGCAGAATTCTTTCTAAACAAAAACAATAACCTAAATTTTCAGCCAAAAATTAGCTTTGTTAAACAAACATTCAGCATTCAATTCGTATACTCATAAATAACATTGGCACAAAATCAGAGTTCATGGGTTCCACCGATGCACAAAGAACGTCAGGCACAAGAGGCGTCAGGCGAGACCCGGGATCCTTCCATTCGGTCCACGTCTGCGTACTCGCTTCCTCAGTTCTAGGCTCGACAACAGGTTCTGAAGTGCGATACGGTTTGACGTTTTTGGCAGGAACCCACTTAATTCTTCCAGCACCTGTGGAAATAGAAGCATACCCTTTGCCCCACGTTATTAATTGAAACGGGCCTTCCATCTGTCCAGAGTCAGGGCTTCCAATTAGAAGAGGAGGATGTTCTTTCAGTTTTGCCTGTGTGCTATTTGAAAAGTGTCTAAAGATTGGTGGATCTGGTTCTGTACTTGAACTATTTAGAAAATTAAAACCATACAAAGCCTTACTCAGTCTCATCTGTGGGGTGATTTCCGTTCCCCCTCTCTGTTGATCTAATATGCGTTTTAAGGTTTGATGTGTTCTTTCAATGATTGCTTGGCTTGTGGGAGAGTGGGGAATACCAAAAATGTGTCGAACACCCCATTCATTTAAAAATGTGGCCAATTTTTGAGATATGTATGCGGGACCATTGTCAGTTTTTACTTCTTGGGGTATACCCAATGAAGCAAAAGCTTGCAGGAAATGATGACAGGCATGGCTGCCAGTTTCACCTGTGTGAAGGGAAGCAAAAACTGCACCAGAGAACGTGTCTATGGAAACATGAATATTTTTAAATTTACCAAAAGAAGGCTATTTAGTAACACCTGTTTGCCACAACTGTAGGCTTTGTAAGCCTCGGGGGTTGATTGCTCCTGTAGAAACAGGAGGTTGTACCAATTGACAGTCAGGGCAAGTATGAATGATAGCTTTAGCTTGACTTTTAGTGATTTGGAACATTCGCATGAGTGCTTGTGCATTTTGGTGGAAAAAGGCATGACTCAATTTTGCTTGTTCAAAAATATTTGGCAATGTGTTAGAAATGACCATTGTCAGCTTGTCCGCTCTTGCATTTCCTTCCACTAAAAATCCAGGAAGTGAAGAATGCGCCCTAATGTGAGAAACAAAATATGGATTAGTTCTATATTGCAAAGTTATAAAAAGACATGAAAGCCAACGATGTAAAGTTTCATTACTAACATCCTTTAAAATGGAACCTTCTATTCTCCTGACTACATTAGCAACATAAGCAGAATCTGTGACCAAATTAAAAGGCTGAGGAAACAGCTGAAAAGCTCAAACTACTGCAGCAAGCTCAACAATTTGAGGGGATCCCTCTACTGTTTGAATATCAGATTCCCAAACATCAGTCTTTTGATTAAACCAAGTCACAACGGACTTGTGGCTTTTACCAGAGCCATCAGTGAAGAGAGTCACAGCATGTAAAGGTTCTTCACTTAATTTAGGTTTTTCTCTGAAACTCAATTTTGCTTGCAGTAGTTTGTGAGCTGGATAGTGTATGGAACAAACACCTGGAAAACCTAAGAATGCATATTGTAAATCATCAGAATTTTGCATTGCCCAATTGAAATAATCATTTTTCAATGGCAAATAGATAACTGAACATTCTTGACCTGCCAAAGTTAACAATCTGGTTCTAGCCTTAATTATAATGTATGCAATCATTTCTAAAACTGAGCAAATGGTCTTTGAAAACCTGTAGGGAGGAAAAACCCATTCCATTATTAACAAAGGATCTTGTTCTGTGGCATCCCACTGGAAAATGAGACCACAAAGCTGCATCTTCTCTCCTAAGATTGCAAGAAAGAAAGGATTTTCAGGAACGCAGCGATGAGCTTGTCTTTTTTGAAGAGCTTCTGTGACTTTGTCGAGAGCAGCACGAGCTTCAGGGGTTAAAGTTCTTGGCGAAGTGATGTCGCAACTTCCTCTCAGCAAATGGAAGAGCGGACTCAGTTCATCATTGGTGATTCCCAGCATCGGTCTGACCCAGTTGATTTCTCCTAGAAGTTGTTGTAACTCTTGTAGGTTGTTGACTCTGGTTCGGATCTGAATTTTCTGTGGTATTATTGTCGTCTTCCATCGTCTTCCATCATCTTCCATCCCAGGTACTTCTAAGGTGAAACTTGTTGAATTTTCGTTGCAGAGATTTCAAGTCCAGCTTTTTGAATTTCAGCAACAACACAGTCGCGAGTTTCTTCCATCTCTTCCTTTCAAAGGACTCCACCCTTAAAGCCAATTTTTCTTTCTCTGTATCTATAGATTGACAAACACCAGAACAACCATGTTTTTGCTTAACTGAAAAAGAGTTCCCCGGAACCACAATTTCCCGAGTGGAAGCAGCCACCTCAGCCTCCACCCCAGGCCCAACAGAATCCAATTCAGGTTTCAGTGTCCCTGCACAAACAATTTTAGGAAGTACAGTCACTTTTTCATTTCCATCTTTTACACACTTTGTTCCATCCCCCTTACAAGAGTCACATATTTTTACATTAATAGAACAACGCAAAGAAAAGTCCAAAAGAGTCTCATTTTTTCCCAGAGAGAGAGAAGAAAGATTTTGTTCAACAGAGTTCAAAGCAATACTTTCAGCATTTGCAACAACACTTGTAACATTCTCCGATAGACACACAGTCTCCGGTTTACTGGAATTTAATGAGACAGAACCAGAAGCTTTGTTTTCTGAGTTCAAGTTGATCTTATTATTATCAGTTTGTTTAAAACAGTGCTCCAACAGCGCTCTACAAACCGGCATAAGTTCTCTTAAGCTTTCATCTTTTTTGAGAGAGACTAGATTATAGATTCTCCAGTTTATCTGATCCCAAAAATGAAAAGTAAAAGCAGACTGCAGATTTAAATCTTGCATATTCGCTTTAACCCAGATAAGTAAGTTTTTAAGCTCAGTTTTTGAAATTTCAGAGTGACCTTTTTCTTGTAACATTGTCTCTAATTGATGAAAAACATCCCATTCAACTTTTGATAAATTCGTTCCCATTTTTGTGTTCTTTTAATAATTTTCTTTTTCGCTATTTTGCCTCCCCACGTCACCCAAGCGCTCTCCCGAGATAAGTTACTTACAATTTTCTTGGCTTCGGCGGGAGAGATGATACAGTGTGCTCCTTGTTAACACTTGGGTCTCCGCAGCTGGTACTTCCACGATTTTTCTTTGTTTTTCTTCTATTCTACGTCCTCACACGAGGCACCAATATGCGGGGGACGGGACAGGTATAAGTCCAATAGTGTCAGGAACCCACGCCGTAAAAAAGGAACCCACTAGGCCGCGGCAAAATATCCAAATATGGATAACATGGTAACCAGACCAGTGAAGAGATTTTTGCTTTTATTTCCAGCACATCAGTCTCAAAATACAAAATGGAGACATGACAGCTCACTGATCCACACCAAAAAATGTCTCCTTCAACAGGGCTCATACAGCAATACATAAAATCATCTCAGACTAGAATTCAGCCAATCAGACACAGAAAACACATCTTGACAAGCATTCTATCCAATCTTATAAAACATAGGTAATGGTAGCTAAAACAAAGACTAGTTGATAAGAGACAAAGAACAGAGTTCTATTCATGCTAACCTTCTAAAGATATACATTAAATAACCTTGTTGCCATCCTAAAGCCAATTCTACAGAAGCCTATTGTTATTTGTCACGTCTACTGCTTGGGAAACTTTTCTGCTTGCATGGAAAACTTTTTCTGCTTGCATGGGAAACTTTTCTGCAATGCTAACAAAACTCCAGTCTAAGGCCTACATACTTCTTTGTAATCATTTCTTAAAAATCCTCTAACCTTATGGATTCCAACATTTCCCCCTCTCTGTTTGACCCAGAAGCTTTCATTTTCTTGTCGCTTGCTATTTGCGTTTCATAGCTCTATTGCAAAATTTCTGCTTATTATCTGCTGAAGACCTATTTTCACTAAACTGAAGCATTGCTATATTACGGCACAGCAACTTAATGCTGTGAAGACCCAATCCCTGAAAGAGAGATATGAATCACGTTTGGCAACAGTCACAAGGCATCGTTCAAAAAACTCTGGTCGATTCCAAGGCCTTAATTCAAAACCTTCGTTCATGTCAATACCCTCATCTACTGCTTTCGTGAGATTTCGTACACTCTCTGTGCTTCTACTTCCTAATTCTCCTGCTTGAATGACAAAAACTTCTCGGGCTGTTTTGTTCATCATTCGCCGAAGACAACAGAGTATACAAGGTGCCACTATCAATATCAGTATTAGAACACCTAATATGTAAAGACCTATCTTGCAAAGTTGCCTTAGCCAAGGTGCAAAACTCCAATTTTGAAACAAATCATCCAACCAGGAACCTCCATCTTCTTTAATTTGGGCTGTCTGATCCTTTAATTTTTGAATGCTTTTGTGAATGGATTCAGAATGATCAGACAAATTCATACAACACAATCCTTCAAATTCCTCACAACCATGTCCTTGTGCCAGTAAAAGAAAATCAATGGCTGCTCTGTTTTGAAGAGTAGCATGTCTAATACTATCAACATCGGTCAACATATCACTGATTGCGGAGGATGTGGCATTAGCTTGTTTGCTCAGCCAACATCCAACTCGATCTAATTGTCTCAATGCCACAGCTGAAGCCAATTGGGGTAGAAATATACCTGCTGAAAGCCTTCTGGCGGCATTCCAAGGCATAAAATCACTCTGACAGTTCTCATCATAATGAGGAACAGCTCTTGTTTTCCTTTGTTTCTTTTTCATCACTGCTTTGGCAGTGGGGGCAATTATGGTAAGCATACCAATGCTACAAGGGCCACCTTCAAGGTGGGCTGGAATGCCTTGCCAACCTCTGTCTCCGCAAATGATCCAATACCCTTTTGGCAATTGCCGTGGATATTGGTCCGTCTCCAGGAACACATCCCAACTGTTTGAAACATTTGCTGCCCTGAGAAGTTTTTTCGAACAAATGTTCCAATTGAAGGAAGGACTGTTTCCATTGTCAATTCCACCTGGTTTACCATTGGATTCTTTTCTGACCAAAGGAAACTCTTTCACTGGCACACCAACCAAACAGGTTGAGAAAGGCTTTTCTGGTTCCGAATTAGACAGGCATATAGTATCCGATCCGGCAGCCTTGGCTAAGGTCACCCAAACATTCGTTTTCGGTTGATCCACAGGCAAATCTGCACGACAAAAAACAATTAACATCAAGCAAAACAAGTATACCATTTGATTCTGCCCCATCTCTTTCAAGAACTAAGTTTTGGCAGAATTCTTTCTAAACAAAAACAATAACCTAAATTTTCAGCCAAAAACTAGCTTTGTAAAACAAACATTCAGCATTCAATTCGTATACTCATAAATAACATTGGCACAAAATCAGAGTTCATGGGTTCCACCGATGCACAAAGAACGTCAGGCACAAGAGGCGTCAGGCGAGACCCGGGATCCTTCCATTCGGTCCACGTCTGCGTACTCGCTTCCTCAGTTCTAGGCTCGACAACAGGTTCTGAAGTGCGATACGGTTTGACGTTTTTGGCAGGAACCCACTTAATTCTTCCAGCACCTGTGGAAATAGAAGCATACCCTTTGCCCCACGTTATTAATTGAAACGGGCCTTCCATCTGTCCAGAGTCAGGGTTTCTAATTAGAAGAGGAGGATGTTCTTTCAGTTTTGCCTGTGTGCTATTTGAAAAGTGTCTAAAGATTGGTGGATCTGGTTCTGTACTTGAACTATTTAGAAAATTAAAACCATACAAAGCCTTACTCAGTCTCATCTGTGGGGTGATTTCCGTTCCCCCTCTCTGTTGATCTAATATGCGTTTTAAGGTTTGATGTGTTCTTTCAATGATTGCTTGGCTTGTGGGAGAGTGGGGAATACCAAAAATGTGTCGAACACCCCATTCATTTAAAAATGTGGCCAATTTTTGAGATATGTATGCGGGACCATTGTCAGTTTTTACTTCTTGGGGTATACCCAATGAAGCAAAAGCTTGCAGGAAATGATGACAGGCATGGCTGCCAGTTTCACCTGTGTGAAGGGAAGCAAAAACTGCACCAGAGAACGTGTCTATGGAAACATGAATATTTTTAAATTTACCAAAAGAAGGCTATTTAGTAACACCTGTTTGCCACAACTGTAGGCTTTGTAAGCCTCGGGGGTTGATTGCTCCTGTAGAAACAGGAGGTTGTACCAATTGACAGTCAGGGCAAGTATGAATGATAGCTTTAGCTTGACTTTTAGTGATTTGGAACATTCGCATGAGTGCTTGTGCATTTTGGTGGAAAAAGGCATGACTCAATTTTCCTTGTTCAAAAATATTTGGCAATGTGTTAGAAATGACCATTGTCAGCTTGTCCGCTCTTGCATTTCCTTCCACTAAAAATCCAGGAAGTGAAGAATGCGCCCTAATGTGAGAAACAAAATATGGATTAGTTCTATATTGCAAAGTTATAAAAAGACATGAAAGCCAACGATGTAAGTTTCATTGCTAACATCCTTTAAAATGGAACCTTCTATTCTCCTGACTACATTAGCAACATAAGCAGAATCTGTGACCAAATTAAAAGGCTGAGGAAACAGCTGAAAAGCTCAAACTACTGCAGCAAGCTCAACAATTTGAGGGGATCCCTCTACTGTTTGAATATCAGATTCCCAAACATCAGTCTTTTGATTAAACCAAGTCACAACGGACTTGTGGCTTTTACCAGAGCCATCAGTGAAGAGAGTCACAGCATGTAAAGGTTCTTCACTTAATTTAGGTTTTTCTCTGAAACTCAATTTTGCTTGCAGTAGTTTGTGAGCTGGATAGTGTATGGAACAAACACCTGGAAAACCTAAGAATGCATATTGTAAATCATCAGAATTTTGCATTGCCCAATTGAAATAATCATTTTTCAATGGCAAATAGATAACTGAACATTCTTGACCTGCCAAAGTTAACAATCTGGTTCTAGCCTTAATTATAATGTATGCAATCATTTCTAAAACTGAGCAAATGGTCTTTGAAAACCTGTAGGGAGGAAAAACCCATTCCATTATTAACAAAGGATCTTGTTCTGTGGCATCCCACTGGAAAATGAGACCACAAAGCTGCATCTTCTCTCCTAAGATTGCAAGAAAGAAAGGATTTTCAGGAACGCAGCGATGAGCTTGTCTTTTTTGAAGAGCTTCTGTGACTTTGTCGAGAGCAGCACGAGCTTCAGGGGTTAAAGTTCTTGGCGAAGTGATGTCGCAACTTCCTCTCAGCAAATGGAAGAGCGGACTCAGTTCATCATTGGTGATTCCCAGCATCGGTCTGACCCAGTTGATTTCTCCTAGAAGTTGTTGTAACTCTTGTAGGTTGTTGACTCTGGTTCGGATCTGAATTTTCTGTGGTATTATTGTCGTCTTCCATCGTCTTCCATCATCTTCCATCCCAGGTACTTCTAAGGTGAAACTTGTTGAATTTTCGTTGCAGAGATTTCAAGTCCAGCTTTTTGAATTTCAGCAACAACACAGTCGCGAGTTTCTTCCATCTCTTCCTTTCAAAGGACTCCACCCTTAAAGCCAATTTTTCTTTCTCTGTATCTATAGATTGACAAACACCAGAACAACCATGTTTTTGCTTAACTGAAAAAGAGTTCCCCGGAACCACAATTTCCCGAGTGGAAGCAGCCACCTCAGCCTCCACCCCAGGCCCAACAGAATCCAATTCAGGTTTCAGTGTCCCTGCACAAACAATTTTAGGAAGTACAGTCACTTTTTCATTTCCATCTTTTACACACTTTGTTCCATCCCCCTTACAAGAGTCACATATTTTTACATTAATAGAACAACGCAAAGAAAAGTCCAAAAGAGTCTCATTTTTTCCCAGAGAGAGAGAAGAAAGATTTTGTTCAACAGAGTTCAAAGCAATACTTTCAGCATTTGCAACAACACTTGTAACATTCTCCGATAGACACACAGTCTCCGGTTTACTGGAATTTAATGAGACAGAACCAGAAGCTTTGTTTTCTGAGTCCAAGTTGATCTTATTATTATCAGTTTGTTTAAAAAAGTGCTCCAACAGCGCTCTACAAACCGGCATAAGTTCTCTTAAGCTTTCATCTTTTTTGAGAGAGACTAGATTATAGATTCTCCAGTTTATCTGATCCCAAAAATGAAAAGTAAAAGCAGACTGCAGATTTAAATCTTGCATATTCGCTTTAACCCAGATAAGTAAGTTTTTAAGCTCAGTTTTTGAAATTTCAGAGTGACCTTTTTCTTGTAACATTGTCTCTAATTGATGAAAAACATCCCATTCAACTTTTGATAAATTCGTTCCCATTTTTGTGTTCTTTTAATAATTTTCTTTTTCGCTATTTTGCCTCCCCACGTCACCCAAGCGCTCTCCCGAGATAAGTTACTTACAATTTTCTTGGCTTCGGCGGGAGAGATGATACAGTGTGCTCCTTGTTAACACTTGGGTCTCCGCAGCTGGTACTTCCACGATTTTTCTTTGTTTTTCTTCTATTCTACGTCCTCACACGAGGCACCAATATGCGGGGGACGGGACAGGTATAAGTCCAATAGTGTCAGGAACCCACGCCGTAAAAAAGGAACCCACTAGGCCGCGGCAAAATATCCAAATATGGATAACATGGTAACCAGACCAGTGAAGAGATTTTTGCTTTTATTTCCAGCACATCAGTCTCAAAATACAAAATGGAGACATGACAGCTCACTGATCCACACCAAAAAATGTCTCCTTCAACAGGGCTCATACAGCAATACATAAAATCATCTCAGACTAGAATTCAGCCAATCAGACACAGAAAACACATCTTGACAAGCATTCTATCCAATCTTATAAAACATAGGTAATGGTAGCTAAAACAAAGACTAGTTGATAAGAGACAAAGAACAGAGTTCTATTCATGCTAACCTTCTAAAGATATACATTAAATAACCTTGTTGCCATCCTAAAGCCAATTCTACAGAAGCCTATTGTTATTTGTCACGTCTACTGCTTGGGAAACTTTTCTGCTTGCATGGAAAACTTTTTCTGCCTGCATGGGAAACTTTTCTGCAATGCTAACAAAACTCCAGTCTAAGGCCTACATACTTCTTTGTAACCATTTCTTAAAAATCCTCTAACCTTATGGATTCCAACATTTCCCCCTCTCTCTTTGACCCAGAAGCTTTCATTTTCTTGTCGCTTGCTATTTGCGTTTCATAGCTCTATTGCAAAATTTCTGCTTATTATCTGCTGAAGACCTATTTTCACTAAACTGAAGCATTGCTATATTACGGCACAGCAACTTAATGCTGTGAAGACCCAATCCCTGAAAGAGAGATATGAATCACGTTTGGCAACAGTCACAAGGCATCGTTCAAAAAACTCTGGTCGATTCCAAGGCCTTAATTCAAAACCTTCGTTCATGTCAATACCCTCATCTACTGCTTTCGTGAGATTTCGTACACTCTCTGTGCTTCTACTTCCTAATTCTCCTGCTTGAATGACAAAAACTTCTCGGGCTGTTTTGTTCATCATTCGCCGAAGACAACAGAGTATACAAGGTGCCACTATCAATATCAGTATTAGAACACCTAATATGTAAAGACCTATCTTGCAAAGTTGCCTTAGCCAAGGTGCAAAACTCCAATTTTGAAACAAATCATCCAACCAGGAACCTCCATCTTCTTTAATTTGGGCTGTCTGATCCTTTAATTTTTGAATGCTTTTGTGAATGGATTCAGAATGATCAGACAAATTCATACAACACAATCCTTCAAATTCCTCACAACCATGTCCTTGTGCCAGTAAAAGAAAATCAATGGCTGCTCTGTTTTGAAGAGTAGCATGTCTAATACTATCAACATCGGTCAACATATCACTGATTGCGGAGGATGTGGCATTAGCTTGTTTGCTCAGCCAACATCCAACTCGATCTAATTGTCTCAATGCCACAGCTGAAGCCAATTGGGGTAGAAATATACCTGCTGAAAGCCTTCTGGCGGCATTCCAAGGCATAAAATCACTCTGACAGTTCTCATCATAATGAGGAACAGCTCTTGTTTTCCTTTGTTTCTTTTTCATCACTGCTTTGGCAGTGGGGGCAATTATGGTAAGCATACCAATGCTACAAGGGCCACCTTCAAGGTGGGCTGGAATGCCTTGCCAACCTCTGTCTCCGCAAATGATCCAATACCCTTTTGGCAATTGCCGTGGATATTGGTCCGTCTCCAGAAACACATCCCAACTGTTTGAAACATTTGCTGCCCTGAGAAGTTTTTTCGAACAAATGTTCCAATTGAAGGAAGGACTGTTTCCATTGTCAATTCCACCTGGTTTACCATTGGATTCTTTTCTGACCAAAGGAAACTCTTTCACTGGCACACCAACCAAACAGGTTGAGAAAGGCTTTTCTGGTTCCGAATTCGACAGGCATATAGTATCCGATCCGGCAGCCTTGGCTAAGGTCACCCAAACATTCGTTTTCGGTTGATCCACAGGCAAATCTGCACGACAAAAAACAATTAACATCAAGCAAAACAAGTATACCATTTGATTCTGCCCCATCTCTTTCAAGAACTAAGTTTTGGCAGAATTCTTTCTAAACAAAAACAATAACCTAAATTTTCAGCCAAAAACTAGCTTTGTAAAACAAACATTCAGCATTCAATTCGTATACTCATAAATAACATTGGCACAAAATCAGAGTTCATGGGTTCCACCGATGCACAAAGAACGTCAGGCACAAGAGGCGTCAGGCGAGACCCGGGATCCTTCCATTCGGTCCACGTCTGCGTACTCGCTTCCTCAGTTCTAGGCTCGACAACAGGTTCTGAAGTGCGATACGGTTTGACGTTTTTGGCAGGAACCCACTTAATTCTTCCAGCACCTGTGGAAATAGAAGCATACCCTTTGCCCCACGTTATCAATTGAAACGGGCCTTCCATCTGTCCAGAGTAAGGGTTTCTAATTAGAAGAGGAGGACGTTCTTTCAGTTTTGCCTGTGTGCTATTTGAAAAGTATCTCAAGATTGGTGGATCTGGTTCTGTACTTGAACTATTTAGAAAATTAAAACCATACAAAGCCTTACTCAGTCTCATCTGTGGGGTGATTTCCGTTCCCCCTCTCTGTTGATCTAATATGCGTTTTAAGGTTTGATGTGTTCTTTCAATGATTGCTTGGCTTGTGGGAGAGTGGGGAATACCAAAAATGTGTCGAACACCCCATTCATTTAAAAATGTGGCCAATTTTTGAGATATGTATGCGGGACCATTGTCAGTTTTTACTTCTTGGGGTATACCCAATGAAGCAAAAGCTTGCAGGAAATGATGACAGGCATGGCTGCCAGTTTCACCTGTGTGAAGGGAAGCAAAAACTGCACCAGAGAACGTGTCTATGGAAACATGAATATTTTTAAATTTACCAAAAGAAGGCTATTTAGTAACACCTGTTTGCCACAACTGTAGGCTTTGTAAGCCTCGGGGGTTGATTGCTCCTGTAGAAACAGGAGGTTGTACCAATTGACAGTCAGGGCAAGTATGAATGATAGCTTTAGCTTGACTTTTAGTGATTTGGAACATTCGCATGAGTGCTTGTGCATTTTGGTGGAAAAAGGCATGACTCAATTTTCCTTGTTCAAAAATATTTGGCAATGTGTTAGAAATGACCATTGTCAGCTTGTCCGCTCTTGCATTTCCTTCCACTAAAAATCCAGGAAGTGAAGAATGCGCCCTAATGTGAGAAACAAAATATGGATTAGTTCTATATTGCAAAGTTATAAAAAGACATGAAAGCCAACGATGTAAGTTTCATTGCTAACATCCTTTAAAATGGAACCTTCTATTCTCCTGACTACATTAGCAACATAAGCAGAATCTGTGACCAAATTAAAAGGCTGAGGAAACAGCTGAAAAGCTCAAACTACTGCAGCAAGCTCAACAATTTGAGGGGATCCCTCTACTGTTTGAATATCAGATTCCCAAACATCAGTCTTTTGATTAAACCAAGTCACAACGGACTTGTGGCTTTTACCAGAGCCATCAGTGAAGAGAGTCACAGCATGTAAAGGTTCTTCACTTAATTTAGGTTTTTCTCTGAAACTCAATTTTGCTTGCAGTAGTTTGTGAGCCGGATAGTGTATGGAACAAACACCTGGAAAACCTAAGAATGCATATTGTAAATCATCAGAATTTTGCATTGCCCAATTGAAATAATCATTTTTCAATGGCAAATAGATAACTGAACATTCTTGACCTGCCAAAGTTAACAATCTGGTTCTAGCCTTAATTATAATGTATGCAATCATTTCTAAAACTGAGCAAATGGTCTTTGAAAACCTGTAGGGAGGAAAAACCCATTCCATTATTAACAAAGGATCTTGTTCTGTGGCATCCCACTGGAAAATGAGACCACAAAGCTGCATCTTCTCTCCTAAGATTGCAAGAAAGAAAGGATTTTCAGGAACGCAGCGATGAGCTTGTCTTTTTTGAAGAGCTTCTGTGACTTTGTCGAGAGCAGCACGAGCTTCAGGGGTTAAAGTTCTTGGCGAAGTGATGTCGCAACTTCCTCTCAGCAAATGGAAGAGCGGACTCAGTTCATCATTGGTGATTCCCAGCATCGGTCTGACCCAGTTGATTTCTCCTAGAAGTTGTTGTAACTCTTGTAGGTTATTGACTCTGGTTCGGATCTGAATTTTCTGTGGTATTATTGTCGTCTTCCATCGTCTTCCATCATCTTCCATCCCAGGTACTTCTAAGGTGAAACTTGTTGAATTTTCATTGCAGAGATTTCAAGTCCAGCTTTTTGAATTTCAGCAACAACACAGTTGAGAGTTTCTTCCATCTCTTCCTTTCAAAGGACTCCACCCTTAAAGCCAATTTTTCTTTCTCTGTATCTATAGATTGACAAACACCAGAACAACCATGTTTTTGCTTAACTGAAAAAGAGTTCCCCGGAACCACAATTTCCCGAGTGGAAGCAGCCACCTCAGCCTCCACCCCAGGCCCAACAGAATCCAATTCAGGCTTCAGTGTCCCTTCACAAACAATTTTAGGAAGTACAGTCACTTTTTCATTTCCATCTTTTACACACTTTGTTCCATCCCCCTTACAAGAGTCACATATTTTTACATTAACAGAACAACGCAAAGAAAAGTCCAAAAGAGTCTCATTTTTTCCCAGAGAGAGAGAAGAAAGATTTTGTTCAACAGAGTTCAAAGCAATACTTTCAGCATTTGCAACAACACTTGTAACATTCTCCGATACTCACACAGTCTCCGGTTTACTGGAATTTAATGAGACAGAACCAGAAGCTTTGTTTTCTGAGTCCAAGTTGATCTTATTATTATCCGTTTGTTTAAAACAGTGCTCCAACAGCGCTCTACAAACCAGCATAAGTTCTCTTAAGCTTTCATCTTTTTTGAGAGAGACTAGTTTATAGATTCTCCAGTTTATCTGATCCCAAAAATGAAAAGTAAAAGCAGACTGCAGATTTAAATCTTGCGTATTCGCTTTAACCCAGATAAGTAAGGTTTTAAGCTCAGTTTTTGAAATTTCAGAGTGACCTTTTTCTTGTAACATTGTCTCTAATTGATGAAAAACATCCCATTCAACTTTTGATAAATTCGTTCCCATTTTTGTGTTCTTTTTATAATTTTCTTTTTCGCTATTTTGCCTCCCCACGTCACCCAAGCGCTCTCCCGAGATAAGTTACTTACAATTTTCTTGGCTTCGGCGGGAGAGATGATACAGTGTGCTCCTTGTTAACACTTGGGTCTCCGCAGCTGGTACTTCCACGATTTTTCTTTGTTTTTCTTCTATTCTACGTCCTCACACGAGGCACCAATATGCGGGGGACGGGACAGGTATAAGTCCAATAGTGTCAGGAACCCACGCCGTAAAAAAGGAACCCACTAGGCCGCGGCAAAATATCCAAATATGGATAACATGGTAACCAGACCAGTGAAGAGATTTTTGCTTTTATTTCCAGCACATCAGTCTCAAAATACAAAATGGAGACATGACAGCTCACTGATCCACACCAAAAAATGTCTCCTTCAACAGGGCTCATACAGCAATACATAAAATCATCTCAGACTAGAATTCAGCCAATCAGACACAGAAAACACATCTTGACAAGCATTCTATCCAATCTTATAAAACATAGGTAATGGTAGCTAAAACAAAGACTAGTTGATAAGAGACAAAGAACAGAGTTCTATTCATGCTAACCTTCTAAAGATATACATTAAATAACTTTGTTGCCATCCTAAAGCCAATTCTACAGAAGCCTATTGTTATTTGTCACGTCTACTGCTTGGGAAACTTTTCTACTTGCATGGAAAACTTTTCTGCAATGCTAACAAAACTCCAGTCTAAGGCCTACATACTTCTTTGTAACCATTTCTTAAAAATCCTCTAACCTTATGGATTCCAACATTTCCCCCTCTCTGTTTGACCCAGAAGCTTTCATTTTCTTGTCGCTTGCTATTTGCGTTTCATAGCTCTATTGCAAAATTTCTGCTTATTATCTGCTGAAGACCTATTTTCACTAAACTGAAGCATTGCTATATTACGGCACAGCAACTTAATGCTGTGAAGACCCAATCCCTGAAAGAGAGATATGAATCACGTTTGGCAACAGTCACAAGGCATCGTTCAAAAAACTCTGGTCGATTCCAAGGCCTTAATTCAAAACCTTCGTTCATGTCAATACCCTCATCTACTGCTTTCGTGAGATTTCGTACACTCTCTGTGCTTCTACTTCCTAATTCTCCTGCTTGAATGACAAAAACTTCTCGGACTGTTTTGTTCATCATTCACCGAAGACAACAGAGTATACAAGGTGCCACTATCAATATCAGTATTAGAACACCTAATATGTAAAGACCTATCTTGCAAAGTTGCCTTAGCCAAGGTGCAAAACTCCAATTTTGAAACAAATCATCCAACCAGGAACCTCCATCTTCTTTAATTTGGGCTGTCAGATCCTTTAATTTTTGAATGCTTTTGTGAATGGATTCAGAACGATCAGACAAATTCATACAACACAATCCTTCCAATTCCTCACAACCATGTCCTTGTGCCAGTAAAAGAAAATCAATGGCTGCTCTGTTTTGAAGAGTAGCATGTCTAATACTATCAACATCGGTCAACATATCACTGATTGCGGAGGATGTGGCATTAGCTTGTTTGCTCAGCCAACATCCAACTCGATCTAATTGTCTCAATGCCACAGCTGAAGCCAATTGGGGTAGAAATATACCTGCTGAAAGCCTTCTGGCGGCATTCCAAGGCATAAAATCACTCTGACAGTTCTCATCATAATGAGGAACAGCTCTTGTTTTCCTTTGTTTCTTTTTCATCACTGCTTTGGCAGTGGGGGCAATTATGGTAAGCATACCAATGCTACAAGGGCCACCTTCAAGGTGGGCTGGAATGCCTTGCCAACCTCTGTCTCCGCAAATGATCCAATACCCTTTTGGCAATTGCCGTGGATATTGGTCCGTCTCCAGAAACACATCCCAACTGTTTGAAACATTTGCTGCCCTGAGAAGTTTTTTCGAACAAATGTTCCAATTGAAGGAAGGACTGTTTCCATTGTCAATTCCACCTGGTTTACCATTGGATTCTTTTCTGACCAAAGGAAACTCTTTCACTGGCACACCAACCAAACAGGTTGAGAAAGGCTTTTCTGGTTCCGAATTAGACAGACATATAGTATCCGATCCGGCAGCCTTGGCTAAGGTCACCCAAACACTCGTTTTCGGTTGATCCACAGGCAAATCTGCACGACAAAAAACAATTAAAATCAAGCAAAACAAGTATACCATTTGATTCTGCCCCATCTCTTTCAAGAACTAAGTTTTGGCAGAATTCTTTCTAAACAAAAACAATAACCTAAATTTTCAGCCAAAAACTAGCTTTGTAAAACAAACATTCAGCATTCAATTCGTATACTCATAAATAACATTGGCACAAAATCAGAGTTCATGGGTTCCACCGATGCACAAAGAACGTCAGGCACAAGAGGCGTCAGGCGAGACCCGGGATCCTTCCATTCGGTCCACGTCTGCGTACTCGCTTCCTCAGTTCTAGGCTCGACAACAGGTTCTGAAGTGCGATACGGTTTGACGTTTTTGGCAGGAACCCACTTAATTCTTCCAGCACCTGTGGAAATAGAAGCATACCCTTTGCCCCACGTTATTAATTGAAACGGGCCTTCCATCTGTCCAGAGTCAGGGTTTCTAATTAGAAGAGGAGGATGTTCTTTCAGTTTTGCCTGTGTGCTATTTGAAAAGTGTCTAAAGATTGGTGGATCTGGTTCTGTACTTGAACTATTTAGAAAATTAAAACCATACAAAGCCTTACTCAGTCTCATCTGTGGGGTGATTTCCGTTCCCCCTCTCTGTTGATCTAATATGCGTTTTAAGGTTTGATGTGTTCTTTCAATGATTGCTTGGCTTGTGGGAGAGTGGGGAATACCAAAAATGTGTCGAACACCCCATTCATTTAAAAATGTGGCCAATTTTTGAGATATGTATGCGGGACCATTGTCAGTTTTTACTTCTTGGGGTATACCCAATGAAGCAAAAGCTTGCAGGAAATGATGACAGGCATGGCTGCCAGTTTCACCTGTGTGAAGGGAAGCAAAAACTGCACCAGAGAACGTGTCTATGGAAACATGAATATTTTTAAATTTACCAAAAGAAGGCTATTTAGTAACACCTGTTTGCCACAACTGTAGGCTTTGTAAGCCTCGGGGGTTGATTGCTCCTGTAGAAACAGGAGGTTGTACCAATTGACAGTCAGGGCAAGTATGAATGATAGCTTTAGCTTGACTTTTAGTGATTTGGAACATTCGCATGAGTGCTTGTGCATTTTGGTGGAAAAAGGCATGACTCAATTTTGCTTGTTCAAAAATATTTGGCAATGTGTTAGAAATGACCATTGTCAGCTTGTCCGCTCTTGCATTTCCTTCCACTAAAAATCCAGGAAGTGAAGAATGCGCCCTAATGTGAGAAACAAAATATGGATTAGTTCTATATTGCAAAGTTATAAAAAGACATGAAAGCCCACGATGTAAAGTTTCATTACTAAAATCCTTTAAAATGGAACCTTCTATTCTCCTGACTACATTAGCAACATAAGCAGAATCTGTGACCAAATTAAAAGGCTGAGGAAACAGCTGAAAAGCTCAAACTACTGCAGCAAGCTCAACAATTTGAGGGGATCCCTCTACTGTTTGAATATCAGATTCCCAAACATCAGTCTTTTGATTAAACTAAGTCACAACGGACTTGTGGCTTTTACCAGAGCCATCAGTGAAGAGAGTCGCAGCATGTAAAGGTTCTTCACTTAATTTAGGTTTTTCTCTGAAACTCAATTTTGCTTGCAGTAGTTTGTGAGCTGGATAGTGTATGGAACAAACACCTGGAAAACCTAAGAATGCATATTGTAAATCATCAGAATTTTGCATTGCCCAATTGAAATAATCATTTTTCAATGGCAAATAGATAACTGAACATTCTTGACCTGCCAAAGTTAACAATCTGGTTCTAGCCTTAATTATAATGTATGCAATCATTTCTAAAACTGAGCAAATGGTCTTTGAAAACCTGTAGGGAGGAAAAACCCATTCCATTATTAACAAAGGATCTTGTTCTGTGGCATCCCACTGGAAAATGAGACCACAAAGCTGCATCTTCTCTCCTAAGATTGCAAGAAAGAAAGGATTTTCAGGAACGCAGCGATGAGCTTGTCTTTTTTGAAGAGCTTCTGTGACTTTGTCGAGAGCAGCACGAGCTTCAGGGGTTAAAGTTCTTGGCGAAGTGATGTCGCAACTTCCTCTCAGCAAATGGAAGAGCGGACTCAGTTCATCATTGGTGATTCCCAGCATCGGTCTGACCCAGTTGATTTCTCCTAGAAGTTGTTGTAACTCTTGTAGGTTGTTGACTCTGGTTCGGATCTGAATTTTCTGTGGTATTATTATCGTCTTCCATCGTCTTCCATCATCTTCCATCCCAGGTACTTCTAAGGTGAAACTTGTTGAATTTTCATTGCAGAGATTTCAAGTCCAGCTTTTTGAATTTCAGCAACAACACAGTTGAGAGTTTCTTCCATCTCTTCCTTTCAAAGGACTCCACCCTTAAAGCCAATTTTTCTTTCTCTGTATCTATAGATTGACAAACACCAGAACAACCATGTTTTTGCTTAACTGAAAAAGAGTTCCCCGGAACCACAATTTCCCGAGTGGAAGCAGCCACCTCAGCCTCCACCCCAGGCCCAACAGAATCCAATTCAGGTTTCAGTGTCCCTGCACAAACAATTTTAGGAAGTACAGTCACTTTTTCATTTCCATCTTTTACACACTTTGTTCCATCCCCCTTACAAGAGTCACATATTTTTACATTAACAGAACAACGCAAAGAAAAGTCCAAAAGAGTCTCATTTTTTCCCAGAGAGAGAGAAGAAAGATTTTGTTCAACAGAGTTCAAAGCAATACTTTCAGCATTTGCAACAACACTTGTAACATTCTCCGATACTCACACAGTCTCCGGTTTACTGGAATTTAATGAGACAGAACCAGAAGCTTTGTTTTCTGAGTCCAAGTTGATCTTATTATTATCCGTTTGTTTAAAACAGTGCTCCAACAGCGCTCTACAAACCGGCATAAGTTCTCTTAAGCTTTCATCTTTTTTGAGAGAGACTAGTTTATAGATTCTCCAGTTTATCTGATCCCAAAAATGAAAAGTAAAAGCAGACTGCAGATTTAAATCTTGCGTATTCGCTTTAACCCAGATAAGTAAGGTTTTAAGCTCAGTTTTTGAAATTTCAGAGTGACCTTTTTCTTGTAACATTGTCTCTAATTGATGAAAAACATCCCATTCAACTTTTGATAAATTCGTTCCCATTTTTGTGTTCTTTTTATAATTTTCTTTTTCGCTATTTTGCCTCCCCACGTCACCCAAGCGCTCTCCCGAGATAAGTTACTTACAATTTTCTTGGCTTCGGCGGGAGAGATGATACAGTGTGCTCCTTGTTAACACTTGGGTCTCCGCAGCTGGTACTTCCACCATTTTTCTTTGTTTTTCTTCTATTCTACGTCCTCACACGAGGCACCAATATGCGGGGGACGGGACAGGTATAAGTCCAATAGTGTCAGGAACCCACGCCGTAAAAAAGGAACCCACTAGGCCGCGGCAAAATAGCCAAATATGGATAACATGGTAACCAGACCAGTGAAGAGATTTTTGCTTTTATTTCCAGCACATCAGTCTCAAAATACAAAATGGAGACATGACAGCTCACTGATCCACACCAAAAAATGTCTCCTTCAACAGGGCTCATACAGCAATACATAAAATCATCTCAGACTAGAATTCAGCCAATCAGACACAGAAAACACATCTTGACAAGCATTCTATCCAATCTTATAAAACATAGGTAATGGTAGCTAAAACAAAGACTAGTTGATAAGAGACAAAGAACAGAGTTCTATTCATGCTAACCTTCTAAAGATATACATTAAATAACTTTGTTGCCATCCTAAAGCCAATTCTACAGAAGCCTATTGTTATTTGTCACGTCTACTGCTTGGGAAACTTTTCTGCTTGCATGGAAAACTTTTCTGCAATGCTAACAAAACTCCAGTCTAAGGCCTACATACTTCTTTGTAACCATTTCTTAAAAATCCTCTAACCTTATGGATTCCAACATTTCCCCCTCTCTGTTTGACCCAGAAGCTTTCATTTTCTTGTCGCTTGCTATTTGCGTTTCATAGCTCTATTGCAAAATTTCTGCTTATTATCTGCTGAAGACCTATTTTCACTAAACTGAAGCATTGCTATATTACGGCACAGCAACTTAATGCTGTGAAGACCCAATCCCTGAAAGAGAGATATGAATCACGTTTGGCAACAGTCACAAGGCATCGTTCAAAAAACTCTGGTCGATTCCAAGGCCTTAATTCAAAACCTTCGTTCATGTCAATACCCTCATCTACTGCTTTCGTGAGATTTCGTACACTCTCTGTGCTTCTACTTCCTAATTCTCCTGCTTGAATGACAAAAACTTCTCGGACTGTTTTGTTCATCATTCACCGAAGACAACAGAGTATACAAGGTGCCACTATCAATATCAGTATTAGAACACCTAATATGTAAAGACCTATCTTGCAAAGTTGCCTTAGCCAAGGTGCAAAACTCCAATTTGGAAACAAATCATCCAACCAGGAACCTCCATCTTCTTTAATTTGGGCTGTCAGATCCTTTAATTTTTGAATGCTTGTGTGAATGGATTCAGAATGATCAGACAAATTCATACAACACAATCCTTCAAATTCCTCACAACCATGTCCTTGTGCCAGTAAGAGAAAATCAATGGCTGCTCTGTTTTGAAGAGTAGCATGTCTAATACTATCAACATCGGTCAACATATCACTGATTGCGGAGGATGTGGCATTAGCTTGTTTGCTCAGCCAACATCCAACTCGATCTAATTGTCTCAATGCCACAGCTGAAGCCAATTGGGGTAGAAATATACCTGCTGAAAGCCTTCTGGCGGCATTCCAAGGCATAAAATCACTCTGACAGTTCTCATCATAATGAGGAACAGCTCTTGTTTTCCTTTGTTTCTTTTTCATCACTGCTTTGGCAGTGGGGGCAATTATGGTAAGCATACCAATGCTACAAGGGCCACCTTCAAGGTGGGCTGGAATGCCTTGCCAACCTCTGTCTCCGCAAATGATCCAATACCCTTTTGGCAATTGCCGTGGATATTGGTCCGTCTCCAGAAACACATCCCAACTGTTTGAAACATTTGCTGCCCTGAGAAGTTTTTTCGAACAAATGTTCCAATTGAAGGAAGGACTGTTTCCATTGTCAATTCCACCTGGTTTACCATTGGATTCTTTTCTGACCAAAGGAAACTCTTTCACTGGCACACCAACCAAACAGGTTGAGAAAGGCTTTTCTGGTTCCGAATTAGACAGGCGTATAGTATCCGATCCGGCAGCCTTGGCTAAGGTCACCCAAACACTCGTTTTCGGTTGATCCACAGGCAAATCTGCACGACAAAAAACAATTAAAATCAAGCAAAACAAGTATACCATTTGATTCTTCCCCATCTCTTTCAAGAACTAAGTTTTGGCAGAATTCTTTCTAAACAAAAACAATAACCTAAATTTTCAGCCAAAAATTAGCTTTGTTAAACAAACATTCAGCATTCAATTCGTATACTCATAAATAACATTGGCACAAAATCAGAGTTCATGGGTTCCACCGATGCACAAAGAACGTCAGGCACAAGAGGCGTCAGGCGAGACCCGGGATCCTTCCATTCGGTCCACGTCTGCGTACTCGCTTCCTCAGTTCTAGGCTCGACAACAGGTTCTGAAGTGCGATACGGTTTGACGTTTTTGGCAGGAACCCACTTAATTCTTCCAGCACCTGTGGAAATAGAAGCATACCCTTTGCCCCACGTTATTAATTGAAACGGGCCTTCCATCTGTCCAGAGTCAGGGTTTCTAATTAGAAGAGGAGGATGTTCTTTCAGTTTTGCCTGTGTGCTATTTGAAAAGTGTCTAAAGATTGGTGGATCTGGTTCTGTACTTGAACTATTTAGAAAATTAAAACCATACAAAGCCTTACTCAGTCTCATCTGTGGGGTGATTTCCGTTCCCCCTCTCTGTTGATCTAATATGCGTTTTAAGGTTTGATGTGTTCTTTCAATGATTGCTTGGCTTGTGGGAGAGTGGGGAATACCAAAAATGTGTCGAACACCCCATTCATTTAAAAATGTGGCCAATTTTTGAGATATGTATGCGGGACCATTGTCAGTTTTTACTTCTTGGGGTATACCCAATGAAGCAAAAGCTTGCAGGAAATGATGACAGGCATGGCTGCCAGTTTCACCTGTGTGAAGGGAAGCAAAAACTGCACCAGAGAACGTGTCTATGGAAACATGAATATTTTTAAATTTACCAAAAGAAGGCTATTTAGTAACACCTGTTTGCCACAACTGTAGGCTTTGTAAGCCTCGGGGGTTGATTGCTCCTGTAGAAACAGGAGGTTGTACCAATTGACAGTCAGGGCAAGTATGAATGATAGCTTTAGCTTGACTTTTAGTGATTTGGAACATTCGCATGAGTGCTTGTGCATTTTGGTGGAAAAAGGCATGACTCAATTTTGCTTGTTCAAAAATATTTGGCAATGTGTTAGAAATGACCATTGTCAGCTTGTCCGCTCTTGCATTTCCTTCCACTAAAAATCCAGGAAGTGAAGAATGCGCCCTAATGTGAGAAACAAAATATGGATTAGTTCTATATTGCAAAGTTATAAAAAGACATGAAAGCCCACGATGTAAAGTTTCATTACTAACATCCTTTAAAATGGAACCTTCTATTCTCCTGACTACATTAGCAACATAAGCAGAATCTGTGACCAAATTAAAAGGCTGAGGAAACAGCTGAAAAGCTCAAACTACTGCAGCAAGCTCAACAATTTGAGGGGATCCCTCTACTGTTTGAATATCAGATTCCCAAACATCAGTCTTTTGATTAAACTAACTCACAACGGACTTGTGGCTTTTACCAGAGCCATCAGTGAAGAGAGTCGCAGCATGTAAAGGTTCTTCACTTAATTTAGGTTTTTCTCTGAAACTCAATTTTGCTTGCAGTAGTTTGTGAGCTGGATAGTGTATGGAACAAACACCTGGAAAACCTAAGAATGCATATTGTAAATCATCAGAATTTTGCATTGCCCAATTGAAATAATCATTTTTCAATGGCAAATAGATAACTGAACATTCTTGACCTGCCAAAGTTAACAATCTGGTTCTAGCCTTAATTATAATGTATGCAATCATTTCTAAAACTGAGCAAATGGTCTTTGAAAACCTGTAGGGAGGAAAAACCCATTCCATTATTAACAAAGGATCTTGGTCTGTGGCATCCCACTGGAAAATGAGACCACAAAGCTGCATCTTCTCTCCTAAGATTGCAAGAAAGAAAGGATTTTCAGGAACGCAGCGATGAGCGTGTCTTTTTTGAAGAGCTTCTGTGACTTTGTCGAGAGCAGCACGAGCTTCAGGGGTTAAAGTTCTTGGCGAAGTGATGTCGCAACTTCCTCTCAGCAAATGGAAGAGCGGACTCAGTTCATCATTGGTGATTCCCAGCATCGGTCTGACCCAGTTGATTTCTCCTAGAAGTTGTTGTAACTCTTGTAGGTTGTTGACTCTGGTTCGGATCTGAATTTTCTGTGGTATTATTGTCGTCTTCCATCGTCTTCCATCATCTTCCATCCCAGGTACTTCTAAGGTGAAACTTGTTGAATTTTCGTTGCAGAGATTTCAAGTCCAGCTTTTTGAATTTCAGCAACAACACAGTCGCGAGTTTCTTCCATCTCTTCCTTTCAAAGGACTCCACCCTTAAAGCCAATTTTTCTTTCTCTGTATCTATAGATTGACAAACACCAGAACAACCATGTTTTTGCTTAACTGAAAAAGAGTTCCCCGGAACCACAATTTCCCGAGTGGAAGCAGCCACCTCAGCCTCCACCCCAGGCCCAACAGAATCCAATTAAGGCTTCAGTGTCCCTGCACAAACAATTTTAGGAAGTACAGTCACTTTTTCATTTCCATCTTTTACACACTTTGTTCCATCCCCCTTACAAGAGTCACATATTTTTACATTAACAGAACAACGCAAAGAAAAGTCCAAAAGAGTCTCATTTTTTCCCAGAGAGAGAGAAGAAAGATTTTGTTCAACAGAGTTCAAAGCAATACTTTCAGCATTTGCAACAACACTTGTAACATTCTCCCATACTCACACAGTCTCCGGTTTACTGGAATTTAATGAGACAGAACCAGAAGCTTTGTTTTCTGAGTCCAAGTTGATCTTATTATTATCAGTTTGTTTAAAACAGTGCTCCAACAGCGCTCTACAAACCGGCATAAGTTCTCTTAAGCTTTCATCTTTTTTGAGAGAGACTAGTTTATAGATTCTCCAGTTTATCTGATCCCAAAAATGAAAAGTAAAAGCAGACTGCAGATTTAAATCTTGCGTATTCGCTTTAACCCAGATAAGTAAGTTTTTAAGCTCAGTTTTTGAAATTTCAGAGTGACCTTTTTCTTGTAACATTGTCTCTAATTGATGAAAAACATCCCATTCAACTTTTGATAAATTCGTTCCCATTTTTGTGTTCTTTTAATAATTTTCTTTTTCTCTATTTTGCCTCCCAACGTCACCCAAGCGCTCTCCCGAGATAAGTTACTTACAATTTTCTTGGCTTCGGCGGGAGAGATGATACAGTGTGCTCCTTGTTAACACTTGGGTCTCCGCAGCTGGTACTTCCACGATTTTTCTTTTTTTTCCTTCTATTCTACGTCCTCACACGAGGCACCAATATGCGGGGGACGGGACAGGTATAAGTCCAATAGTGTCAGGAACCCACGCCTTAAAAAAGGAACCCACTAGGCCGCGGCAAAATATCCAAATATGGATAACATGGTAACCAGACCAGTGAAGAGATTTTTGCTTTTATTTCCAGCACATCAGTCTCAAAATACAAAATGGAGACATGACAGCTCACTGATCCACACCAAAAAATGTCTCCTTCAACAGGGCTCATACAGCAATACATAAAATCATCTCAGACTAGAATTCAGCCAATCAGACACAGAAAACACATCTTGACAAGCATTCTATCCAATCTTATAAAACATAGGTAATCGTAGCTAAAACAAAGACTAGTTGATAAGAGACAAAGAACAGAGTTCTATTCATGCTAACCTTCTAAAGATATACATTAAATAACCTTGTTGCCATCCTAAAGCCAATTCTACAGAAGCCTATTGTTATTTGTCACGTCTACTGCTTGGGAAACTTTTCTGCTTGCATGGAAAACTTTTTCTGCTTGCATGGGAAACTTTTCTGCAATGCTAACAAAACTCCTGTCTAAGGCCTACATACTTCTTTGTAACCATTTCTTAAAAATCCTCTAACCTTATGGATTCCAACATTTCCCCCTCTCTGTTTGACCCAGAAGCTTTCATTTTCTTGTCGCTTGCTATTTGCGTTTCATAGCTCTATTGCAAAATTTCTGCTTATTATCTGCTGAAGACCTATTTTCACTAAACTGAAGCATTGCTATATTACGGCACAGCAACTTAATGCTGTGAAGACCCAATCCCTGAAAGAGAGATATGAATCACGTTTGGCAACAGTCACAAGGCATCGTTCAAAAAACTCTGGTCGATTCCAAGGCCTTAATTCAAAACCTTCGTTCATGTCAATACCCTCATCTACTGCTTTCGTGAGATTTCGTACACTCTCTGTGCTTCTACTTCCTAATTCTCCTGCTTGAATGACAAATTCTTCTTGGACTGTTTTGTTCATCATTCGCCGAAGACAACAGAGTATACAAGGTGCCACTATCAATATCAGTATTAGAACACCTAATATGTAAAGACCTATCTTGCAAAGTTGCCTTAGCCAAGGTGCAAAACTCCAATTTTGAAACAAATCATCCAACTAGGAACCTCCATCTTCTTTAATTTGGGCTGTCAAATCCTTTAATTTTTGGAATGCTTTTTTGAATGGATTCGGAATGATCAGACAAATTCTTACAACACAATCCTTCAAATTCCTCACAACCATGTCCTTGTGCCAGTAAAAGAAAATCAATGGCTGCTCTGTTTTGAAGAGTAGCATGTCTAATACTATCAACATCGGTCAACATATCACTGATTGCAGAGGATGTGGCATTAGCTTGTTTGCTCAGCCAACATCCAACTCGATCTAATTGTCTCAATGCCACAGCTGAAGCCAATTGGGGTAGAAATATACCTGCTGAAAGCCTTCTGGCGGCATTCCAAGGCATAAAATCACTCTGACAGTTCTCATCATAATGAGGAACAGCTCTTGTTTTCCTTTGTTTCTTTTTCATCACTGCTTTGGCAGTGGGGGCAATTATGGTAAGCATACCAATGCTACAAGGGCCACCTTCAAGGTGGGCTGGAATGCCTTGCCAACCTCTGTCTCCGCAAATGATCCAATACCCTTTTGGCAATTGCCGTGGATATTGGTCCGTCTCCAGAAACACATCCCAACTGTTTGAAACATTTGCTGCCCTGAGAAGTTTTTTCAAACAAATGTTCCAATTGAAGGAAGGACTGTTTCCATTGTCAATTCCACCTGGTTTACCATTGGATTCTTTTCTGACCAAAGGAAACTCTTTCACTGGCACACCAACCAAACAGGTTGAGAAAGGCTTTTCTGGTTCCGAATTCGACAGGCATATAGTATCCGATCCGGCAGCCTTGGCTAAGGTCACCCAAACATTCGTTTTCGGTTGATCCACAGGCAAATCTGCACGACAAAAAACAATTAACATCAAGCAAAACAAGTATACCATTTGATTCTGCCCCATCTCTTTCAAGAACTAAGTTTTGGCAGAATTCTTTCTAAACAAAAACAATAACCTAAATTTTCAGCCAAAAATTAGCTTTGTTAAACAAACATTCAGCATTCAATTCGTATACTCATAAATAACATTGGCACAAAATCAGAGTTCATGGGTTCCACCGATGCACAAAGAACGTCAGGCACAAGAGGCGTCAGGCGAGACCCGGGATCCTTCCATTCGGTCCACGTCTGCGTACTCGCTTCCTCAGTTCTAGGCTCGACAACAGGTTCTGAAGTGCGATACGGTTTGACATTTTTGGCAGGAACCCACTTAATTCTTCCAGCACCTGTGGAAATAGAAGCATACCCTTTGCCCCACGTTATTAATTGAAACGGGCCTTCCATCTGTCCAGAGTCAGGGTTTCTAATTAGAAGAGGAGGATGTTCTTTCAGTTTTGCCTGTGTGCTATTTGAAAAGTGTCTAAAGATTGGTGGATCTGGTTCTGTACTTGAACTATTTAGAAAATTAAAACCATACAAAGCCTTACTCAGTCTCATCTGTGGGGTGATTTCCGTTCCCCCTCTCTGTTGATCTAATATGCGTTTTAAGGTTTGATGTGTTCTTTCAATGATTGCTTGGCTTGTGGGAGAGTGGGGAATACCAAAAATGTGTCGAACACCCCATTCATTTAAAAATGTGGCCAATTTTTGAGATATGTATGCGGGACCATTGTCAGTTTTTACTTCTTGGGGTATACCCAATGAAGCAAAAGCTTGCAGGAAATGATGACAGGCATGGCTGCCAGTTTCACCTGTGTGAAGGGAAGCAAAAACTGCACCAGAGAACGTGTCTATGGAAACATGAATATTTTTAAATTTACCAAAAGAAGGCTATTTAGTAACACCTGTTTGCCACAACTGTAGGCTTTGTAAGCCTCGGGGGTTGATTGCTCCTGTAGAAACAGGAGGTTGTACCAATTGACAGTCAGGGCAAGTATGAATGATAGCTTTAGCTTGACTTTTAGTGATTTGGAACATTCGCATGAGTGCTTGTGCATTTTGGTGGAAAAAGGCATGACTCAATTTTGCTTGTTCAAAAATATTTGGCAATGTGTTAGAAATGACCATTGTCAGCTTGTCCGCTCTTGCATTTCCTTCCACTAAAAATCCAGGAAGTGAAGAATGCGCCCTAATGTGAGAAACAAAATATGGATTAGTTCTATATTGCAAAGTTATAAAAAGACATGAAAGCCAACGATGTAGAGTTTCATTACTAACATCCTTTAAAATGGAACCTTCTATTCTCCTGACTACATTAGCAACATAAGCAGAATCTGTGACCAAATTAAAAGGCTGAGGAAACAGCTGAAAAGCTCAAACTACTGCAGCAAGCTCAACAATTTGAGGGGATCCCTCTACTGTTTGAATATCAGATTCCCAAACATCAGTCTTTTGATTAAACCAAGTCACAACGGACTTGTGGCTTTTACCAGAGCCATCAGTGAAGAGAGTCACAGCATGTAAAGGTTCTTCACTTAATTTAGGTTTTTCTCTGAAACTCAATTTTGCTTGCAGTAGTTTGTGAGCTGGATAGTGTATGGAACAAACACCTGGAAAACCTAAGAATGCATATTGTAAATCATCAGAATTTTGCATTGCCCAATTGAAATAATCATTTTTCAATGGCAAATAGATAACTGAACATTCTTGACCTGCCAAAGTTAACAATCTGGTTCTAGCCTTAATTATAATGTATGCAATCATTTCTAAAACTGAGCAAATGGTCTTTGAAAACCTGTAGGGAGGAAAAACCCATTCCATTATTAACAAAGGATCTTGGTCTGTGGCATCCCACTGGAAAATGAGACCACAAAGCTGCATCTTCTCTCCTAAGATTGCAAGAAAGAAAGGATTTTCAGGAACGCAGCGATGAGCATGTCTTTATGAGGAGCTTCTGTGACTTTACCGAGAGCAGCACGAGCTTCAGGGGTTAAAGTTCTTGGCGAAGTGATGTCGCAACTTCCTCTCAGCAAATGGAAGAGCGGACTCAGTTCATCATTGGTGATTCCCAGCATCGGTCTGACCCAGTTGATTTCTCCTAGAAGTTGTTGTAACTCTTGTAGGTTGTTGACTCTGGTTCGGATCTGAATTTTCTGTGGTATTATTGTCGTCTTCCATCGTCTTCCATCATCTTCCATCCCAGGTACTTCTAAGGTGAAACTTGTTGAATTTTCGTTGCAGAGATTTCAAGCCCAGCTTTTTGAATTTCAGCAACAACACAGTCGCGAGTTTCTTCCATCTCTTCCTTTCAAAGGACTCCACCCTTAAAGCCAATTTTTCTTTCTCTGTATCTATAGATTGACAAACACCAGAACAACCATGTTTTTGCTTAAGTGAAAAAGAGTTCCCCGGAACCACAATTTCCCGAGTGGAAGCAGCCACCTCAGCCTCCACCCCAGGCCCAACAGAATCCAATTCAGGTTTCAGTGTCCCTGCACAAACAATTTTAGGAAGTACAGTCACTTTTTCATTTCCATCTTTTACACACTTTGTTCCATCCCCCTTACAAGAGTCACATATTTTTACATTAACAGAACAACGCAAAGAAAAGTCCAAAAGAGTCTCATTTTTTCCCAGAGAGAGAGAAGAAAGATTTTGTTCAACAGAGTTCAAAGCAATACTTTCAGCATCTGCAACAACACTTGTAACATTCTCCGATACTCACACAGTCTCCGGTTTACTGGTATTTAATGAGACAGAACCAGAAGCTTTGTTTTCTGAGTCCAAGTTGATCTTATTATTATCCGTTTGTTTAAAACAGTGCTCCAACAGCGCTCTACAAACCGGCATAAGTTCTCTTAAGCTTTCATCTTTTTTGAGAGAGACTAGTTTATAGATTCTCCAGTTTATCTGATCCCAAAAATGAAAAGTAAAAGCAGACTGCAGATTTAAATCTTGCGTATTCGCTTTAACCCAGATAAGTAAGGTTTTAAGCTCAGTTTTTGAAATTTCAGAGTGACCTTTTTCTTGTAACATTGTCTCTAATTGATGAAAAACATCCCATTCAACTTTTGATAAATTCGTTCCCATTTTTGTGTTCTTTTAATAATTTTCTTTTTCTCTATTTTGCCTCCCAACGTCACCCAAGCGCTCTCCCGAGATAAGTTACAATTTTCTTGGCTTCGGCGGGAGAGATGATACAGTGTGCTCCTTGTTAACACTTGGGTCTCCGCAGCTGGTACTTCCACGATTTTTCTTTGTTTTTCTTCTATTCTACGTCCTCACACGAGGCACCAATATGCGGGGGACGGGACAGGTATAAGTCCAATAGTGTCAGGAACCCACGCCTTAAAAAAGGAACCCACTAGGCCGCGGCAAAATATCCAAATATGGATAACATGGTAACCAGACCAGTGAAGAGATTTTTGCTTTTATTTCCAGCACATCAGTCTCAAAATACAAAATGGAGACATGACAGCTCACTGATCCACACCAAAAAATGTCTCCTTCAACAGGGCTCATACAGCAATACATAAAATCATCTCAGACTAGAATTCAGCCAATCAGACACAGAAAACACATCTTGACAAGCATTCTATCCAATCTTATAAAACATAGGTAATGGTAGCTAAAACAAAGACTAGTTGATAAGAGACAAAGAACAGAGTTCTATTCATGCTAACCTTCTAAAGATATACATTAAATAACTTTGTTGCCATCCTAAAGCCAATTCTACAGAAGCCTATTGTTATTTGTCACGTCTACTGCTTGGGAAACTTTTCTGCTTGCATGGGAATCTTTTCTGCAATGCTAACAAAACTCCAGTCTAAGGCCTACATACTTCTTTGTAACCATTTCTTAAAAATCCTCTAACCTTATGGATTCCAACATTTCCCCCTCTCTGTTTGACCCAGAAGCTTTCATTTTCTTGTCGCTTGCTATTTGCGTTTCATAGCTCTATTGCAAAATTTCTGCTTATTATCTGCTGAAGACCTATTTTCACTAAACTGAAGCATTGCTATATTACGGCACAGCAACTTAATGCTGTGAAGACCCAATCCCTGAAAGAGAGATATGAATCACGTTTGGCAACAGTCACAAGGCATCGTTCAAAAAACTCTGGTCGATTCCAAGGCCTTAATTCAAAACCTTCGTTCATGTCAATACCCTCATCTACTGCTTTCGTGAGATTTCGTACACTCTCTGTGCTTCTACTTCCTAATTCTCCTGCTTGAATGACAAAAACTTCTCGGACTGTTTTGTTCATCATTCACCGAAGACAACAGAGTATACAAGGTGCCACTATCAATATCAGTATTAGAACACCTAATATGTAAAGACCTATCTTGCAAAGTTGCCTTAGCCAAGGTGCAAAACTCCAATTTTGAAACAAATCATCCAACCAGGAACCTCCATCTTCTTTAATTTGGGCTGTCAGATCCTTTAATTTTTGAATGCTTGTGTGAATGGATTCAGAATGATCAGACAAATTCATACAACACAATCCTTCCAATTCCTCACAACCATGTCCTTGTGCCAGTAAGAGAAAATCAATGGCTGCTCTGTTTTGAAGAGTAGCATGTCTAATACTATCAACATCGGTCAACATATCACTGATTGCGGAGGATGTGGCATTAGCTTGTTTGCTCAGCCAACATCCAACTCGATCTAATTGTCTCAATGCCACAGCTGAAGCCAATTGGGGTAGAAATATACCTGCTGAAAGCCTTCTGGCGGCATTCCAAGGCATAAAATCACTCTGACAGTTCTCATCATAATGAGGAACAGCTCTTGTTTTCCTTTGTTTCTTTTTCATCACTGCTTTGGCAGTGGGGGCAATTATGGTAAGCATACCAATGCTACAAGGGCCACCTTCAAGGTGGGCTGGAATGCCTTGCCAACCTCTGTCTCCGCAAATGATCCAATACCCTTTTGGCAATTGCCGTGGATATTGGTCCGTCTCCAGAAACACATCCCAACTGTTTGAAACATTTGCTGCCCTGAGAAGTTTTTTCAAACAAATGTTCCAATTGAAGGAAGGACTGTTTCCATTGTCAATTCCACCTGGTTTACCATTGGATTCTTTTCTGACCAAAGGAAACTCTTTCACTGGCACACCAACCAAACAGGTTGAGAAAGGCTTTTCTGGTTCCGAATTAGACAGGCGTATAGTATCCGATCCGGCAGCCTTGGCTAAGGTCACCCAAACACTCGTTTTCGGTTGATCCACAGGCAAATCTGCACGACAAAAAACAATTAAAATCAAGCAAAACAAGTATACCATTTGATTCTTCCCCATCTCTTTCAAGAACTAAGTTTTGGCAGAATTCTTTCTAAACAAAAACAATAACCTAAATTTTCAGCCAAAAATTAGCTTTGTTAAACAAACATTCAGCATTCAATTCGTATACTCATAAATAACATTGGCACAAAATCAGAGTTCATGGGTTCCACCGATGCACAAAGAACGTCAGGCACAAGAGGCGTCAGGCGAGACCCGGGATCCTTCCATTCGGTCCACGTCTGCGTACTCGCTTCCTCAGTTCTAGGCTCGACAACAGGTTCTGAAGTGCGATACGGTTTGACGTTTTTGGCAGGAACCCACTTAATTCTTCCAGCACCTGTGGAAATAGAAGCATACCCTTTGCCCCACGTTATTAATTGAAACGGGCCTTCCATCTGTCCAGAGTCAGGGTTTCTAATTAGAAGAGGAGGATGTTCTTTCAGTTTTGCCTGTGTGCTATTTGAAAAGTGTCTAAAGATTGGTGGATCTGGTTCTGTACTTGAACTATTTAGAAAATTAAAACCATACAAAGCCTTACTCAGTCTCATCTGTGGGGTGATTTCCGTTCCCCCTCTCTGTTGATCTAATATGCGTTTTAAGGTTTGATGTGTTCTTTCAATGATTGCTTGGCTTGTGGGAGAGTGGGGAATACCAAAAATGTGTCGAACACCCCATTCATTTAAAAATGTGGCCAATTTTTGAGATATGTATGCGGGACCATTGTCAGTTTTTACTTCTTGGGGTATACCCAATGAAGCAAAAGCTTGCAGGAAATGATGACAGGCATGGCTGCCAGTTTCACCTGTGTGAAGGGAAGCAAAAACTGCACCAGAGAACGTGTCTATGGAAACATGAATATTTTTAAATTTACCAAAAGAAGGCTATTTAGTAACACCTGTTTGCCACAACTGTAGGCTTTGTAAGCCTCGGGGGTTGATTGCTCCTGTAGAAACAGGAGGTTGTACCAATTGACAGTCAGGGCAAGTATGAATGATAGCTTTAGCTTGACTTTTAGTGATTTGGAACATTCGCATGAGTGCTTGTGCATTTTGGTGGAAAAAGGCATGACTCAATTTTGCTTGTTCAAAAATATTTGGCAATGTGTTAGAAATGACCATTGTCAGCTTGTCCGCTCTTGCATTTCCTTCCACTAAAAATCCAGGAAGTGAAGAATGCGCCCTAATGTGAGAAACAAAATATGGATTAGTTCTATATTGCAAAGTTATAAAAAGACATGAAAGCCCACGATGTAAAGTTTCATTACTAACATCCTTTAAAATGGAACCTTCTATTCTCCTGACTACATTAGCAACATAAGCAGAATCTGTGACCAAATTAAAAGGCTGAGGAAACAGCTGAAAAGCTCAAACTACTGCAGCAAGCTCAACAATTTGAGGGGATCCCTCTACTGTTTGAATATCAGATTCCCAAACATCAGTCTTTTGATTAAACCAAGTCACAACGGACTTGTGGCTTTTACCAGAGCCATCAGTGAAGAGAGTCACAGCATGTAAAGGTTCTTCACTTAATTTAGGTTTTTCTCTGAAACTCAGTTTTGCTTGCAGTAGTTTGTGAGCTGGATAGTGTATGGAACAAACACCTGGAAAACCTAAGAATGCATATTGTAAATCATCAGAATTTTGCATTGCCCAATTGAAATAATCATTTTTCAATGGCAAATAGATAACTGAACATTCTTGACCTGCCAAAGTTAACAATCTGGTTCTAGCCTTAATTATAATGTATGCAATCATTTCTAAAACTGAGCAAATGGTCTTTGAAAACCTGTAGGGAGGAAAAACCCATTCCATTATTAACAAAGGATCTTGGTCTGTGGCATCCCACTGGAAAATGAGACCACAAAGCTGCATCTTCTCTCCTAAGATTGCAAGAAAGAAAGGATTTTCAGGAACGCAGCGATGAGCTTGTCTTTTTTGAAGAGCTTCTGTGACTTTGTCGAGAGCAGCACGAGCTTCAGGGGTTAAAGTTCTTGGCGAAGTGATGTCGCAACTTCCTCTCAGCAAATGGAAGAGCGGACTCAGTTCATCATTGGTGATTCCCAGCATCGGTCTGACCCAGTTGATTTCTCCTAGAAGTTGTTGTAACTCTTGTAGGTTGTTGACTCTGGTTCGGATCTGAATTTTCTGTGGTATTATTGTCGTCTTCCATCGTCTTCCATCATCTTCCATCCCAGGTACTTCTAAGGTGAAACTTGTTGAATTTTCGTTGCAGAGATTTCAAGTCCAGCTTTTTGAATTTCAGCAACAACACAGTCGCGAGTTTCTTCCATCTCTTCCTTTCAAAGGACTCCACCCTTAAAGCCAATTTTTCTTTCTCTGTATCTATAGATTGACAAACACCAGAACAACCCTGTTTTTGCTTAACTGAAAAAGAGTTCCCCGGAACCACAATTTCCCGAGTGGAAGCAGCCACCTCAGCCTCCACCCCAGGCCCAACAGAATCCAATTCAGGCTTCAGTGTCCCTGCACAAACAATTTTAGGAAGTACAGTCACTTTTTCATTTCCATCTTTTACACACTTTGTTCCATCCCCCTTACAAGAGTCACATATTTTTACATTAACAGAACAACGCAAAGAAAAGTCCAAAAGAGTCTCATTTTTTCCCAGAGAGAGAGAAGAAAGATTTTGTTCAACAGAGTTCAAAGCAATACTTTCAGCATTTGCAACAACACTTGTAACATTCTCCGATACTCACACAGTCTCTGGTTTACTGGAATTTAATGAGACAGAACCAGAAGCTTTGTTTTCTGAGTCCAAGTTGATCTTATTATTATCAGTTTGTTTAAAACAGTGCTCCAACAGCGCTCTACAAACCGGCATAAGTTCTCTTAAGCTTTCATCTTTTTTGAGAGAGACTAGTTTATAGATTCTCCAGTTTATCTGATCCCAAAAATGAAAAGTAAAAGCAGACTGCAGATTTAAATCTTGCGTATTCGCTTTAACCCAGATAAGTAAGGTTTTAAGCTCAGTTTTTGAAATTTCAGAGTGACCTTTTTCTTGTAACATTGTCTCTAATTGATGAAAAACATCCCATTCAACTTTTGATAAATTCGTTCCCATTTTTGTGTTCTTTTAATAATTTTCTTTTTCGCTATTTTGCCTCCCAACGTCACCCAAGCGCTCTCCCGAGATAAGTTACTTACAATTTTCTTGGCTTCGGCGGGAGAGATGATACAGTGTGCTCCTTGTTAACACTTGGGTCTCCGCAGCTGGTACTTCCACGATTTTTCTTTGTTTTTCTTCTATTCTACGTCCTCACACGAGGCACCAATATGCGGGGGACGGGACAGGTATAAGTCCAATAGTGTCAGGAACCCACGCCTTAAAAAAGGAACCCACTAGGCCGCGGCAAAATATCCAAATATGGATAACATGGTAACCAGACCAGTGAAGAGATTTTTGCTTTTATTTCCAGCACATCAGTCTCAAAATACAAAATGGAGACATGACAGCTCACTGATCCACACCAAAAAATGTCTCCTTCAACAGGGCTCATACAGCAATACATAAAATCATCTCAGACTAGAATTCAGCCAATCAGACACAGAAAACACATCTTGACAAGCATTCTATCCAATCTTATAAAACATAGGTAATCGTAGCTAAAACAAAGACTAGTTAATAAGAGACAAAGAACAGAGTTCTATTCATGCTAACCTTCTAAAGATATACATTAAATAACCTTGTTGCCATCCTAAAGCCAATTCTACAGAAGCCTATTGTTATTTGTCACATCTACTGCATGGAAAACTTTTTCTGCTTGCATGGGAATCTTTTCTGCAATGCTAACAAAACTCCAGTCTAAGGCCTACATACTTCTTTGTAACCATTTCTTAAAAATCCTCTAACCTTATGGATTCCAACATTTCCCCCTCTCTGTTTGACCCAGAAGCTTTCATTTTCTTGTCGCTTGCTATTTGCGTTTCATAGCTCTATTGCAAAATTTCTGCTTATTATCTGCTGAAGACCTATTTTCACTAAACTGAAGCATTGCTACATTACGGCACAGCAACTTAATGCTGTGAAGACCCAATCCCTGAAAGAGAGATATGAATCACGTTTGGCAACAGTCACAAGGCATCGTTCAAAAAACTCTGGTCGATTCCAAGGCCTTAATTCAAAACCTTCGTTCATGTCAATACCCTCATCTACTGCTTTCGTGAGATTTCGTACACTCTCTGTGCTTCTACTTCCTAGTTCTCCTGCTTGAATGACAAAAACTTCTCGGACTGTTTTGTTCATCATTCGCTGAAGACAACAGAGTATACAAGGTGCCACTATCAATATCAGTATTAGAACACCTAATATGTAAAGACCTATCTTGCAAAGCTGCCTTAGCCAAGGTGCAAAACTCCAATTTTGAAACAAATCATCCAACCAGGAACCTCCATCTTCTTTAATTTGGGCTGTCAGATCCTTTAATTTTTGAATGCTTTTTTGAATGGATTCGGAATGATCAGACAAATTCATACAACACAATCCTTCCAATTCCTCACAACCATGTCCTTGTGCCAGTAAGAGAAAATCAATGGCTGCTCTGTTTTGAAGAGTAGCATGTCTAATACTATCAACATCGGTCAACATATCACTGATTGCGGAGGATGTGGCATTAGCTTGTTTGCTCAGCCAACATCCAACTCGATCTAATTGTCTCAATGCCACAGCTGAAGCCAATTGGGGTAGAAATATACCTGCTGAAAGCCTTCTGGCGGCATTCCAAGGCATAAAATCACTCTGACAGTTCTCATCATAATGAGGAACAGCTCTTGTTTTCCTTTGTTTCTTTTTCATCACTGCTTTGGCAGTGGGGGCAATTATGGTAAGCATACCAATGCTACAAGGGCCACCTTCAAGGTGGGCTGGAATGCCTTGCCAACCTCTGTCTCCGCAAATGATCCAATACCCTTTTGGCAATTGCCGTGGATATTGGTCCGTCTCCAGAAACACATCCCAACTGTTTGAAACATTTGCTGCCCTGAGAAGTTTTTTCGAACAAATGTTCCAATTGAAGGAGGGACTGTTTCCATTGTCAATTCCACCTGGTTTACCATTGGATTCTTTTCTGACCAAAGGAAACTCTTTCACTGGCACACCAACCAAACAGGTTGAGAAAGGCTTTTCTGGTTCCGAATTAGACAGACATATAGTATCCGATCCGGCAGCCTTGGCTAAGGTCACCCAAACACTCGTTTTCGGTTGATCCACAGGCAAATCTGCACGACAAAAAACAATTAAAATCAAGCAAAACAAGTATACCATTTGATTCTTCCCCATCTCTTTCAAGAACTAAGTTTTGGCAGAATTCTTTCTAAACAAAAACAATAACCTAAATTTTCAGCCAAAAATTAGCTTTGTTAAACAAACATTCAGCATTCAATTCGTATACTCATAAATAACATTGGCACAAAATCAGAGTTCATGGGTTCCACCGATGCACAAAGAACGTCAGGCACAAGAGGCGTCAGGCGAGACCCGGGATCCTTCCATTCGGTCCACGTCTGCGTACTCGCTTCCTCAGTTCTAGGCTCGACAACAGGTTCTGAAGTGCGATACGGTTTGACGTTTTTGGCAGGAACCCACTTAATTCTTCCAGCACCTGTGGAAATAGAAGCATACCCTTTGCCCCACGTTATTAATTGAAACGGGCCTTCCATCTGTCCAGAGTCAGGGTTTCTAATTAGAAGAGGAGGATGTTCTTTCAGTTTTGCCTGTGTGCTATTTGAAAAGTGTCTAAAGATTGGTGGATCTGGTTCTGTACTTGAACTATTTAGAAAATTAAAACCATACAAAGCCTTACTCAGTCTCATCTGTGGGGTGATTTCCGTTCCCCCTCTCTGTTGATCTAATATGCGTTTTAAGGTTTGATGTGTTCTTTCAATGATTGCTTGGCTTGTGGGAGAGTGGGGAATACCAAAAATGTGTCGAACACCCCATTCATTTAAAAATGTGGCCAATTTTTGAGATATGTATGCGGGACCATTGTCAGTTTTTACTTCTTGGGGTATACCCAATGAAGCAAAAGCTTGCAGGAAATGATGACAGGCATGGCTGCCAGTTTCACCTGTGTGAAGGGAAGCAAAAACTGCACCAGAGAACGTGTCTATGGAAACATGAATATTTTTAAATTTACCAAAAGAAGGCTATTTAGTAACACCTGTTTGCCACAACTGTAGGCTTTGTAAGCCTCGGGGGTTGATTGCTCCTGTAGAAACAGGAGGTTGTACCAATTGACAGTCAGGGCAAGTATGAATGATAGCTTTAGCTTGACTTTTAGTGATTTGGAACATTCGCATGAGTGCTTGTGCATTTTGGTGGAAAAAGGCATGACTCAATTTTGCTTGTTCAAAAATATTTGGCAATGTGTTAGAAATGACCATTGTCAGCTTGTCCGCTCTTGCATTTCCTTCCACTAAAAATCCAGGAAGTGAAGAATGCGCCCTAATGTGAGAAACAAAATACGGATAAGTTCTATATTGCAAAGTTATAAAAAGACATGAAAGCCCACGATGTAAAGTTTCATTACTAACATCCTTTAAAATGGAACCTTCTATTCTCCTGACTACATTAGCAACATAAGCAGAATCTGTGACCAAATTAAAAGGCTGAGGAAACAGCTGAAAAGCTCAAACTACTGCAGCAAGCTCAACAATTTGAGGGGATCCCTCTACTGTTTGAATATCAGATTCCCAAACATCAGTCTTTTGATTAAACCAAGTCACAACGGACTTGTGGCTTTTACCAGAGCCATCAGTGAAGAGAGTCACAGCATGTAAAGGTTCTTCACTTAATTTAGGTTTTTCTCTGAAACTCAATTTTGCTTGCAGTAGTTTGTGAGCTGGATAGTGTATGGAACAAACACCTGGAAAACCTAAGAATGCATATTGTAAATCATCAGAATTTTGCATTGCCCAATTGAAATAATCATTTTTCAATGGCAAATAGATAACTGAACATTCTTGACCTGCCAAAGTTAACAATCTGGTTCTAGCCTTAATTATAATGTATGCAATCATTTCTAAAACTGAGCAAATGGTCTTTGAAAACCTGTAGGGAGGAAAAACCCATTCCATTATTAACAAAGGATCTTGTTCTGTGGCATCCCACTGGAAAATGAGACCACAAAGCTGCATCTTCTCTCCTAAGATTGCAAGAAAGAAAGGATTTTCAGGAACGCAGCGATGAGCTTGTCTTTTTTGAAGAGCTTCTGTGACTTTGTCGAGAGCAGCACGAGCTTCAGGGGTTAAAGTTCTTGGCGAAGTGATGTCGCAACTTCCTCTCAGCAAATGGAAGAGCGGACTCAGTTCATCATTGGTGATTCCCAGCATCGGTCTGACCCAGTTGATTTCTCCTAGAAGTTGTTGTAACTCTTGTAGGTTGTTGACTCTGGTTCGGATCTGAATTTTCTGTGGTATTATTGTCGTCTTCCATCGTCTTCCATCATCTTCCATCCCAGGTACTTCTAAGGTGAAACTTGTTGAATTTTCGTTGCAGAGATTTCAAGTCCAGCTTTTTGAATTTCAGCAACAACACAGTCGCGAGTTTCTTCCATCTCTTCCTTTCAAAGGACTCCACCCTTAAAGCCAATTTTTCTTTCTCTGTATCTATAGATTGACAAACACCAGAACAACCATGTTTTTGCTTAACTGAAAAAGAGTTCCCCGGAACCACAATTTCCCGAGTGGAAGCAGCCACCTCAGCCTCCACCCCAGGCCCAACAGAATCCAATTCAGGTTTCAGTGTCCCTGCACAAACAATTTTAGGAAGTACAGTCACTTTTTCATTTCCATCTTTTACACACTTTGTTCCATCCCCCTTACAAGAGTCACATATTTTTACATTAACAGAACAACGCAAAGAAAAGTCCAAAAGAGTCTCATTTTTTCCCAGAGAGAGAGAAGAAAGATTTTGTTCAACAGAGTTCAAAGCAATACTTTCAGCATTTGCAACAACACTTGTAACATTCTCCCATACTCACACAGTCTCCGGTTTACTGGAATTTAATGAGACAGAACCAGAAGCTTTGTTTTCTGAGTCCAAGTTGATCTTATTATTATCAGTTTGTTTAAAACAGTGCTCCAACAGCGCTCTACAAACCGGCATAAGTTCTCTTAAGCTTTCATCTTTTTTGAGAGAGACTAGTTTATAGATTCTCCAGTTTATCTGATCCCAAAAATGAAAAGTAAAAGCAGACTGCAGATTTAAATCTTGCGTATTCGCTTTAACCCAGATAAGTAAGTTTTTAAGCTCAGTTTTTGAAATTTCAGAGTGACCTTTTTCTTGTAACATTGTCTCTAATTGATGAAAAACATCCCATTCAACTTTTGATAAATTCGTTCCCATTTTTGTGTTCTTTTAATAATTTTCTTTTTCGCTATTTTGCCTCCCAACGTCACCCAAGCGCTCTCCCGAGATAAGTTACTTACAATTTTCTTGGCTTCAGCGGGAGAGATGATACAGTGTGCTCCTTGTTAACACTTGGGTCTCCGCAGCTGGTACTTCCACCATTTTTCTTTGTTTTTCTTCTATTCTACGTCCTCACACGAGGCACCAATATGCGGGGGACGGGACAGGTATAAGTCCAATAGTGTCAGGAACCCACGCCTTAAAAAAGGAACCCACTAGGCCGCGGCAAAATATCCAAATATGGATAACATGGTAACCAGACCAGTGAAGAGATTTTTGCTTTTATTTCCATCACATCAGTCTCAAAATACAAAATGGAGACATGACAGCTCACTGATCCACACCAAAAAATGTCTCCTTCAACAGGGCTCATACAGCAATACATAAAATCATCTCAGACTAGAATTCAGCCAATCAGACACAGAAAACACATCTTGACAAGCATTCTATCCAATCTTATAAAACATAGGTAATCGTAGCTAAAACAAAGACTAGTTGATAAGAGACAAAGAACAGAGTTCTATTCATGCTAACCTTCTAAAGATATACATTAAATAACCTTGTTTCCATTTTTCACTTCTACTGCTTGGGAAACTTTTCTGCTTGCACGGAAATCTTTTCTGCTTGCATGGGAAACTTTTCGGCAATGCTAACAAAACTCCAGTCTAAGGCCTACATACTTCTTTTTAACCATTTCTTAAAAATCCTCTAACCTTATGGATTCCAACATCAGGCCTTTATCACTTCCATAGCTTTAAGCCATAACAAACACAATTCAACCAACCACCTTGCACCACGCTGTGAACACACGACGGTTCTAGAACTTGTTGATTTACGTCTAATTCAGCTGCCTCACCTCCCACAGTCCTTTTCTACTTAGCCAAAGTAATGGGCCTCAGCCCAAGGCCTTCCTTTTTTAAGCTTCTAGCTATATGCAGCAGCAAACCACTACTTTCTTCTGTGCCAAGACTTTAGGTAGACGATTTGCATCTGCCCTTCCAGTGAAACCTAATGGGGAGAGAAAAGCCTCTCAGAGATGTTTAGTCATTCCATTTTCTAGACAGGCCAAATCCAAAGAAAAGCAAGCTATGGGATTGTGTACTTGCTCTTACAAAACACCTGCTGCCCTCTGACAATCAACTAGCAGAAAACCAGCCAAACTGAGACTTGAGGCAAACGACCCTTGGAAGGGAATAATGATGTGATCAATCAAGACAACACTTTTCCAGGCTACCGAGATATTGGAAATGTCAGCAAAGGCTTGAGAGCAAAGGCTGAACAAATGGGGAAAGGGTAAAAGAATCCCAAGAAAAACATGACCAAAGGTTAAAACAATTCCAAGAAAAACATGGGCAAGTAACCTGTTGAAGCCTTCAGGAAATCAGTGGCCGCTGATTGACATAGGCCATTCAAGTTAATTGACCCCTGCACCTTCCACTCCTTTTTCATAGGGTGAATTGAGACCATGGAATCACAATTCCTTGGATTCTGTTCTTAACTTTAGGAGAGAAGTACAGCAGCTGAAGTACCTGTTACTGATGTGATACCCAGAAACACAGAGTTGACACATTTCATTCTTGGCCAATCACAACAAGCAAGACTAAGAGGATAAGGCTGGCTTATTTTCATGACATTTTTCTTGTTTGACAGCCTGCTCTGATTGCAGTGAAACTTCATCGTTAGCTTCTCTCTACAAGGAGAAAGTCCAGTTCACTGTCCTGCCCTACTGCTGCAAGTATACCATTTGGTTTGTCGAGCCAAAAAATTGAATTGGAAGGTACGGAGCTAAGAGGCGCTCCGGGGCGTCTTTCGGCAGAAGCCGCGCTAAGGAGAGCACTGTGAGCGGCACAATCGTCTTTGCGCGAAGAAGCCGCTTCTTCGGCTCCGGGAGCCGGAGAGAGCGGCAACTTCGGGAAGGTGAAGAAGCAAACTGTACAACACTGGGATTGTGTGCGCACTTTGCCAACTAATAGAAAACAGTACTTTTGCACTCTCCTGACTTTTCCAGTCACATGAACATTCGATTGGAAGCTGTTTTGGACAACTTTTCTTTTCTTCCTGCCAAACACTTGGCAGACATCTCTGCAACTTCTAGAACACCTTGGGAGATGTTTTCTGTGCTGGCACAGTTTTTCCTAGCCAGACATAGTGGAAAAGCTTTTTGCTGAGATGTAGATGAGAAGAGACGCTAAAGACGAAGGTAGGATGCTCTCCGGAGCTAAGAGCCGCTCCCGGGCGTCTTTCAGCAGAAGCCGCGCTAAGGAGAGCACTGTGAGCGGCACAATCGTCTTTGCGCGAAGAAGCCGCTTCTTCGGCTCCGGGAGCCGGAGAGAGCGGCAGCTTCGGAAAGGTGAAGAAGCAAGCTGTACAAGACTGGGATTGTGTGCGCACCTTGCCAACAGATAGAAAACAGTACCTTTGCACACTCCTGACTTTTCCAATCACATGAACATTCGATTAGAAGCTGTTTTGGACAACTTTTCTTCCTGCCAAACACTTGGCAGACCTCCGTGCAATGTCTAGAACACGATGGGAGATGTTTTCTGTGCTGGCACAATTTCACCTGGCCTGATGTAGTGGAAAAGCTTTTTGCTAAGATGTAGACGACAAGAGAGGCTAAAGAGTGGATGTAAGCAAATGACACCCATCTTCAAAATAGGCAATTAAGAGGACTCGCGATAGTACAAACCAGCCAGCCTCTTCTTTATCCCCAGGAATTTGATGAAGCAGCTCTTCCTGAAAATCCTTGCCAGGCACATGAAAGACGACCAAATAATGTAGTTAGCATGATTTTTCAGGGGAATTTCATGCTGAACATCACTTTAAACTCCTCTGATGAATCAACTTGACTGGTAGATGAAGGGAATATTATCTGCCTGGGCTTCAGGGCGGTTTTTGACATATCTCTACATGGCAGCACACATACATATGGAAGCAATAGTGCAAAGGGGAGGGAATCAGTGTCTTTTCAGTGATGCTGAGGGAAAAGACAAGAGGCAGTGGGCACACACTGAAATACAGGAGATTGCCTTTGAACATCAGTAAATGTTTCTTTACTGTGAGGGTGACTGAACCACGGCACAGACTGCCCAGAAAGATTGTGGAGCCTGGATCTTTGAAGACATTAAAAGTACACCCAGATAGAATCCTGGGCAAGAGGCTCTAGGTATCCTGGTTTAGGCAGGGGGGTTGGGCCTGGTTAGCCCCACCAACCCCTTCCACTCTCTTTCATTCTGTGCTAGTGAATTCTCTTCAAGATGCATTTCAAGCACTGGCATGACAAAGTTCTGTGCAGACAGAGATCCAAATGGACATGGCATCTAAGTTCCTTAAGCAGTGTTCAAGAAGAATGTAAAACTCTGGCACAAGTGTCTCTTCCCTAACTGAATCCCTTTAATGGGAAAATTCCCAGCTCTAGAAAGATCTTCTGATACGCATGCTTAAGACTGACACTGGCTGAGCAAATTTCTCCCTATGTGTATCTAAGACCAGTTAGGATCTTCACCCAAAGTGCTGTCAACATAGTCACAGAATGCCTATTGTTAAGAAGTGACAGCTTCCATCAGAATGGCAACTATTGGTCCACAAAATGGATTAATGGATGGGAATTATCTACGTGGGTTAAAAACAAAAATAAAGAGTTGGTCTTTATTTATCAATTTCATTGCAATATTGATAAGGGAAGAAAAAGATCTAAGTCCTTGACTTTCTGAACTCGAGGAAAGATTTTAAAAATTCCTTGTAAAAATGTATGATCACAATCAGACTATTGAAACCATTTTAGTTGGGAACAAAGTTCCAAAATTGTCTAGATAGTGGCAAAGAAGCCAAGAAAATAGGAAAGAAACAAAAAGAGAGCAAAAGAGTCAGCTTCAGTGTACAAGCTCGTTCTAGAAGTAGTCTGCTGGGAAAAGGAACCCCCAGCTAAATTTCCAATGTATTCCTGCGCTTGATTCAGTAACTGGTCAATGTAAAAACCAATCCTTTTGTACAACTTCTTCCAGCAACAAAAGCTCCAACAGGTTGACACTACCATCATGCCTGTTCCAGACATATTTAAAAGAGAAATGATGATTTTCTTGAAAACCTACTTGCATAAAAGTTGCAAGATGGTGGAGGGATTCCCACATCCTCCTTCCTCCATCTGGCTTGAAAGTATATTTGATAAAATATGCAACAAAGCACATGATTTATAAGGGAGAGTCAAATGGATGATTTGGGAATTGATCTCTTGTTGATAGTAAACTTCATATCCACTCGGTGTGACCTTTTTAAAACAAAATGTGGAGCTGAGGCATGAATCTGCCACAACAATTGTAAAGCAAACATACACACTCCCCTTCACATGCCCCCCCTTCCACACACACCTAGGCACACACAGAGATCAGCATAGCAGATCATGAACACCTTGGAAAAGACTGAAATGCTAAATGCCTCTCTTGATGGGCAAAAGAGCTGGTGCAGTAATTCAAATGCCTGGTACAAAAATTCTGTTTCATATTTAGCTCCTATTTAAAACACAGCTTTTCATTTCATTCTATTTACAGAATATTTTAATTTCATTTGTTTCTTTAAAATTACTTAGTTCTCACCTGTTGTATGTCTAGGAATATTTTCTTCCAAAAATAGAAAAAAATAGATGATATCTTTTCAGCAGAAAACATTGGTTGATACAATTTTAAACCATCATGATATGGAAGAATTCTTCTGTCCCTCTCGAAGGTGGAAGAAGCATTTGGATCACAGATCATCTACAATGAAATACTTGACATGTTTAAGATGCTTTCAATCAATTTTGATCGTCAATTGCTTATTCGTTGTAAACAGTAATTTTTCAGTGAAGGGAAAGTGTGTGTGGTATATCTACATGATGTGTTCAAAGCCAGTTCCTACTAATGGCCAGGCTGAATTCCAGTAAATAATGTCCCGAATGATATTTTGCCGCCTTCTTTGGCACTTCATGAAATCTTACCCCGATGAAGTGCTGAAACACAGAGATTTTCTCTTAGAGAGTGTCTCATGTTGTAACCCATCCCATGGATTTTATGCTGTAATTCTTATCTCTTTTAAAATTTACTATCTTCTGTACAGTTTTCATGAAACTTTCTGTTACAGTAGTGAATAGCACAGATAAATGTCATTTTGTACAACTTTGAATTTACCCCAAGAGCTGAGAGAAAACTTGCTCCTATACTTCAATCCGAGTTTCTTCTATAGTCCAACTTTGTTTCTCTACCATCAAGCTTCTCCTTTGTTGCTGCTCCAAGCCCCGTCCAAGGTGACCTTGAATACTTTCAGGGAGGGGACACCCACAACTTCTCTGGGCAACCTGTTCCAGTGTTCCAGCACTCCCACAGTAAAAAAGGCCTTCCTTTCATCTAATATGTGTAGGAAATCATAAATCTAGGCATAGAAGCTTGGAGTGCAAATTTGAAATTCTTTGGATTTGAAGCACATTTTATATGAATACTGACTTACAGATGACTAAAAGATGTTGATGGGCATTTGAGCTGACAAGTTTTGAAAAAGTGCACGGAAATTAAAATTGAAACCACTAAAATTAAAAACTCCTTGCCATTTTCTTTTTCCTCTCCTATTCAAAATTGCATATGTCAGATATCAGTGCTTCATGCAAACATCTCAGATGCTCTCAGAGAAAAAGCTTTTCTTTCAGACTAAGTTGCGGTTGACGTAGAACACTAGCAGGAGTGAAAGTTTTTCTGGGCATCGGGGCAGCACCTTCTCCTTGGATTTGTGTGCAGAATGCATTTTATCCAAACTGGAAAATAGATCCCAGCTCTGTTCTATTCATCATTCTTACTTCATCAGGCCTGAAGATTCTGTGAAAAGTAGCCTGTGGACCTTGAAGATAGCGCATGTGAAACAGATGAGAGGTGATAGAGAAGTTGAGGGAGAGAAGAAAGAGCATATGGCTGAAACCAGAAAGTATTTCTTCACATGATCATGGAAGATTGCAGGAGCCACTTGGTGCTATCAAACCAACCCGACTTGGCACTGGTGCCACCTTGGGTCTGGGAGCCATCTTGCATATCGTGCATTTTAAGGAGCCAGCTGGCCACTCCCAGCCATATGCCCCCAAACACAAACCACGGCCCTTTTCTCTGGCAAACAAAACTCAGCTGCCCAGCTTTTTGATGGCAGATGGCAGGAGCCACTTGGTACTATCAAACCAGCCCGACTTGGCACTGGTGCCACCTTGGATCTGGGAACCATCCTGCGTATCGAGCATTTTAAGGAGCCAGCCGGCCACTCCCATCCATATGCCCCCAAAAACAAACCACGGACCTTTACTCTGGCAAACAAAAATCAGCTGCCCCGCTTCTGGATGGCAGATTGCAGGAGCCACTTTGCACCATCAAACCAGCCCGACTTGGCAGTGGTGCCACCTTGGATCTGGGAACCGTCCTGCCTATCGTGGATTTTCAGGGGCCAGCCGGCCACTCTCAGCCGTAGGCCCCAAACACCAAACACGGCCCTTTCCTCTGGCAAACAAAACTCAACTGCCCCTCTTCTGGATGGCAGATTGCAGGAGCCACTTGGTACTATCAAACCAGCCCGACTTGGCACTGGTGCCACCTTGGATCTGGGAACCATCCTGCGTATCGTACATATTCAGGAACCAGCCGAACACTGCTGGCCATAGGCGCCCAAACACAAACCTTGGCACGTTTCCCTGGCAAACAAAAGTAAGCTGCCCCGCTTCTGGATGGCAGTTTGCAGGAGCCAATTGGTACTATCAAACCAGCCCAACTTGGCACTGGTACCACCTTGGATCTGGGAACCATCCTGCGTATCGTGGATTTTCAGGGGCCAGCCGACCACTCCCAGCCATATGTCCCCAAACACAAACCTCGGCCCTTTTCTCTGGCAAACAAAACTCAACTGCCCCTCTTCTGGATGACAGTTTGCAGGAGCCACTTGGTACTACAAAAACAGCCCGACTTGGCACTGGTGCCACCTTGGGTCTGGTTACCATCCTGCGTATCGTGCATTTTAAGGAGCCAGCTGGCCACTCCCAGCCATATGCCCCCAAACACAACCCACAACCCTTTTCTCTGGCAAACAAAACTCAGTTGCCCAGCTTCTGGATGGCAGATTGCAGGAGCCACTTGGTACTATCAAACCAGCCCAACTTGGCAGTGGTGCCACCTTGGGTCTGGGAACCATCCTGCGAATTGTGGATTGTCAGGAGCCAGCCGACCACTCTCGGCCACAGACCCCAATCAAAAACAACGGCCCGTTTCCCTGGAAAAAAAAAACTCAGCTTCCCCGCTTCTGGATGGCAGATTGCAGGAGGCACTTGACACTGTCAAACTAGCCTGACTTGCCACTGGTGCCACCTTGGGTCTGGGAACCATCCTGCGTATCGTGGATTCTAAGGAGCCAGCCGGCCACTCCCAGCCACAGGCCCCCAAACAAAAACAACAGCCCTTTTTTCTGGCAAACAAAACTTAGCTGCCTCGCTTCTGGATGGCAGATTGCAGGAGCCACTTGGGACTATTAAACCAGCCCAACTTGGCACTGGTGGCACCTTGGGTCTGGGAACCATCCTGCCTATCGTGGATTTAAAGGAGCCAGCCGGCCACTCCCAGCCACAGGCCCCCAAACACAAACAACGGCGCTTTTCCCCGGAAAACAAAACTCGCCTGCCAACTTTTTGATAGCAGATTGCAGGAGACACTTGGTACTATCAAACCAGCCCGACTTGGCGCTGGTGCCACCATGGGTCTGGTAACCCTTTTGCCTATCGTACCTTTCCAGGAGCCAGCCAGTCACTCCCAGCCATAGGCCCCCAGACACAAACCTCAGCCCGTTTTCCTGGCAAACAAAAGTAAGCTGCCCCGCTTCTGGATGGCAGATTGCAGGACGCACTTGGTACTACAAAAACAGCCCGACTTGGCAGTGGGGCCAACTTGGATCTGGGAACCATCCTGCTTATCGAGCATTTTAAGGAGCCAGCCGGTCACTCTCAGCCATAGGCCCCAGACACAAACCTTGGACCTTTTCTCTGGCAAACAAAAATCAGCTGCCCCGCTTCTGGATGGCAGATTGCAGGAGCCACTTTGCACCATCTAACCAGCCCGACGTGGCACTGGTGCCACCTTGGATCTGGGAACCATCCTGCCTAGCGTGGATTTTCAGGGGCCAGCCGGCCACTCTCAGCCATAGGCCCCCAAACACAAACCACGGCCCTTTTCTCTGGCAAACAAAACTCAACTGCCCCTCTTCTGGATGGCAGTTTGCAGCAGCCACTTGATACAACAAAAACAGCCTGACTTGGCACTGGTGCCATCTTGGGTCTGGTTACAATCCTGCGTATCGTGCATTTTAAGGAGCCAGCCGGCCACTCCCAGCCATATGCCCCCAAACACAACCCACGGCCCTTTTCTCTGGCAAACAAAACTCAGCTGCCCCGCTTCTGGATGGCAGATCGCAGGAGCCACTTGGTATTATCAAACCAGCCCGACTTGGCACTGGTGCCACCTTGGGTCTGGGAACCATCCTGCGTATTGTGGATTGTCAGGAGCCAGCCGACCACTCTCGGCCACAGACCCCAATCAAAAACAACGGTGCTTTTCCCTGGAAAACAAAACTCGCCTGCCAACTTTTTGATGGCAGATTGCAGGAGCCACTTGGTACTATCAAACCAGCCCAACTTGGCACTGGTGCCACTATGGGTCTGGTCACCATCCTGCCTATCGTAGCTTTTCAGGAGCCAGCCGGTCACTCCCAGCCATAATCCCCCAGACACAAACCTCGGCCCGTTTCCCTGGCAATCAAAACTAAGCTGCCCTGCTTCTGGATGGCAGATTGCAGGACGCACTTGGTACTACAAAAACAGCCTGACTTGGCAGTGGTACCACCTTCGGTCTGGGAACCATCCTGCGTATCGAGCATTTTAAGGAGCCAACCGGCCACTCCAAACCATATGCCCCCAAAAACAATCCACAGAACTTTTCTCTGGCAAACAAAAATCAGCTGCCCCGCTTCTGGATGGCAGATTGCAGGAGCCACTTTGCACCATCAAACCAGCCCGACTGACTCCTGAAAATCAACCATACGCATGATGGCTTCCAGACCCAAGGTGGCACCAGGGCCAAGTCGGGCTGGTTTAATAGTACCAAGTGGCTCCTGTAATCTGCCATCCAGAAGCGGGGCAGCTGATTTTTTTTTGCCAGAGAAAAGGTCCGCGGTTTTTTTTTGGGGGCATGTGGCTGGGAGTGGCCGGCTGGCTCATTAGAATCCACGATACGCAGGATAGTTCCCAGAGCCAAGGTGGCACCAGTGCCAAGTCGGGCTGGTTTGATAGTACCAAGTGGCTCCTGCAATCTGCCATCCAGAAGAGGGGCAGTTGAGTTTTGTTTGCCAGAGAAAAGCGCCGTTGTTTTTGTTTTTCGGGGCCTGTGGCTGGGAGTGGCCGGCTGGCCCCTGAAAATCCACGATACGCAGGATGGTTCCCAGACCCAAGGTGGCACCAGTGCCAAGTCAGGCTGGTTTGATAGTCCCAATTGGCTCCTGCAATCTGCCATCCAGAAGCGGGGCAGCTGAGTTTTGTTTGCCAGAGAAAAGGGCTGTGGTTTGTGTTTGGGGGCCTGTGACTGGGAGTGGCCGGCTGGCTCCTTAGAATCCACGATACGCAAGTCGGTTCCCAGAGCCAAGGTGGCACCAGTGGCAAGTCAGGCTGGTTTGACAGTGTCAGGTGCCTCCTGCAATCTGCCATCCAGAAGCGGGGCAGCTGAGTTTTGTTTGCCAGAGAAAAGGGCCGTGGGTTGTGTTTGGGGGCATATGGAAGGGAGTGGCCGGCTGGCCCCTTAAAATCCACGATACGCAGGATGGTTCCCAGATCCAAGGTGGTACCAGTGCCAAGTTGGGCTGGTTTGATAGTACCAAGTGGCTCCCGCAATCTGCCATCCAGAAGCGGGGCAGCTTACTTTTGTTTGCCAGGGAAAAGCTCCAAGGTTTGTGTCTGGGGGCCTATGGCCAGCAGTGTTCGGCTGGCTCCTTAAAATGCTCGATACGCAGGATGGTTCCCAGATCCAAGGTGGCACCAGTGCCAAGTCGGGCTGGTTTGATAGTACCAAGTGGCTCCTGCAAACTGCCATCCAGAAGAGGGGCAGTTGAGTTTTGTTTGCCAGAGAAAAGGGCCGAGGTTAGTGTTTGGGGGCATATGGCTGGGAGTGACCGGCTGGCCCCTGAAAATCCACGATAGGTCGGATGTTTCCCAGATCCATGGTGGCACCAGTGCCAAGTCGGGCTTGTTTGATAGTACCAAGTGTCTCCTGCAATCTGCTATCAAAAAGTTGGCAGGCGAGTTTTGTTTTCCGGGGAAAAGCGCCGTTGTTTGTGTTTGGGGGCCTGTGGCTGGGAGTGGCCGGCTGGCTCCTTAGAATCCACGATACGCAGGATGGTTCCCAGACCCAAGGTGCCACCAGTGCCAAGTTGGGCTGGTTTAATAGTCCCAAGTGGCTCCTGCAATCTGCCATCCAGAAGCGAGGCAGCTAAGTTTTGTTTGCCAAAAAAAAGGGCTGTTGTTTTTGTTTGGGGGCCTGTGGCTGGGAGTGGCCGGCTGGCTCCTTAGAATCCACGATACGCAGGATGGTTCCCAGACCCAAGGTGGCACCAGTGGCAAGTCAGGCTGGTTTGACAGTGTCAAGTGCCTCCTGCAATCTGCCATCCAGAAGCGGGGAAGCTGAGTTTTTTTTTTCCAGGGAAACGGGCCGTTGTTTTTGATTGGGGTTTGTGGCCGAGAGTGGTCGGCTGGCTCCTGACAATCCACAATTCGCAGGATGGTTCCCAGACCCAAGGTGGTACCAGTGCCAAGTTGGGCTGGTTTGATAGTACCAAGTGGCTCCTGCAAACTGCCATCCAGAAGCGGGGCAGCTGACTTTTGTTTGCCAGGGAAACGTGCCAAGGTTTGGGTTTGGGGGCCTATGGCCAGCAGTGTTCGGCTGGTTCCTGAATATGTACGATACGCAGGATGGTTCCCAGATCCAAGGTGGCACCAGTGCCAAGTCGGGCTGGTTTGATAGTACCAAGTGGCTCCTGCAATCTGCCATCCAGAAGAGGGGCAGTTGAGTTTTGTTTGCCAGAGGAAAGGGCCGTGTTTGGTGTTTGGGGCCTACGGCTGAGAGTGGCCGGCTGGCCCCTGAAAATCCACGATAGGCAGGATGGTTACCAGATCCAAGGTGGCACCACTGCCAAGTCGGGCTGGTTTGATGGTGCAAAGTGGCTCCTGCAATCTGCCATCCAGAAGCGGGGCAGCTGATTTTTGTTTGCCAGAGTAAAGGTCCGTGGTTTGTTTTTGGGGGCATATGGATGGGAGTGGCCGGCTGGCTCCTTAAAATGCTCGATACGCAGGATGGTTCCCAGATCCAAGGTGGAACCACTGCCAAGTCGAGCTGGTTTGATGGTGCAAAGTATCTCCTGCAATCTGCCATCCAGAAGCGGGGCAGCTTACTTTTGTTTGCCAGGGAAACGGGCCAAGGTTTGTGTCTGGGGCCTATGGCTGAGAGTGACCGGCTGGCTCCTGAAAAGCTACAATAGGCAGGATGGTTACCAGACCCATGGTGGCACCAGTGCCAAGTCGGGCTGGTTTGATAGTATCAAGTGGCTCCTGCCATCTGCCATCAAAAAGCTGGGCAGCTGAGTTTTGTTTGCCAGAGAAAAGGGCCGTGGTTTGTGTTTGGGGGCATATGGCTGGGAGTGGCCAGCTGGCTCCTTAAAATGCACGATATGCAAGATGGCTCCCAGACCCAAGGTGGCACCAGTGCCAAGTCGGGTTGGTTTGATAGCACCAAGTGGCTCCTGCAATCTTCCATGATCATGTGAAGAAATACTTTCTGGTTTCAGCCATATGCTCTTTCTTCTCTCCCTCAACTTCTCTATCACCTCTCATCTGTTTCACATGCGCTATCTTCAAGGTCCACAGGCTACTTTTCACAGAATCTTCAGGCCTGATGAAGTAAGAATGATGAATAGAACAGAGCTGGGATCTATTTTCCAGTTTGGATAAAATGCATTCTGCACACAAATCCAAGGAGAAGGTGCTGCCCCGATGCCCAGAAAAACTTTCACTCCTGCTAGTGTTCTACGTCAACCGCAACTTAGTCTGAAAGAAAAGCTTTTTCTCTGAGAGCATCTGAGATGTTTGCATGAAGCACTGATATCTGACATATGCAATTTTGAATAGGAGAGGAAAAAGAAAATGGCAAGGAGTTTTTAATTTTAGTGGTTTCAATTTTAATTTCCGTGCACTTTTTCAAAACTTGTCAGCTCAAATGCCCATCAACATCTTTTAGTCATCTGTAAGTCAGTATTCATATAAAATGTGCTTCAAATCCAAAGAATTTCAAATTTGCACTCCAAGCTTCTATGCCTAGATTTATGATTTCCTACACATATTAGATGAAAGGAAGGCCTTTTTTACTGTGGGAGTGCTGGAACACTGGAACAGGTTGCCCAGAGAAGTTGTGGGTGTCCCCTCCCTGAAAGTATTCAAGGTCACCTTGGACGGGGCTTGGAGCAGCAACAAAGGAGAAGCTTGATGGTAGAGAAACAAAGTTGGACTATAGAAGAAACTCGGATTGAAGTATAGGAGCAAGTTTTCTCTCAGCTCTTGGGGTAAATTCAAAGTTGTACAAAATGACATTTATCTGTGCTATTCACTACTGTAACAGAAAGTTTCATGAAAACTGTACAGAAGATAGTAAATTTTAAAAGAGATAAGAATTACAGCATAAAATCCATGGGATGGGTTACAACATGAGACACTCTCTAAGAGAAAATCTCTGTGTTTCAGCACTTCATCGGGGTAAGATTTCATGAAGTGCCAAAGAAGGCGGCAAAATATCATTCGGGACATTATTTACTGGAATTCAGCCTGGCCATTAGTAGGAACTGGCTTTGAACACATCATGTAGATATACCACACACACTTTCCCTTCACTGAAAAATTACTGTTTACAACGAATAAGCAATTGACGATCAAAATTGATTGAAAGCATCTTAAACATGTCAAGTATTTCATTGTAGATGATCTGTGATCCAAATGCTTCTTCCACCTTCGAGAGGGACAGAAGAATTCTTCCATATCATGATGGTTTAAAATTGTATCAACCAATGTTTTCTGCTGAAAAGATATCATCTATTTTTTTCTATTTTTGGAAGAAAATATTCCTAGACATACAACAGGTGAGAATTAAGTAATTTTAAAGAAACAAATGAAATTAAAATATTCTGTAAATAGAATGAAATGAAAAGCTGTGTTTTAAATAGGAGCTAAATATGAAACAGAATTTTTGTACCAGGCATTTGAATTACTGCACCAGCTCTTTTGCCCATCAAGAGAGGCATTTAGCATTTCAGTCTTTTCCAAGGTGTTCATGATCTGCTATGCTGATCTCTGTGTGTGCCTAGGTGTGTGTGGAAGGGGGGGCATGTGAAGGGGAGTGTGTATGTTTGCTTTACAATTGTTGTGGCAGATTCATGCCTCAGCTCCACATTTTGTTTTAAAAAGGTCACACCGAGTGGATATGAAGTTTACTATCAACAAGAGATCAATTCCCAAATCATCCATTTGACTCTCCCTTATAAATCATGTGCTTTGTTGCATATTTTATCAAATATACTTTCAAGCCAGATGGAGGAAGGAGGATGTGGGAATCCCTCCACCATCTTGCAACTTTTATGCAAGTAGGTTTTCAAGAAAATCATCATTTCTCTTTTAAATATGTCTGGAACAGGCATGATGGTAGTGTCAACCTGTTGGAGCTTTTGTTGCTGGAAGAAGTTGTACAAAAGGATTGGTTTTTACATTGACCAGTTACTGAATCAAGCGCAGGAATACATTGGAAATTTAGCTGGGGGTTCCTTTTCCCAGCAGACTACTTCTAGAACGAGCTTGTACACTGAAGCTGACTCTTTTGCTCTCTTTTTGTTTCTTTCCTATTTTCTTGGCTTCTTTGCCACTATCTAGACAATTTTGGAACTTTGTTCCCAACTAAAATGGTTTCAATAGTCTGATTGTGATCATACATTTTTACAAGGAATTTTTAAAATCTTTCCTCGAGTTCAGAAAGTCAAGGACTTAGATCTTTTTCTTCCCTTATCAATATTGCAATGAAATTGATAAATAAAGACCAACTCTTTATTTTTGTTTTTAACCCACGTAGATAATTCCCATCCATTAATCCATTTTGTGGACCAATAGTTGCCATTCTGATGGAAGCTGTCACTTCTTAACAATAGGCATTCTGTGACTATGTTGACAGCACTTTGGGTGAAGATCCTAACTGGTCTTAGATACACATAGGGAGAAATTTGCTCAGCCAGTGTCAGTCTTAAGCATGCGTATCAGAAGATCTTTCTAGAGCTGGGAATTTTCCCATGAAAGGGATTCAGTTAGGGAAGAGACACTTGTGCCAGAGTTTTACATTCTTCTTGAACACTGCTTAAGGAACTTAGATGCCATGTCCATTTGGATCTCTGTCTGCACAGAACTTTGTCATGCCAGTGCTTGAAATGCATCTTGAAGAGAATTCACTAGCACAGAATGAAAGAGAGTGGAAGGGGTTGGTGGGGCTAACCAGGCCCAACCCCCCTGCCTAAACCAGGATACCTAGAGCCTCTTGCCCAGGATTCTATCTGGGTGTACTTTTAATGTCTTCAAAGATCCAGGCTCCACAATCTTTCTGGGCAGTCTGTGCCGTGGTTCAGTCACCCTCACAGTAAAGAAACATTTACTGATGTTCAAAGGCAATCTCCTGTATTTCAGTGTGTGCCCACTGCCTCTTGTCTTTTCCCTCAGCATCACTGAAAAGACACTGATTCCCTCCCCTTTGCACTATTGCTTCCATATGTATGTGTGCTGCCATGTAGAGATATGTCAAAAACCGCCCTGAAGCCCAGGCAGATAATATTCCCTTCATCTACCAGTCAAGTTGATTCATCAGAGGAGTTTAAAGTGATGTTCAGCATGAAATTCCCCTGAAAAATCATGCTAACTACATTATTTGGTCGTCTTTCATGTGCCTGGCAAGGATTTCCAGGAAGAGCTGCTTCATCAACTTCCTGGGGATAAAAAAGAGGCTGGCTGGTTTGTACTATCGCGAGTCCTCTGAATTGCCTTTTTTGAAGATGGGTGTCATTTGCTTACATCCACTCTTTAGCCTCTCTTGTCGTCTACATCTTAGCAAAAAGCTTTTCCACTACATCTGGCAAGGAGAAATTGTGCCAGCACAGAAAACATCTCCCATCGTGTTCTAGACATTGCACGGAGGTCTGCCAAGTGTTTGGCAGGAAGAAAAGAAAAGTTGTCCAAAACAGCTTCCAATCGAATGTTCATGTGATTGGAAAAGTCAGGAGAGTGCAAAAGTACTGTTTTCTATCAGTTGGCAAGGTGCGCACACAATCCCAGTGTTGTACAGCTTGCTTCTTCACCTTTCCGAAGCTGCCGCTCTCCCCGGCTCCCGGAGCCGAAGAAGTGGCTTCTTCGCGCAAAGACGATTGTGCCGCTCACAGTGCTCTCCTTAGCGCGGCTTCTGCTGAAAGACACCCGGGAGCGGCTCTTAGCTCCGGACAGCATCCTACCTTCGTCTTTAGCGCCTCTTCTCATCTACATCTCAGCAAAGCGCTTTCCCACTATGTCTGGCTAGGAAAAACTGTGCCAGCACAGAAAACATCTCCCATCGTGTTCTAGAAGTTGCAGAGATGTCTGCCAAGTGTTTGGCAGGAAGAAAAGAAAAGTTGTCCAAAACAGCTTCCAATCGAATGTTCATGTGATTGGAAAAGTCAGGAGAGTGCAAAAGTACTGTTTTCTATCAGTTGGCAAGGTGCGCACACAATCCCAGTGTTGTACAGCTTGCTTCTTCACCTTTCCGAAGCTGCCGCTCTCCCCGGCTCCCGGAGCCGAAGAAGCGGCTTCTTCGCGCAAAGACGATTGTGCCGCTCACAGTGCTCTCCTTAGCGCGGCTTCTGCCGAAAGACGCCCGGGAGCGGCTCTTAGCTCCGGACAGCATCCTACCTTCGTCTTTCGCTTCTTTTGTAGTCTACATCTTAGCAAAACGCTTTCCCACTATGTCTGGCTAGGAAAAATTGTGCCAGCACAGAAAACATCTCCCATCGTGTTCTAGAAGTTGCAGAGATGTCTGCCAAGTGTTTGGCAGGAAGAAAAGAAAAGTTGTCCAAAACAGCTTCTAATCGAATGTTCATGTGATTAGAAAAGTCAGGAGAGTGCAAAGGTACTGTTTTCTATCAGTTGGCAAGGTGCGCTCACAATCCCAGTGTTGTACAGCTTTCTTCTTCACCTTCCCGAAGCTGCCGCTCTCTCCGGCTCCCGGAGCCGAAGAAGCGGCTTCTTCGCGCAAAGACGATTGTGCCGCTCACAGTGCTCTCCTTAGCGCGGCTTCTGCCGAAAGACGCCCCGGAGCGCCTCTTAGCTCCGTACCTTCCAATTCAATTTTTTGGCTCGACAAACCAAATGGTATACCTGCAGCTGTAGGGCAGGACAGTGAACTCGACTTTTTCCTTGTAGAGAGAAGCTAATGAAAAAGTTTCACTGCAATCAGAGCAGGCTGTCAAACAAGAAAAATGTCATGAACATAAGCCAGCCTTATCCTCTTAGTCTTGCTTGTTGTGATTGGCCAAGAATGAAATGTGTCAACTCTGTGTTTCTGGGTATCACATCAGTAACAGGTACTTCAGCTGCTGTACTTCTCTCCTAAAGTTAAGAACAGAATCCAAGGAATTGTGATTCCATGGTCTCAATTCACCCTATGAAAAAGGAGTGGAAGGTGCAGGGGTCAATTAACTTGAATGGCCTATGTCAATCAGCGGCCACTGATTTCCTGAAGGCTTCAACAGGTTACTTGCCCATGTTTTTCTTGGAATTGTTTTAACCTTTGGTCATGTTTTTCTTGGGATTCTTTTACCCTTTCCCCATTTGTTCAGCCTTTGCTCTCAAGCCTTTGCTGACATTTCCAATATCTCGGTAGCCTGGAAAAGTGTTGTCTTGATTGATCACATCATTATTCCCTTCCAAGGGTCGTTTGCCTCAAGTCTCAGTTTGGCTGGTTTTCTGCTAGTTGATTGTCAGAGGGCAGCAGGTGTTTTGTAAGAGCAAGTACACAATCCCATAGCTTGCTTTTCTTTGGATTTGGCCTGTCTAGAAAATGGAATGACTAAACATCTCTGAGAGGCTTTTCTCTCCCCATTAGGTTTCACTGGAAGGGCAGATGCAAATCGTCTACCTAAAGTCTTGGCACAGAAGAAAGTAGTGGTTTGCTGCTGCATATAGCTAGAAGCTTAAAAAAGGAAGGCCTTGGGCTGAGGCCCATTACTTTGGCTAAGTAGAAAAGGACTGTGGGAGGTGAGGCAGCTGAATTAGACGTAAATCAACAAGTTCTAGAACCGTCGTGTGTTCACAGCGTGGTGCAAGGTGGTTGGTTGAATTGTGTTTGTTATGGCTTAAAGCTATGGAAGTGATAAAGGCCTGATGTTGGAATCCATAAGGTTAGAGGATTTTTAAGAAATGGTTAAAAAGAAGTATGTAGGCCTTAGACTGGAGTTTTGTTAGCATTGCCGAAAAGTTTCCCATGCAAGCAGAAAAGATTTCCGTGCAAGCAGAAAAGTTTCCCAAGCAGTAGAAGTGAAAAATGGAAACAAGGTTATTTAATGTATATCTTTAGAAGGTTAGCATGAATAGAACTCTGTTCTTTGTCTCTTATCAACTAGTCTTTGTTTTAGCTACGATTACCTATGTTTTATAAGATTGGATAGAATGCTTGTCAAGATGTGTTTTCTGTGTCTGATTGGCTGAATTCTAGTCTGAGATGATTTTATGTATTGCTGTATGAGCCCTGTTGAAGGAGACATTTTTTGGTGTGGATCAGTGAGCTGTCATGTCTCCATTTTGTATTTTGAGACTGATGTGCTGGAAATAAAAGCAAAAATCTCTTCACTGGTCTGGTTACCATGTTATCCATATTTGGATATTTTGTCGCGGCCTAGTGGGTTCCTTTTTTAAGGCGTGGGCTCCTGACACCATTGGACTTATACCTGTCCCGTCCCCCGCATATTGGTGCCTCGTGTGAGGACGTAGAATAGAAGAAAAACAAAGAAAAATCGTGGAAGTACCAGCTGCGGAGACCCAAGTGTTAACAAGGAGCACACTGTATCATCTCTCCCGCCGAAGCCAAGAAAATTGTAAGTAACTTATCTCGGGAGAGCGCTTGGGTGACGTTGGGAGGCAAAATAGAGAAAAAGAAAATTATTAAAAGAACACAAAAATGGGAATGAATTTATCAGAAGTTGAATGGGATGTTTTTCATCAATTAGAGACAATGTTACAAGAAAAAGGTCACTCTGAAATTTCAAAAACTGAGCTTAAAAACTTACTTATCTGGGTTAAAGCGAATACGCAAGATTTAAATCTGCAGTCTGCTTTTACTTTTCATTTTTGGGATCAGATAAACTGGAGAATCTATAAACTAGTCTCTCTCAAAAAAGATGAAAGCTTAAGAGAACTTATGCCGGTTTGTAGAGCGCTGTTGGAGCACTGTTTTAAACAAACTGATAATAATAAGATCAACTTGGACTCAGAAAACAAAGCTTCTGGTTCTGTCTCATTAAATTCCAGTAAACCGGAGACTGTGTGAGTATCGGAGAATGTTACAAGTGTTGTTGCAAATGCTGAAAGTATTGCTTTGAACTCTGTTGAACAAAATCTTTCTTCTCTCTCTCTGGGAAAAAATGAGACTCTTTTGGACTTTTCTTCGTGTTGTTCTGTTAATGTAAAAATATGTGACTCTTGTAAGGGGGATGGAACAAAGTGTGTAAAAGATGGAAATGAAAAAGTGACTGCACTTCCTAAAATTGTTTGTGCAGGGACACTGAAACCTGAATTGGATTCTGTTGGGCCTGGGGTGGAGGCTGAGGTGGCTTCTTCCACTCGGGAAATTGTGGTTCCGGGGAACTCTTTTTCAGTTAAGCAAAAACAGGGTTGTTCTGGTGTTTGTCAATCTATAGATACAGAGAAAGAAAAATTGGCTTTAAGGGTGGAGTCCTTTGAAAGGAAGAGATGGAAGAAACTCGCGACTGTGTTGTTGCTGAAATTCAAAGGCTGGACTTGAAATCTCTGCAACGAAAATTCAACAAGTTTCACCTTAGAAGTACCTGGGATGGAAGATGATGGAAGACGATGGAAGACGACAAGAAGACCACAGAAAATTCAGATCCGAACCAGAGTCAACAACCTACAAGAGTTACAACAACTTCTAGGAGAAATCAACTGGGTCAGACCGATGCTGGGAATCACCAATGATGAACTGAGTCCGCTCTTCCATTTGCTGAGAGGAAGTTGCGACATCACTTCGCCAAGAACTTTAACCCCTGAAGCTCGTGCTGCTCTCGACAAAGTCACAGAAGCTCTTCAAAAAAGACAAGCTCATCGCTGCGTTCCTGAAAATCCTTTCTTTCTTGCAATCTTAGGAGAGAAGATGCAGCTTTGTGGTCTCATTTTCCAGTGGGATGCCACAGAACAAGATCCTTTGTTAATAATGGAATGGGTTTTTCCTCCCTACAGGTTTTCAAAGACCATTTGCTCAGTTTTAGAAATGATTGCATACATTATAATTAAGGCTAGAACCAGATTGTTAACTTTGGCAGGTCAAGAATGTTCAGTTATCTATTTGCCATTGAAAAATGATTATTTCAATTGGGCAATGCAAAATTCTGATGATTTACAATATGCATTCTTAGGTTTTCCAGGTGTTTGTTCCATACACTATCCAGCTCACAAACTACTGCAAGCAAAATTGAGTTTCAGAGAAAAACCTAAATTAAGTGAAGAACCTTTACATGCTGTGACTCTCTTCACTGATGGCTCTGGTAAAAGCCACAAGTCCGTTGTGACTTGGTTTAATCAAAAGACTGATGTTTGGGAATCTGATATTCAAACAGTAGAGGGATCCCCTCAAATTGTTGAGCTTGCTGCAGTAGTTTGAGCTTTTCAGCTGTTTCCTCAGCCTTTTAATTTGGTCACAGATTCTGCTTATGTTGCTAATGTAGTCAGGAGAATAGAAGGTTCCATTTTAAAGGATGTTAGTAATGAAACTTTACATCGTTGGCTTTCATGTCTTTTTATAACTTTGCAATATAGAACTTATCCGTATTTTGTTTCTCACATTAGGGCGCATTCTTCACTTCCTGGATTTTTAGTGGAAGGAAATGCAAGAGCGGACAAGCTGACAATGGTCATTTCTAACACATTGCCAAATATTTTTGAACAAGCAAAATTGAGTCATGCCTTTTTCCACCAAAATGCACAAGCACTCATGCGAATGTTCCAAATCACTAAAAGTCAAGCTAAAGCTATCATTCATACTTGCCCTGACTGTCAATTGGTACAACCTCCTGTTTCTACAGGAGCAATCAACCCCCGAGGCTTACAAAGCCTACAGTTGTGGCAAACAGGTGTTACTAAATAGCCTTCTTTTGGTAAATTTAAAAATATTCATGTTTCCATAGACACGTTCTCTGGTGCAGTTTTTGCTTCTCTTCACACAGGTGAAACTGGCAGCCATGCCTGTCATCATTTCCTGCAAGCTTTTGCTTCATTGGGTATACCCCAAGAAGTAAAAACTGACAATGGTCCCGCATACATATCTCAAAAATTGGCCACATTTTTAAATGAATGGGGTGTTCGACACATTTTTGGTATTCCCCACTCTCCCACAAGCCAAGCAATCATTGAAAGAACACATCAAACCTTAAAACGCATATTAGATCAACAGAGAGGGGGAACGGAAATCACCCCACAGATGAGACTGAGTAAGGCTTTGTATGGTTTTAATTTTCTAAATAGTTCAAGTACAGAACCAGATCCACCAATCTTTAGACACTTTTCAAATAGCACACAGGCAAAACTGAAAGAACATCCTCCTCTTCTAATTAGAAACCCTGACTCTGGACAGATGGAAGGCCCGTTTCAATTAATAACGTGGGGCAAAGGGTATGCTTCTATTTCCACAGGTGCTGGAAGAATTAAGTGGGTTCCTGCCAAAAACGTCAAACCGTATCGCACTTCAGAACCTGTTGTCGAGCCTAGAACTGAGGAAGCGAGTACGCAGACGTGGACCGAATGGAAGGATCCCGGGTCTCGCCTGACGCCTCTTTTGCCTGACGTTCTTTGTGCATCGGTGGAACCCATGAACTCTTATTTTGTGCCAATGTTATTTATGAGTATACGAATTGAATGCTGAATGTTTGTTTAACAAAGCTAGTTTTTGGCTGAAAATTTAGGTTATTGTTTTTGTTTAGAAAGAATTCTGCCAAAACTTAGTTCTTGAAAGAGATGGGGCAGAATCAAATGGTATACTTGTTTTGCTTGATGTTAATTGTTTTTTGTCGTGCAGATTTGCCTGTGGATCAACCGAAAACGAATGTTTGGGTGACCTTAGCCAAGGCTGCCGGATCGGATACTATATGCCTGTCGAATTCGGAACCAGAAAAGCCTTTCTCAACCTGTTTGGTTGGTGTGCCAGTGAAAGAGTTTCCTTTGGTCAGAAAAGAATCCAATGGTAAACCAGGTGGAATTGACAATGGAAACAGTCCTTCCTTCAATTGGAACATTTGTTCGAAAAAACTTCTCAGGGCAGCAAATGTTTCAAACAGTTGGGATGTGTTTCTGGAGACGGACCAATATCCACGGCAATTGCCAAAAGGGTATTGGATCATTTGCGGAGACAGAGGTTGGCAAGGCATTCCAGCCCACCTTGAAGGTGGCCCTTGTAGCATTGGTATGCTTACCATAATTGCCCCCACTGCCAAAGCAGTGATGAAAAAGAAACAAAGGAAAACAAGAGCTGTTCCTCATTATGATGAGAACTGTCAGAGTGATTTTATGCCTTGGAATGCCGCCAGAAGGCTTTCAGCAGGTATATTTCTACCCCAATTGGCTTCAGCTGTGGCATTGAGACAATTAGATCGAGTTGGATGTTGGCTGAGCAAACAAGCTAATGCCACATCCTCCGCAATCAGTGATATGTTGACCGATGTTGATAGTATTAGACATGCTACTCTTCAAAACAGAGCAGCCATTGATTTTCTCTTACTGGCACAAGGACATGGTTGTGAGGAATTGGAAGGATTGTGTTGTATGAATTTGTCTGATCGTTCTGAATCCATTCACAAAAGCATTCAAAAATTAAAGGATCTGACAGCCCAAATTAAAGAAGATGGAGGTTCCTGGTTGGATGATTTGTTTCAAAATTGGAGTTTTGCACCTTGGCTAAGCCAACTTTGCAAGATAGGTCTTTACATATTAGGTGTTCTAATACTGATATTGATAGTGGCACCTTGTATACTCTGTTGTGTTCGGCGAATGATGAACAAAACAGTCCGAGAAGTTTTTGTCATTCAAGCAGGAGAACTAGGAAGTAGAAGCACAGAGAGTGTACGAAATCTCACGAAAGCAGTAGATGAGGGTATTGACATGAACGAAGGTTTTGAATTAAGGCCTTGGAATCGACCAGAGTTTTTTGAACGATGCCTTGTGACTGTTGCCAAACGTGATTCATATCTCTCTTTCAGGGATTGGGTCTTCACAGCATTAAGTTGCTGTGCCGTAATATAGCAATGCTTCAGTTTAGTGAAAATAGGTCTTCAGCAGATAATAAGAAGAAATTTTGCAATAGAGCTATGAAACGCAAATAGCAAGCGACAAGAAAATGAAAGCTTCTGGGTCAAACAGAGAGGGGGAAATGTTGGAATCCATAAGGTTAGAGGATTTTTAAGAAATGGTTACAAAGAAGTATGTAGGCCTTAGACTGGAGTTTTGTTAGCATTGCAGAAAAGTTTCCCATGCAAGCAGAAAAAGTTTTCCATGCAAGCAGAAAAGTTTCCCAAGCAGTAGACGTGACAAATAACAATAGGCTTCTGTAGAATTGGCTTTAGGATGGCAACAAGGTTATTTAATGTATATCTTTAGAAGGTTAGCATGAATAGAACTCTGTTCTTTGTCTCTTATCAACTAGTCTTTGTTTTAGCTACGATTACCTATGTTTTATAAGATTGGATAGAATGCTTGTCAAGATGTGTTTTCTGTGTCTGATTGGCTGAATTCTAGTCTGAGATGATTTTATGTATTGCTGTATGAGCCCTGTTGAAGGAGACATTTTTTGGTGTGGATCAGTGAGCTGTCATGTCTCCATTTTGTATTTTGAGACTGATGTGCTGGAAATAAAAGCAAAAATCTCTTCACTGGTCTGGTTACCATGTTATCCATATTTGGATATTTTGCCGCGGCCTAGTGGGTTCCTTTTTTAAGGCGTGGGCTCCTGACACCATTGGACTTATACCTGTCGCGTCCCCCGCATATTGTTCCTCGTGTGAGGACGTAGAATAGAAGAAAAACAAAGAAAAATCGTGGAAGTACCAGCTGCGGAGACCCAAGTGTTAACAAGGAGCACACTGTATCATCTCTCCCGCCGAAGCCAAGAAAATTGTAAGTAACTTATCTCGGGAGAGCGCTTGGGTGACGTTGGGAGGCAAAATAGCGAAAAAGAAAATTATTAAAAGAACACAAAAATGGGAACGAATTTATCAAAAGTTGAATGGGATGTTTTTCATCAATTAGAGACAATGTTACAAGAAAAAGGTCACTCTGAAATTTCAAAAACTGAGCTTAAAAACTTACTTATCTGCTTGCATGGAAAACTTTTTCTGCTTGCATGGGAAACTTTTCTGCAATGCTAACAAAACTCCAGTCTAAGGCCTACATACTTCTTTGTAACCATTTCTTAAAAATCCTCTTACCTTATGGATTCCAACATTTCCCCCTCTCTGTTTGACCCAGAAGCTTTCATTTTCTTGTCGCTTGCTATTTGCGTTTCATAGCTCTATTGCAAAATTTCTGCTTATTATCTGCTGAAGACCTATTTTCACTAAACTGAAGCATTGCTATATTACGGCACAGCAACTTAATGCTGTGAAGACCCAATCCCTGAAAGAGAGATATGAATCACGTTTGGCAACAGTCACAAGGCATCGTTCAAAAAACTCTGGTCGATTCCAAGGCCTTAATTCAAAACCTTCGTTCATGTCAATACCCTCATCTACTGCTTTCGTGAGATTTCGTACACTCTCTGTGCTTCTACTTCCTAATTCTCCTGCTTGAATGACAAAAACTTCTCGGGCTGTTTTGTTCATCATTCGCCGAAGACAACAGAGTATACAAGGTGCCACTATCAATATCAGCATTAGAACACCTAATATGTAAAGACCTATCTTGCAAAGTTGCCTTAGCCAAGGTGCAAAACTCCAATTTTGAAACAAATCATCCAACCAGGAACCTCCATCTTCTTTAATTTGGGCTGTCAGATCCTTTAATTTTTGAATGCTTTTGTGAATGGATTCAGAACGATCAGACAAATTCATACAACACAATCCTTCCAATTCCTCACAACCATGTCCTTGTGCCAGTAAGAGAAAATCAATGGCTGCTCTGTTTTGAAGAGTAGCATGTCTAATACTATCAACATCGGTCAACATATCACTGATTGCGGAGGATGTGGCATTAGCTTGTTTGCTCAGCCAACATCCAACTCGATCTAATTGTCTCAATGCCACAGCTGAAGCCAATTGGGGTAGAAATATACCTGCTGAAAGCCTTCTGGCGGCATTCCAAGGCATAAAATCACTCTGACAGTTCTCATCATAATGAGGAACAGCTCTTGTTTTCCTTTGTTTCTTTTTCATCACTGCTTTGGCAGTGGGGGCAATTATGGTAAGCATACCAATGCTACAAGGGCCACCTTCAAGGTGGGCTGGAATGCCTTGCCAACCTCTGTCTCCGCAAATGATCCAATACCCTTTTGGCAATTGCCGTGGATATTGGTCCGTCTCCAGAAACACATCCCAACTGTTTGAAACATTTGCTGCCCTGAGAAGTTTTTTCGAACAAATGTTCCAATTGAAGGAAGGACTGTTTCCATTGTCAATTCCACCTGGTTTACCATTGGATTCTTTTCTGACCAAAGGAAACTCTTTCACTGGCACACCAACCAAACAGGTTGAGAAAGGCTTTTCTGGTTCCGAATTAGACATATAGTATCCGATCCGGCAGCCTTGGCTAAGGTCACCCAAACATTCGTTTTCGGTTGATCCACAGGCAAATCTGCACGACAAAAAACAATTAAAATCAAGCAAAACAAGTATACCATTTGATTCTGCCCCATCTCTTTCAAGAACTAAGTTTTGGCAGAATTCTTTCTAAACAAAAACAATAACCTAAATTTTCAGCCAAAAATTAGCTTCGTTAAACAAACATTCAGCATTCAATTTGTATACTCATAAATAACATTGGCACAAAATCAGAGTTCATGGGTTCCACCGATGCACAAAGAACGTCAGGCACAAGAGGCGTCAGGCGAGACCCGGGATCCTTCCATTCGGTCCACGTCTGCGTACTCGCTTCCTCAGTTCTAGGCTCGACAACAGGTTCTGAAGTGCGATACGGTTTGACGTTTTTGGCAGGAACCCACTTAATTCTTCCAGCACCTGTGGAAATAGAAGCATACCCTTTGCCCCACGTTATTAATTGAAACGGGCCTTCCATCTGTCCAGAGTCAGGGTTTCTAATTAGAAGAGGAGGATGTTCTTTCAGTTTTGCCTGTGTGCTATTTGAAAAGTGTCTAAAGATTGGTGGATCTGGTTCTGTACTTGAACTATTTAGAAAATTAAAACCATACAAAGCCTTACTCAGTCTCATCTGTGGGGTGATTTCCGTTCCCCCTCTCTGTTGATCTAATATGCGTTTTAAGGTTTGATGTGTTCTTTCAATGATTGCTTGGCTTGTGGGAGAGTGGGGAATACCAAAAATGTGTCGAACACCCCATTCATTTAAAAATGTGGCCAATTTTTGAGATATGTATGCGGGACCATTGTCAGTTTTTACTTCTTGGGGTATACCCAATGAAGCAAAAGCTTGCAGGAAATGATGACAGGCATGGCTGCCAGTTTCACCTGTGTGAAGGGAAGCAAAAACTGCACCAGAGAACGTGTCTATGGAAACATGAATATTTTTAAATTTACCAAAAGAAGGCTATTTAGTAACACCTGTTTGCCACAACTGTAGGCTTTGTAAGCCTCGGGGGTTGATTGCTCCTGTAGAAACAGGAGGTTGTACCAATTGACAGTCAGGGCAAGTATGAATGATAGCTTTAGCTTGACTTTTAGTGATTTGGAACATTCGCATGAGTGCTTGTGCATTTTGGTGGAAAAAGGCATGACTCAATTTTGCTTGTTCAAAAATATTTGGCAATGTGTTAGAAATGACCATTGTCAGCTTGTCCGCTCTTGCATTTCCTTCCACTAAAAATCCAGGAAGTGAAGAATGCGCCCTAATGTGAGAAACAAAATATGGATTAGTTCTATATTGCAAAGTTATAAAAAGACATGAAAGCCAACGATGTAAAGTTTCATTACTAACATCCTTTAAAATGGAACCTTCTATTCTCCTGACTACATTAGCAACATAAGCAGAATCTGTGACCAAATTAAAAGGCTGAGGAAACAGCTGAAAAGCTCAAACTACTGCAGCAAGCTCAACAATTTGAGGGGATCCCTCTACTGTTTGAATATCAGATTCCCAAACATCAGTCTTTTGATTAAACCAAGTCACAACGGACTTGTGGCTTTTACCAGAGCCATCAGTGAAGAGAGTCACAGCATGTAAAGGTTCTTCACTTAATTTAGGTTTTTCTCTGAAACTCAATTTTGCTTGCAGTAGTTTGTGAGCTGGATAGTGTATGGAACAAACACCTGGAAAACCTAAGAATGCATATTGTAAATCATCGGAATTTTGCATTGCCCAATTGAAATAATCATTTTTCAATGGCAAATAGATAACTGAACATTCTTGACCTGCCAAAGTTAACAATCTGGTTCTAGCCTTAATTATAATGTATGCAATCATTTCTAAAACTGAGCAAATGGTCTTTGAAAACCTGTAGGGAGGAAAAACCCATTCCATTATTAACAAAGGATCTTGTTCTGTGGCATCCCACTGGAAAATGAGACCACAAAGCTGCATCTTCTCTCCTAAGATTGCAAGAAAGAAAGGATTTTCAGGAACGCAGAGATGAGCTTGTCTTTTTTGAAGAGCTTCTGTGACTTTGTCGAGAGCAGCACGAGCTTCAGGGGTTAAAGTTCTTGGCGAAGTGATGTCGCAACTTCCTCTCAGCAAATGGAAGAGCGGACTCAGTTCATCATTGGTGATTCCCAGCATCGGTCTGACCCAGTTGATTTCTCCTAGAAGTTGTTGTAACTCTTGTAGGTTGTTGACTCTGGTTCGGATCTGAATTTTCTGTGGTATTATTGTCGTCTTCCATCGTCTTCCATCATCTTCCATCCCAGGTACTTCTAAGGTGAAACTTGTTGAATTTTCGTTGCAGAGATTTCAAGTCCAGCTTTTTGAATTTCAGCAACAACACAGTCGCGAGTTTCTTCCATCTCTTCCTTTCAAAGGACTCCACCCTTAAAGCCAATTTTTCTTTCTCTGTATCTATAGATTGACAAACACCAGAACAACCATGTTTTTGCTTAACTGAAAAAGAGTTCCCCGGAACCACAATTTCCCGAGTGGAAGAAGCCACCTCAGCCTCCACCCCAGGCCCAACAGAATCCAATTCAGGTTTCAGTGTCCCTGCACAAACAATTTTAGGAAGTACAGTCACTTTTTCATTTCCATCTTTTACACACTTTGTTCCATTCCCCTTACAAGAGTCGCATATTTTTACATTAACAGAACAACGCAAAGAAAAGTCCAAAAGAGTCTCATTTTTTCCCAGAGAGAGAAGAAAGATTTTGTTCAACAGAGTTCAAAGCAATACTTTCAGCATTTGCAACAACACTTGTAACATTCTCCGATACTCACACAGTCTCCGGTTTACTGGAATTTAATGAGACAGAACCAGAAGCTTTGTTTTCTGAGTCCAAGTTGATCTTATTATTATCAGTTTGTTTAAAACAGTGCTCCAACAGCGCTCTACAAACCGGCATAAGTTCTCTTAAGCTTTCATCTTTTTTGAGAGAGACTAGTTTATAGATTCTCCAGTTTATCTGATCCCAAAAATGAAAAGTAAAAGCAGACTGCAGATTTAAATCTTGCGTATTCGCTTTAACCCAGATAAGTAAGTTTTTAAGCTCAGTTTTTGAAATTTCAGAGTGACCTTTTTCTTGTAACATTGTCTCTAATTGATGAAAAACATCCCATTCAACTTTTGATAAATTCGTTCCCATTTTTGTGTTCTTTTAATAATTTTCTTTTTCTCTATTTTGCCTCCCAACGTCACCCAAGCGCTCTCCCGAGATAAGTTACAATTTTCTTGGCTTCGGCGGGAGAGATGATACAGTGTGCTCCTTGTTAACACTTGGGTCTCCGCAGCTGGTACTTCCACGATTTTTCTTTGTTTTTCTTCTATTCTACGTCCTCACACGAGGCACCAATATGCGGGGGACGGGACAGGTATAAGTCCAATGGTGTCAGGAGCCCACGCCTTAAAAAAGGAACCCACTAGGTCGCGGCAAAATATCCAAATATGGATAACATGGTAACCAGACCAGTGAAGAGATTTTTGCTTTTATTTCCAGCACATCAGTCTCAAAATACAAAATGGAGACATGACAGCTCACTGATCCACACCAAAAAATGTCTCCTTCAACAGGGCTCATACAGCAATACATAAAATCATCTCAGACTAGAATTCAGCCAATCAGACACAGAAAACACATCTTGACAAGCATTCTATCCAATCTTATAAAACATAGGTAATCGTAGCTAAAACAAAGACTAGTTGATAAGAGACAAAGAACAGAGTTCTATTCATGCTAACCTTCTAAAGATATACATTAAATAACCTTGTTGCCATCCTAAAGCCAATTCTACAGAAGCCTATTGTTATTTGTCACGTCTACTGCTTGGGAAACTTTTCTGCTTGTATGGAAAACTTTTTCTGCTTGCATGGGAAACTTTTCTGCAATGCTAACAAAACTCCAGTCTAAGGCCTACATACTTCTTTGTAACCATTTCTTAAAAATCCTCTAACCTTATGGATTCCAACATTTCCCCCTCTCTGTTTGACCCAGAAGCTTTCATTTTCTTGTCGCTTGCTATTTGCGTTTCATAGCTCTATTGCAAAATTTCTGCTTATTATCTGCTGAAGACCTATTTTCACTAAACTGAAGCATTGCTATATTACGGCACAGCAACTTAATGCTGTGAAGACCCAATCCCTGAAAGAGAGATATGAATCACGTTTGGCAACAGTCACAAGGCATCGTTCAAAAAACTCTGGTCGATTCCAAGGCCTTAATTCAAAACCTTCGTTCATGTCAATACCCTCATCTACTGCTTTCGTGAGATTTCGTACACTCTCTGTGCTTCTACTTCCTAATTCTCCTGCTTGAATGACAAAAACTTCTCGGACTGTTTTGTTCATCATTCGCCGAAGACAACAGAGTATACAAGGTGCCACTATCAATATCAGTATTAGAACACCTAATATGTAAAGACCTATCTTGCAAAGTTGCCTTAGCCAAGGTGCAAAACTCCAATTTTGAAACAAATCATCCAACCAGGAACCTCCATCTTCTTTAATTTGGGCTGTCTGATCCTTTAATTTTTGAATGCTTTTGTGAATGGATTCGGAATGATCAGACAAATTCATACAACACAATCCTTCCAATTCCTCACAACCATGTCCTTGTGCCAGTAAAAGAAAATCAATGGCTGCTCTGTTTTGAAGAGTAGCATGTCTAATACTATCAACATCGGTCAACATATCACTGATTGCGGAGGATGTGGCATTAGCTTGTTTGCTCAGCCAACATCCAACTTGATCTAATTGTCTCAATGCCACAGCTGAAGCCAATTGGGGTAGAAATATACCTGCTGAAAGCCTTCTGGCGGCATTCCAAGGCATAAAATCACTCTGACAGTTCTCATCATAATGAGGAACAGCTCTTGTTTTCCTTTGTTTCTTTTTCATCACTGCTTTGGCAGTGGGGGCAATTATGGTAAGCATACCAATGCTACAAGGGCCACCTTCAAGGTGGGCTGGAATGCCTTGCCAACCTCTGTCTCCGCAAATGATCCAATACCCTTTTGGCAATTGCCGTGGATATTGGTCCGTCTCCAGAAACACATCCCAACTGTTTGAAACATTTGCTGCCCTGAGAAGTTTTTTCGAACAAATGTTCCAATTGAAGGAAGGACTGTTTCCATTGTCAATTCCACCTGGTTTACCATTGGATTCTTTTCTGACCAAAGGAAACTCTTTCACTGGCACACCAACCAAACAGGTTGAGAAAGGCTTTTCTGGTTCCGAATTAGACAGGCATATAGTATCCGATCCGGCAGCCTTGGCTAAGGTCACCCAAACACTCGTTTTCGGTTGATCCACAGGCAAATCTGCACGACAAAAAACAATTAAAATCATGCAAAACAAGTATACCATTTGATTCTTCCCCATCTCTTTCAAGAACTAAGTTTTGGCAGAATTCTTTCTAAACAAAAACAATAACCTAAATTTTCAGCCAAAAATTAGCTTCGTTAAACAAACATTCAGCATTCAATTCGTATACTCATAAATAACATTGGCACAAAATCAGAGTTCATGGGTTCCACCGATGCACAAAGAACGTCAGGCACAAGAGGCGTCAGACGAGACCCTGGATCCTTCCATTCGGTCCACGTCTGCGTACTCGCTTCCTCTGTTCTAGGCTCGACAACAGGTTCTGAAGTGCGATACGGTTTGACGTTTTTGGCAGGAACCCACTTAATTCTTCCAGCACCTGTGGAAATAGAAGCATACCCTTTGCCCCACGTTATTAATTGAAACGGGCCTTCCATCTGTCCAGAGTCAGGGTTTCTAATTAGAAGAGGAGGATGTTCTTTCAGTTTTGCCTGTGTGCTATTTGAAAAGTGTCTAAAGATTGGTGGATCTGGTTCTGTACTTGAACTATTTAGAAAATTAAAACCATACAAAGCCTTACTCAGTCTCATCTGTGGGGTGATTTCCGTTCCCCCTCTCTGTTGATCTAATATGCGTTTTAAGGTTTGATGTGTTCTTTCAATGATTGCTTGGCTTGTGGGAGAGTGGGGAATACCAAAAATGTGTCGAACACCCCATTCATTTAAAAATGTGGCCAATTTTTGAGATATGTATGCGGGACCATTGTCAGTTTTTACTTCTTGGGGTATACCCAATGAAGCAAAAGCTTGCAGGAAATGATGACAGGCATGGCTGCCAGTTTCACCTGTGTGAAGGGAAGCAAAAACTGCACCAGAGAACGTGTCTATGGAAACATGAATATTTTTAAATTTACCAAAAGAAGGCTATTTAGTAACACCTGTTTGCCACAACTGTAGGCTTTGTAAGCCTCGGGGGTTGATTGCTCCTGTAGAAACAGGAGGTTGTACCAATTGACAGTCAGGGCAAGTATGAATGATAGCTTTAGCTTGACTTTTAGTGATTTGGAACATTCGCATGAGTGCTTGTGCATTTTGGTGGAAAAAGGCATGACTCAATTTTGCTTGTTCAAAAATATTTGGCAATGTGTTAGAAATGACCATTGTCAGCTTGTCCGCTCTTGCATTTCCTTCCACTAAAAATCCAGGAAGTGAAGAATGCGCCCTAATGTGAGAAACAAAATATGGATTAGTTCTATATTGCAAAGTTATAAAAAGACATGAAAGCCAACGATGTAAGTTTCATTACTAACATCCTTTAAAATGGAACCTTCTATTCTCCTGACTACATTAGCAACATAAGCAGAATCTGTGACCAAATTAAAAGGCTGAGGAAACAGCTGAAAAGCTCAAACTACTGCAGCAAGCTCAACAATTTGAGGGGATCCCTCTACTGTTTGAATATCAGATTCCCAAACATCAGTCTTTTGATTAAACCAAGTCACAACGGACTTGTGGCTTTTACCAGAGCCATCAGTGAAGAGAGTCACAGCATGTAAAGGTTCTTCACTTAATTTAGGTTTTTCTCTGAAACTCAATTTTGCTTGCAGTAGTTTGTGAGCTGGATAGTGTATGGAACAAACACCTGGAAAACCTAAGAATGCATATTGTAAATCATCGGAATTTTGCATTGCCCAATTGAAATAATCATTTTTCAATGGCAAATAGATAACTGAACATTCTTGACCTGCCAAAGTTAACAATCTGGTTCTAGCCTTAATTATAATATATGCAATCATTTCTAAAACTGAGCAAATGGTCTTTGAAAACCTGTAGGGAGGAAAAACCCATTCCATTATTAACAAAGGATCTTGTTCTGTGGCATCCCACTGGAAAATGAGACTACAAAGCTGCATCTTCTCTCCTAAGATTGCAAGAAAGAAAGGATTTTCAGGAACGCAGCGATGAGCTTGTCTTTTTTGAAGAGCTTCTGTGACTTTGTCGAGAGCAGCACGAGCTTCAGGGGTTAAAGTTCTTGGCGAAGTGATGTCGCAACTTCCTCTCAGCAAATGGAAGAGCGGACTCAGTTCATCATTGGTGATTCCCACCATCGGTCTGACCCAGTTGATTTCTCCTAGAAGTTGTTGTAACTCTTGTAGGTTGTTGACTCTGGTTCGGATCTGAATTTTCTGTGGTATTATTGTCGTCTTCCATCGTCTTCCATCATCTTCCATCCCAGGTACTTCTAAGGTGAAACTTGTTGAATTTTCGTTGCAGAGATTTCAAGTCCAGCTTTTTGAATTTCAGCAACAACACAGTCGCGAGTTTCTTCCATCTCTTCCTTTCAAAGGACTCCACCCTTAAAGCCAATTTTTCTTTCTCTGTATCTATAGATTGACAAACACCAGAACAACCATGTTTTTGCTTAACTGAAAAAGAGTTCCCCGGAACCACAATTTCCCGAGTGGAAGAAGCCACCTCAGCCTCCACCCCAGGCCCAACAGAATCCAATTCAGGTTTCAGTGTCCCTGCACAAACAATTTTAGGAAGTACAGTCACTTTTTCATTTCCATCTTTTACACACTTTGTTCCATCCCCCTTACAAGAGTCACATATTTTTACATTAACAGAACAACGCGAAGAAAAGTCCAAAAGAGTCTCATTTTTTCCCAGAGAGAGAGGAGAAAGATTTTGTTCAACAGAGTTCAAAGCAATACTTTCAGCATTTGCAACAACACTTGTAACATTCTCCGATACTCACACAGTCTCCGGTTTACTGGAATTTAATGAGACAGAACCAGAAGCTTTGTTTTCTGAGTCCAAGTTGATCTTATTATTATCAGTTTGTTTAAAACAGTGCTCCAACAGTGCTCTACAAACCGGCATAAGTTCTCTTAAGCTTTCATCTTTTTTGAGAGAGACTAGTTTATAGATTCTCCAGTTTATCTGATCCCAAAAATGAAAAGTAAAAGCAGACTGCAGATTTAAATCTTGCGTATTCGCTTTAACCCAGATAAGTAAGTTTTTAAGCTCAGTTTTTGAAATTTCAGAGTGACCTTTTTCTTGTAACATTGTCTCTAATTGATGAAAAACATCCCATTCAACTTTTGATAAATTCGTTCCCATTTTTGTGTTCTTTTAATAATTTTCTTTTTCTCTATTTTGCCTCCCAACGTCACCCAAGCGCTCTCCCGAGAGAAGTTACAATTTTCTTGGCTTCGGCGGGAGAGATGATACAGTGTGCTCCTTGTTAACACTTGGGTCTCCGCAGCTGGTACTTCCACGATTTTTCTTTGTTTTTCTTCTATTCTACGTCCTCACACGAGGCACCAATATGCGGGGGACGGGACAGGTATAAGTCCAATAGTGTCAGGAACCCACGCCTTAAAAAAGGAACCCACTAGGCCGCGGCAAAATATCCAAATATGGATAACATGGTAACCAGACCAGTGAAGAGATTTTTGCTTTTATTTCCAGCACATCAGTCTCAAAATACAAAATGGAGACATGACAGCTCACTGATCCACACCAAAAAATGTCTCCTTCAACAGGGCTCATACAGCAATACATAAAATCATCTCAGACTAGAATTCAGCCAATCAGACACAGAAAACACATCTTGACAAGCATTCTATCCAATCTTATAAAACATAGGTAATCGTAGCTAAAACAAAGACTAGTTGATAAGAGACAAAGAACAGAGTTCTATTCATGCTAACCTTCTAAAGATATACATTAAATAACCTTGTTGCCATCCTAAAGCCAATTCTACAGAAGCCTATTGTTATTTGTCACGTCTACTGCTTGGGAAACTTTTCTGCTTGTATGGAAAACTTTTTCTGCTTGCATGGGAAACTTTTCTGCAATGCTAACAAAACTCCAGTCTAAGGCCTACATACTTCTTTGTAACCATTTCTTAAAAATCCTCTAACCTTATGGATTCCAACATTTCCCCCTCTCTGTTTGACCCAGAAGCTTTCATTTTCTTGTCGCTTGCTATTTGCGTTTCATAGCTCTATTGCAAAATTTCTGCTTATTATCTGCTGAAGACCTATTTTCACTAAACTGAAGCATTGCTATATTACGGCACAGCAACTTAATGCTGTGAAGACCCAATCCCTGAAAGAGAGATATGAATCACGTTTGGCAACAGTCACAAGGCATCGTTCAAAAAACTCTGGTCGATTCCAAGGCCTTAATTCAAAACCTTCGTTCATGTCAATACCCTCATCTACTGCTTTCGTGAGATTTCGTACACTCTCTGTGCTTCTACTTCCTAATTCTCCTGCTTGAATGACAAAAACTTCTCGGACTGTTTTGTTCATCATTCGCCGAAGACAACAGAGTATACAAGGTGCCACTATCAATATCAGTATTAGAACACCTAATATGTAAAGACCTATCTTGCAAAGTTGCCTTAGCCAAGGTGCAAAACTCCAATTTTGAAACAAATCATCCAACCAGGAACCTCCATCTTCTTTAATTTGGGCTGTCTGATCCTTTAATTTTTGAATGCTTTTGTGAATGGATTCGGAATGATCAGACAAATTCATACAACACAATCCTTCCAATTCCTCACAACCATGTCCTTGTGCCAGTAAAAGAAAATCAATGGCTGCTCTGTTTTGAAGAGTAGCATGTCTAATACTATCAACATCGGTCAACATATCACTGATTGCGGAGGATGTGGCATTAGCTTGTTTGCTCAGCCAACATCCAACTTGATCTAATTGTCTCAATGCCACAGCTGAAGCCAATTGGGGTAGAAATATACCTGCTGAAAGCCTTCTGGCGGCATTCCAAGGCATAAAATCACTCTGACAGTTCTCATCATAATGAGGAACAGCTCTTGTTTTCCTTTGTTTCTTTTTCATCACTGCTTTGGCAGTGGGGGCAATTATGGTAAGCATACCAATGCTACAAGGGCCACCTTCAAGGTGGGCTGGAATGCCTTGCCAACCTCTGTCTCCGCAAATGATCCAATACCCTTTTGGCAATTGCCGTGGATATTGGTCCGTCTCCAGAAACACATCCCAACTGTTTGAAACATTTGCTGCCCTGAGAAGTTTTTTCGAACAAATGTTCCAATTGAAGGAAGGACTGTTTCCATTGTCAATTCCACCTGGTTTACCATTGGATTCTTTTCTGACCAAAGGAAACTCTTTCACTGGCACACCAACCAAACAGGTTGAGAAAGGCTTTTCTGGTTCCGAATTAGACAGGCATATAGTATCCGATCCGGCAGCCTTGGCTAAGGTCACCCAAACACTCGTTTTCGGTTGATCCACAGGCAAATCTGCACGACAAAAAACAATTAAAATCATGCAAAACAAGTATACCATTTGATTCTTCCCCATCTCTTTCAAGAACTAAGTTTTGGCAGAATTCTTTCTAAACAAAAACAATAACCTAAATTTTCAGCCAAAAATTAGCTTCGTTAAACAAACATTCAGCATTCAATTCGTATACTCATAAATAACATTGGCACAAAATCAGAGTTCATGGGTTCCACCGATGCACAAAGAACGTCAGGCACAAGAGGCGTCAGGCGAGACCCGGGATCCTTCCATTCGGTCCACGTCTGCGTACTCGCTTCCTCTGTTCTAGGCTCGACAACAGGTTCTGAAGTGCGATACGGTTTGACGTTTTTGGCAGGAACCCACTTAATTCTTCCAGCACCTGTGGAAATAGAAGCATACCCTTTGCCCCACGTTATTAATTGAAACGGGCCTTCCATCTGTCCAGAGTCAGGGTTTCTAATTAGAAGAGGAGGATGTTCTTTCAGTTTTGCCTGTGTGCTATTTGAAAAGTGTCTAAAGATTGGTGGATCTGGTTCTGTACTTGAACTATTTAGAAAATTAAAACCATACAAAGCCTTACTCAGTCTCATCTGTGGGGTGATTTCCGTTCCCCCTCTCTGTTGATCTAATATGCGTTTTAAGGTTTGATGTGTTCTTTCAATGATTGCTTGGCTTGTGGGAGAGTGGGGAATACCAAAAATGTGTCGAACACCCCATTCATTTAAAAATGTGGCCAATTTTTGAGATATGTATGCGGGACCATTGTCAGTTTTTACTTCTTGGGGTATACCCAATGAAGCAAAAGCTTGCAGGAAATGATGACAGGCATGGCTGCCAGTTTCACCTGTGTGAAGGGAAGCAAAAACTGCACCAGAGAACGTGTCTATGGAAACATGAATATTTTTAAATTTACCAAAAGAAGGCTATTTAGTAACACCTGTTTGCCACAACTGTAGGCTTTGTAAGCCTCGGGGGTTGATTGCTCCTGTAGAAACAGGAGGTTGTACCAATTGACAGTCAGGGCAAGTATGAATGATAGCTTTAGCTTGACTTTTAGTGATTTGGAACATTCGCATGAGTGCTTGTGCATTTTGGTGGAAAAAGGCATGACTCAATTTTGCTTGTTCAAAAATATTTGGCAATGTGTTAGAAATGACCATTGTCAGCTTGTCCGCTCTTGCATTTCCTTCCACTAAAAATCCAGGAAGTGAAGAATGCGCCCTAATGTGAGAAACAAAATATGGATTAGTTCTATATTGCAAAGTTATAAAAAGACATGAAAGCCAACGATGTAAGTTTCATTACTAACATCCTTTAAAATGGAACCTTCTATTCTCCTGACTACATTAGCAACATAAGCAGAATCTGTGACCAAATTAAAAGGCTGAGGAAACAGCTGAAAAGCTCAAACTACTGCAGCAAGCTCAACAATTTGAGGGGATCCCTCTACTGTTTGAATATCAGATTCCCAAACATCAGTCTTTTGATTAAACCAAGTCACAACGGACTTGTGGCTTTTACCAGAGCCATCAGTGAAGAGAGTCACAGCATGTAAAGGTTCTTCACTTAATTTAGGTTTTTCTCTGAAACTCAATTTTGCTTGCAGTAGTTTGTGAGCTGGATAGTGTATGGAACAAACACCTGGAAAACCTAAGAATGCATATTGTAAATCATCGGAATTTTGCATTGCCCAATTGAAATAATCATTTTTCAATGGCAAATAGATAACTGAACATTCTTGACCTGCCAAAGTTAACAATCTGGTTCTAGCCTTAATTATAATATATGCAATCATTTCTAAAACTGAGCAAATGGTCTTTGAAAACCTGTAGGGAGGAAAAACCCATTCCATTATTAACAAAGGATCTTGTTCTGTGGCATCCCACTGGAAAATGAGACCACAAAGCTGCATCTTCTCTCCTAAGATTGCAAGAAAGAAAGGATTTTCAGGAACGCAGCGATGAGCTTGTCTTTTTTGAAGAGCTTCTGTGACTTTGTCGAGAGCAGCACGAGCTTCAGGGGTTAAAGTTCTTGGCGAAGTGATGTCGCAACTTCCTCTCAGCAAATGGAAGAGCGGACTCAGTTCATCATTGGTGATTCCCACCATCGGTCTGACCCAGTTGATTTCTCCTAGAAGTTGTTGTAACTCTTGTAGGTTGTTGACTCTGGTTCGGATCTGAATTTTCTGTGGTATTATTGTCGTCTTCCATCGTCTTCCATCATCTTCCATCCCAGGTACTTCTAAGGTGAAACTTGTTGAATTTTCGTTGCAGAGATTTCAAGTCCAGCTTTTTGAATTTCAGCAACAACACAGTCGCGAGTTTCTTCCATCTCTTCCTTTCAAAGGACTCCACCCTTAAAGCCAATTTTTCTTTCTCTGTATCTATAGATTGACAAACACCAGAACAACCATGTTTTTGCTTAACTGAAAAAGAGTTCCCCGGAACCACAATTTCCCGAGTGGAAGAAGCCACCTCAGCCTCCACCCCAGGCCCAACAGAATCCAATTCAGGTTTCAGTGTCCCTGCACAAACAATTTTAGGAAGTACAGTCACTTTTTCATTTCCATCTTTTACACACTTTGTTCCATCCCCCTTACAAGAGTCACATATTTTTACATTAACAGAACAACGCGAAGAAAAGTCCAAAAGAGTCTCATTTTTTCCCAGAGAGAGAGGAGAAAGATTTTGTTCAACAGAGTTCAAAGCAATACTTTCAGCATTTGCAACAACACTTGTAACATTCTCCGATACTCACACAGTCTCCGGTTTACTGGAATTTAATGAGACAGAACCAGAAGCTTTGTTTTCTGAGTCCAAGTTGATCTTATTATTATCAGTTTGTTTAAAACAGTGCTCCAACAGTGCTCTACAAACCGGCATAAGTTCTCTTAAGCTTTCATCTTTTTTGAGAGAGACTAGTTTATAGATTCTCCAGTTTATCTGATCCCAAAAATGAAAAGTAAAAGCAGACTGCAGATTTAAATCTTGCGTATTCGCTTTAACCCAGATAAGTAAGTTTTTAAGCTCAGTTTTTGAAATTTCAGAGTGACCTTTTTCTTGTAACATTGTCTCTAATTGATGAAAAACATCCCATTCAACTTTTGATAAATTCGTTCCCATTTTTGTGTTCTTTTAATAATTTTCTTTTTCTCTATTTTGCCTCCCAACGTCACCCAAGCGCTCTCCCGAGAGAAGTTACAATTTTCTTGGCTTCGGCGGGAGAGATGATACAGTGTGCTCCTTGTTAACACTTGGGTCTCCGCAGCTGGTACTTCCACGATTTTTCTTTGTTTTTCTTCTATTCTACGTCCTCACACGAGGCACCAATATGCGGGGGACGGGACAGGTATAAGTCCAATAGTGTCAGGAACCCACGCCTTAAAAAAGGAACCCACTAGGCCGCGGCAAAATATCCAAATATGGATAACATGGTAACCAGACCAGTGAAGAGATTTTTGCTTTTATTTCCAGCACATCAGTCTCAAAATACAAAATGGAGACATGACAGCTCACTGATCCACACCAAAAAATGTCTCCTTCAACAGGGCTCATACAGCAATACATAAAATCATCTCAGACTAGAATTCAGCCAATCAGACACAGAAAACACATCTTGACAAGCATTCTATCCAATCTTATAAAACATAGGTAATCGTAGCTAAAACAAAGACTAGTTGATAAGAGACAAAGAACAGAGTTCTATTCATGCTAACCTTCTAAAGATATACATTAAATAACCTTGTTGCCATCCTAAAGCCTATTCTACAGAAGCCTATTGTTATTTGTCACGTCTACTGCTTGGGAAACTTTTCTGCTTGCATGGAAAACTTTTTCTGCTTGCATGGGAAACTTTTCTGCAATGCTAACAAAACTCCAGTCTAAGGCCTACATACTTCTTTGTAACCATTTCTTAAAAATCCTCTAACCTTATGGATTCCAACATTTCCCCCTCTCTGTTTGACCCAGAAGCTTTCATTTTCTTGTCGCTTGCTATTTGCGTTTCATAGCTCTATTGCAAAATTTCTGCTTATTATCTGCTGAAGACCTATTTTCACTAAACTGAAGCATTGCTATATTACGGCACAGCAACTTAATGCTGTGAAGACCCAATCCCTGAAAGAGAGATATGAATCACGTTTGGCAACAGTCACAAGGCATCGTTCAAAAGACTCTGGTCGATTCCAAGGCCTTAATTCAAAACCTTCGTTCATGTCAATACCCTCATCTACTGCTTTCGTGAGATTTCGTACACTCTCTGTGCTTCTACTTCCTAATTCTCCTGCTTGAATGACAAAAACTTCTCGGACTGTTTTGTTCATCATTCGCCGAAGACAACAGAGTATACAAGGTGCCACTATCAATATCAGTATTAGAACACCTAATATGTAAAGACCTATCTTGCAAAGTTGCCTTAGCCAAGGTGCAAAACTCCAATTTTGAAACAAATCATCCAACCAGGAACCTCCATCTTCTTTAATTTGGGCTGTCAGATCCTTTAATTTTTGAATGCTTTTGTGAATGGATTCGGAATGATCAGACAAATTCATACAACACAATCCTTCCAATTCCTCACAACCATGTCCTTGTGCCAGTAAAAGAAAATCAATGGCTGCTCTGTTTTGAAGAGTAGCATGTCTAATACTATCAACATCGGTCAACATATCACTGATTGCGGAGGATGTGGCATTAGCTTGTTTGCTCAGCCAACATCCAACTTGATCTAATTGTCTCAATGCCACAGCTGAAGCCAATTGGGGTAGAAATATACCTGCTGAAAGCCTTCTGGCGGCATTCCAAGGCATAAAATCACTCTGACAGTTCTCATCATAATGAGGAACAGCTCTTGTTTTCCTTTGTTTCTTTTTCATCACTGCTTTGGCAGTGGGGGCAATTATGGTAAGCATACCAATGCTACAAGGGCCACCTTCAAGGTGGGCTGGAATGCCTTGCCAACCTCTGTCTCCGCAAATGATCCAATACCCTTTTGGCAATTGCCGTGGATATTGGTCCGTCTCCAGAAACACATCCCAACTGTTTGAAACATTTGCTGCCCTGAGAAGTTTTTTCGAACAAATGTTCCAATTGAAGGAAGGACTGTTTCCATTGTCAATTCCACCTGGTTTACCATTGGATTCTTTTCTGACCAAAGGAAACTCTTTCACTGGCACACCAACCAAACAGGTTGAGAAAGGCTTTTCTGGTTCCGAATTAGACAGGCATATAGTATCCGATCCGGCAGCCTTGGCTAAGGTCACCCAAACACTCGTTTTCGGTTGATCCACAGGCAAATCTGCACGACAAAAAACAATTAAAATCATGCAAAACAAGTATACCATTTGATTCTTCCCCATCTCTTTCAAGAACTAAGTTTTGGCAGAATTCTTTCTAAACAAAAACAATAACCTAAATTTTCAGCCAAAAATTAGCTTCGTTAAACAAACATTCAGCATTCAATTCGTATACTCATAAATAACATTGGCACAAAATCAGAGTTCATGGGTTCCACCGATGCACAAAGAACGTCAGGCACAAGAGGCGTCAGGCGAGACCCGGGATCCTTCCATTCGGTCCACGTCTGCGTACTCGCTTCCTCAGTTCTAGGCTCGACAACAGGTTCTGAAGTGCGATACGGTTTGACGTTTTTGGCAGGAACCCACTTAATTCTTCCAGCACCTGTGGAAATAGAAGCATACCCTTTGCCCCACGTTATTAATTGAAACGGGCCTTCCATCTGTCCAGAGTCAGGGTTTCTAATTAGAAGAGGAGGATGTTCTTTCAGTTTTGCCTGTGTGCTATTTGAAAAGTGTCTAAAGATTGGTGGATCTGGTTCTGTACTTGAACTATTTAGAAAATTAAAACCATACAAAGCCTTACTCAGTCTCATCTGTGGGGTGATTTCCGTTCCCCCTCTCTGTTGATCTAATATGCGTTTTAAGGTTTGATGTGTTCTTTCAATGATTGCTTGGCTTGTGGGAGAGTGGGGAATACCAAAAATGTGTCGAACACCCCATTCATTTAAAAATGTGGCCAATTTTTGAGATATGTATGCGGGACCATTGTCAGTTTTTACTTCTTGGGGTATACCCAATGAAGCAAAAGCTTGCAGGAAATGATGACAGGCATGGCTGCCAGTTTCACCTGTGTGAAGGGAAGCAAAAACTGCACCAGAGAACGTGTCTATGGAAACATGAATATTTTTAAATTTACCAAAAGAAGGCTATTTAGTAACACCTGTTTGCCACAACTGTAGGCTTTGTAAGCCTCGGGGGTCGATTGCTCCTGTAGAAACAGGAGGTTGTACCAATTGACAGTCAGGGCAAGTATGAATGATAGCTTTAGCTTGACTTTTAGTGATTTGGAACATTCGCATGAGTGCTTGTGCATTTTGGTGGAAAAAGGCATGACTCAATTTTGCTTGTTCAAAAATATTTGGCAATGTGTTAGAAATGACCATTGTCAGCTTGTCCGCTCTTGCATTTCCTTCCACTAAAAATCCAGGAAGTGAAGAATGCGCCCTAATGTGAGAAACAAAATATGGATTAGTTCTATATTGCAAAGTTATAAAAAGACATGAAAGCCAACGATGTAAAGTTTCATTACTAACATCCTTTAAAATGGAACCTTCTATTCTCCTGACTACATTAGCAACATAAGCAGAATCTGTGACCAAATTAAAAGGCTGAGGAAACAGCTGAAAAGCTCAAACTACTGCAGCAAGCTCAACAATTTGAGGGGATCCCTCTACTGTTTGAATATCAGATTCCCAAACATCAGTCTTTTGATTAAACCAAGTCACAACGGACTTGTGGCTTTTACCAGAGCCATCAGTGAAGAGAGTCACAGCATGTAAAGGTTCTTCACTTAATTTAGGTTTTTCTCTGAAACTCAATTTTGCTTGCAGTAGTTTGTGAGCTGGATAGTGTATGGAACAAACACCTGGAAAACCTAAGAATGCATATTGTAAATCATCAGAATTTTGCATTGTCCAATTGAAATAATCATTTTTCAATGGCAAATAGATAACTGAACATTCTTGACCTGCCAAAGTTAACAATCTGGTTCTAGCCTTAATTATAATGTATGCAATCATTTCTAAAACTGAGCAAATGGTCTTTGAAAACCTGTAGGGAGGAAAAACCCATTCCATTATTAACAAAGGATCTTGTTCTGTGGCATCCCACTGGAAAATGAGACCACAAAGCTGCATCTTCTCTCCTAAGATTGCAAGAAAGAAAGGATTTTCAGGAACGCAGCGATGAGCTTGTCTTTTTTGAAGAGCTTCTGTGACTTTGTCGAGAGCAGCACGAGCTTCAGGGGTTAAAGTTCTTGGCGAAGTGATGTCGCAACTTCCTCTCAGCAAATGGAAGAGCGGACTCAGTTCATCATTGGTGATTCCCACCATCGGTCTGACCCAGTTGATTTCTCCTAGAAGTTGTTGTAACTCTTGTAGGTTGTTGACTCTGGTTCGGATCTGAATTTTCTGTGGTATTATTGTCGTCTTCCATCGTCTTCCATCATCTTCCATCCCAGGTACTTCTAAGGTGAAACTTGTTGAATTTTCGTTGCAGAGATTTCAAGTCCAGCTTTTTGAATTTCAGCAACAACACAGTCGCGAGTTTCTTCCATCTCTTCCTTTCAAAGGACTCCACCCTTAAAGCCAATTTTTCTTTCTCTGTATCTATAGATTGACAAACACCAGAACAACCCTGTTTTTGCTTAACTGAAAAAGAGTTCCCCGGAACACAATTTCCCGAGTGGAAGCAGCCACCTCAGCCTCCACCCCAGGCCCAACAGAATCCAATTCAGGTTTCAGTGTCCCTGCACAAACAATTTTAGGAAGTACAGTCACTTTTTCATTTCCATCTTTTACACACTTTGTTCCATCCCCCTTACAAGAGTCACATATTTTTACATTAACAGAACAACGCGAAGAAAAGTCCAAAAGAGTCTCATTTTTTCCCAGAGAGAGAGAAGAAAGATTTTGTTCAACAGAGTTCAAAGCAATACTTTCAGCATTTGCAACAACACTTGTAACATTCTCCGATACTCACACAGTCTCCGGTTTACTGGAATTTAATGAGACAGAACAAGAAGCTTTGTTTTCTGAGTCCAAGTTGATCTTATTATTATCAGTTTGTTTAAAACAGTGCTCCAACAGCGCTCTACAAACCGGCATAAGTTCTCTTAAGCTTTCATCTTTTTTGAGAGAGACTAGATTATAGATTCTCCAGTTTATCTGATCCCAAAAATGAAAAGTAAATGCAGACTGCAGATTTAAATCTTGCGTATTCGCTTTAACCCAGATAAGTAAGTTTTTAAGCTCAGTTTTTGAAATTTCAGAGTGACCTTTTTCTTGTAACATTGTCTCTAATTGATGAAAAACATCCCATTCAACTTTTGATAAATTCGTTCCCATTTTTGTGTTCTTTTAATAATTTTCTTTTTCGCTATTTTGCCTCCCAACGTCACCCAAGCGTAGTCCCGAGATAAGTTACTTACAATTTTCTTGGCTTCGGCGGGAGAGATGATACAGTGTGCTCCTTGTTAACACTTGGGTCTCCGCAGCTGGTACTTCCACGATTTTTCTTTGTTTTTCTTCTATTCTACGTCCTCACACGAGGCACCAATATGCGGGGGACGGGACAGGTATAAGTCCAATGGTGTCAGGAGCCCACGCCTTAAAAAAGGAACCCACTAGGTCGCGGCAAAATATCCAAATATGGATAACATGGTAACCAGACCAGTGAAGAGATTTTTGCTTTTATTTCCAGCACATCAGTCTCAAAATACAAAATGGAGACATGACAGCTCACTGATCCACACCAAAAAATGTCTCCTTCAACAGGGCTCATACAGCAATACATAAAATCATCTCAGACTAGAATTCAGCCAATCAGACACAGAAAACACATCTTGACAAGCATTCTATCCAATCTTATAAAACATAGGTAATCGTAGCTAAAACAAAGACTAGTTGATAAGAGACAAAGAACAGAGTTCTATTCATGCTAACCTTCTAAAGATATACATTAAATAACCTTGTTGCCATCCTAAAGCCAATTCTACAGAAGCCTATTGTTATTTGTCACGTCTACTGCTTGGGAAACTTTTCTGCTTGCATGGAAAACTTTTTCTGCTTGCATGGGAAACTTTTCTGCAATGCTAACAAAACTCCAGTCTAAGGCCTACATACTTCTTTGTAACCATTTCTTAAAAATCCTCTAACCTTATGGATTCCAACATTTCCCCCTCTCTGTTTGACCCAGAAGCTTTCATTTTCTTGTCGCTTGCTATTTGCGTTTCATAGCTCTATTGCAAAATTTCTGCTTATTATCTGCTGAAGACCTATTTTCACTAAACTGAAGCATTGCTATATTACAGCACAGCAACTTAATGCTGTGAAGACCCAATCCCTGAAAGAGAGATATGAATCACGTTTGGCAACAGTCACAAGGCATCGTTCAAAAAACTCTGGTCGATTCCAAGGCCTTAATTCAAAACCTTCGTTCATGTCAATACCCTCATCTACTGCTTTCGTGAGATTTCGTACACTCTCTGTGCTTCTACTTCCTAGTTCTCCTGCTTGAATGACAAAAACTTCTCGGACTGTTTTGTTCATCATTCTCCGAAGACAACAGAGTATACAAGGTGCCACTATCAATATCAGTATTAGAACACCTAATATGTAAAGACCTATCTTGCAAAGTTGCCTTAGCCAAGGTGCAAAACTCCAATTTTGAAACAAATCATCCAACCAGGAACCTCCATCTTCTTTAATTTGGGCTGTCTGATCCTTTAATTTTTGAATGCTTTTGTGAATGGATTCAGAATGATCAGACAAATTCATACAACACAATCCTTCCAATTCCTCACAACCATGTCCTTGTGCCAGTAAGAGAAAATCAATGGCTGCTCTGTTTTGAAGAGTAGCATGTCTAATACTATCAACATCGGTCAACATATCACTGATTGCGGAGGATGTGGCATTAGCTTGTTTGCTCAGCCAACATCCAACTCGATCTAATTGTCTCAATGCCACAGCTGAAGTCAATTGGGGTAGAAATATACCTGCTGAAAGCCTTCTGGCGGCATTCCAAGGCATAAAATCACTCTGACAGTTCTCATCATAATGAGGAACAGCTCTTGTTTTCCTTTGTTTCTTTTTCATCACTGCTTTGGCAGTGGGGGCAATTATGGTAAGCATACCAATGCTACAAGGGCCACCTTCAAGGTGGGCTGGAATGCCTTGCCAACCTCTGTCTCCGCAAATGATCCAATACCCTTTTGGCAATTGCCGTGGATATTGGTCCGTCTCCAGAAACACATCCCAACTGTTTGAAACATTTGCTGCCCTGAGAAGTTTGTTGGACCAAATGTTCCAATTGAAGGAAGGACTGTTTCCATTGTCAATTCCACCTGGTTTACCATTGGATTCTTTTCTGACCAAAGGAAACTCTTTCACTGGCACACCAACCAAACAGGTTGAGAAAGGCTTTTCTGGTTCCGAATTCGACAGGCATATAGTATCCGATCCGGCAGCCTTGGCTAAGGTCACCCAAACATTCGTTTTCGGTTGATCCACAGGCAAATCTGCACGACAAAAAACAATTAACATCAAGCAAAACAAGTATACCATTTGATTCTGCCCCATCTCTTTCAAGAACTAAGTTTTGGCAGAATTCTTTCTAAACAAAAACAATAACCTAAATTTTCAGCCAAAAACTAGCTTTGTTAAACAAACATTCAGCATTCAATTCGTATACTCATAAATAACATTGGCACAAAATCAGAGTTCATGGGTTCCACCGATGCACAAAGAACGTCAGGCACAAGAGGCGTCAGGCGAGACCCGGGATCCTTCCATTCGGTCCACGTCTGCGTACTCGCTTCCTCAGTTCTAGGCTCGACAACAGGTTCTGAAGTGCGATACGGTTTGACGTTTTTGGCAGGAACCCACTTAATTCTTCCAGCACCTGTGGAAATAGAAGCATACCCTTTGCCCCACGTTATTAATTGAAACGGGCCTTCCATCTGTCCAGAGTCAGGGTTTCTAATTAGAAGAGGAGGATGTTCTTTCAGTTTTGCCTGTGTGCTATTTGAAAAGTGTCTAAAGATTGGTGGATCTGGTTCTGTACTTGAACTATTTAGAAAATTAAAACCATACAAAGCCTTACTCAGTCTCATCTGTGGGGTGATTTCCGTTCCCCCTCTCTGTTGATCTAATATGCGTTTTAAGGTTTGATGTGTTCTTTCAATGATTGCTTGGCTTGTGGGAGAGTGGGGAATACCAAAAATGTGTCGAACACCCCATTCATTTAAAAATGTGGTCAATTTTTGAGATATGTATGCGGGACCATTGTCAGTTTTTACTTCTTGGGGTATACCCAATGAAGCAAAAGCTTGCAGGAAATGATGACAGGCATGGCTGCCAGTTTCACCTGTGTGAAGGGAAGCAAAAACTGCACCAGAGAACGTGTCTATGGAAACATGAATATTTTTAAATTTACCAAAAGAAGGCTATTTAGTAACACCTGTTTGCCACAACTGTAGGCTTTGTAAGCCTCGGGGGTCGATTGCTCCTGTAGAAACAGGAGGTTGTACCAATTGACAGTCAGGGCAAGTATGAATGATAGCTTTAGCTTGACTTTTAGTGATTTGGAACATTCGCATGAGTGCTTGTGCATTTTGGTGGAAAAAGGCATGACTCAATTTTGCTTGTTCAAAAATATTTGGCAATGTGTTAGAAATGACCATTGTCAGCTTGTCCGCTCTTGCATTTCCTTCCACTAAAAATCCAGGAAGTGAAGAATGCGCCCTAATGTGAGAAACAAAATATGGATTAGTTCTATATTGCAAAGTTATAAAAAGACATGAAAGCCAACGATGTAAAGTTTCATTACTAACATCCTTTAAAATGGAACCTTCTATTCTCCTGACTACATTAGCAACATAAGCAGAATCTGTGACCAAATTAAAAGGCTGAGGAAACAGCTGAAAAGCTCAAACTACTGCAGCAAGCTCAACAATTTGAGGGGATCCCTCTACTGTTTGAATATCAGATTCCCAAACATCAGTCTTTTGATTAAACCAAGTCACAACGGACTTGTGGCTTTTACCAGAGCCATCAGTGAAGAGAGTCACAGCATGTAAAGGTTCTTCACTTAATTTAGGTTTTTCTCTGAAACTCAGTTTTGCTTGCAGTAGTTTGTGAGCTGGATAGTGTATGGAACAAACACCTGGAAAACCTAAGAATGCATATTGTAAATCATCAGAATTTTGCATTGCCCAATTGAAATAATCATTTTTCAATGGCAAATAGATAACTGAACATTCTTGACCTGCCAAAGTTAACAATATGGTTCTAGCCTTAATTATAATGTATGCAATCATTTCTAAAACTGAGCAAATGGTCTTTGAAAACCTGTAGGGAGGAAAAACCCATTCCATTATTAACAAAGGATCTTGTTCTGTGGCATCCCACTGGAAAATGAGACCACAAAGCTGCATCTTCTCTCCTAAGATTGCAAGAAAGAAAGGATTTTCAGGAACGCAGCGATGAGCTTGTCTTTTTTGAAGAGCTTCTGTGACTTTGTCGAGAGCAGCACGAGCTTCAGGGGTTAAAGTTCTTGGCGAAGTGATGTCGCAACTTCCTCTCAGCAAATGGAAGAGCGGACTCAGTTCATCATTGGTGATTCCCACCATCGGTCTGACCCAGTTGATTTCTCCTAGAAGTTGTTGTAACTCTTGTAGGTTGTTGACTCTGGTTCGGATCTGAATTTTCTGTGGTATTATTGTCGTCTTCCATCGTCTTCCATCATCTTCCATCCCAGGTACTTCTAAGGTGAAACTTGTTGAATTTTCGTTGCAGAGATTTCAAGTCCAGCTTTTTGAATTTCAGCAACAACACAGTCGCGAGTTTCTTCCATCTCTTCCTTTCAAAGGACTCCACCCTTAAAGCCAATTTTTCTTTCTCTGTATCTATAGATTGACAAACACCAGAACAACCCTGTTTTTGCTTAACTGAAAAAGAGTTCCCCGGAACACAATTTCCCGAGTGGAAGCAGCCACCTCAGCCTCCACCCCAGGCCCAACAGAATCCAATTCAGGTTTCAGTGTCCCTGCACAAACAATTTTAGGAAGTACAGTCACTTTTTCATTTCCATCTTTTACACACTTTGTTCCATCCCCCTTACAAGAGTCCCATATTTTTACATTAACAGAACAACGCGAAGAAAAGTCCAAAAGAGTCTCATTTTTTCCCAGAGAGAGAGAAGAAAGATTTTGTTCAACAGAGTTCAAAGCAATACTTTCAGCATTTGCAACAACACTTGTAACATTCTCCGATACTCACACAGTCTCCGGTTTACTGGAATTTAATGAGACAGAACAAGAAGCTTTGTTTTCTGAGTCCAAGTTGATCTTATTATTATCAGTTTGTTTAAAACAGTGCTCCAACAGCGCTCTACAAACCGGCATAAGTTCTCTTAAGCTTTCATCTTTTTTGAGAGAGACTAGTTTATAGATTCTCCAGTTTATCTGATCCCAAAAATGAAAAGTAAAAGCAGACTGCAGATTTAAATCTTGCGTATTCGCTTTAACCCAGATAAGTAAGGTTTTAAGCTCAGTTTTTGAAATTTCAGAGTGACCTTTTTCTTGTAACATTGTCTCTAATTGATGAAAAACATCCCATTCAACTTTTGATAAATTCGTTCCCATTTTGTGTTCTTTTAATAATTTTCTTTTTCGCTATTTTGCCTCCCAACGTCACCCAAGCGCTGTCCCGAGATAAGTTACTTACAATTTTCTTGGCTTCGGCGGGAGAGATGATACAGTGTGCTCCTTGTTAACACTTGGGTCTCCGCAGCTGGTACTTCCACGATTTTTCTTTGTTTTTCTTCTATTCTACGTTCTCACACGAGGCACCAATATGCAGGGGACGGGACAGGTATAAGTCCAATGGTGTCAGGAGCCCACGCCTTAAAAAAGGAACCCACTAGGTCGCGGCAAAATATCCAAATATGGATAACATGGTAACCAGACCAGTGAAGAGATTTTTGCTTTTATTTCCAGCACATCAGTCTCAAAATACAAAATGGAGACATGACAGCTCACTGATCCACACCAAAAAATGTCTCCTTCAACAGGGCTCATACAGCAATACATAAAATCATCTCAGACTAGAATTCAGCCAATCAGACACAGAAAACACATCTTGACAAGCATTCTATCCAATCTTATAAAACATAGGTAATGGTAGCTAAAACAAAGACTAGTTGATAAGAGACAAAGAACAGAGTTCTATTCATGCTAACCTTCTAAAGATATACATTAAATAACCTTGTTGCCATCCTAAAGCCAATTCTACAGAAGCCTATTGTTATTTGTCACGTCTACTGCTTGGGAAACTTTTCTGCTTGCATGGAAAACTTTTTCTGCTTGCATGGGAAACTTTTCTGCAATGCTAACAAAACTCCAGTCTAAGGCCTACATACTTCTTTGTAACCATTTCTTAAAAATCCTCTAACCTTATGGATTCCAACATTTCCCCCTCTCTGTTTGACCCAGAAGCTTTCATTTTCTTGTCGCTTGCTATTTGCGTTTCATAGCTCTATTGCAAAATTTCTGCTTATTATCTGCTGAAGACCTATTTTCACTAAACTGAAGCATTGCTATATTACGGCACAGCAACTTAATGCTGTGAAGACCCAATCCCTGAAAGAGAGATATGAATCACGTTTGGCAACAGTCACAAGGCATCGTTCAAAAAACTCTGGTCGATTCCAAGGCCTTAATTCAAAACCTTCGTTCATGTCAATACCCTCATCTACTGCTTTCGTGAGATTTCGTACACTCTCTGTGCTTCTACTTCCTAGTTCTCCTGCTTGAATGACAAAAACTTCTCGGACTGTTTTGTTCATCATTCGCCGAACACAACAGAGTATACAAGGTGCCACTATCAATATCAGTATTAGAACACCTAATATGTAAAGACCTATCTTGCAAAGTTGCCTTAGCCAAGGTGCAAAACTCCAATTTTGAAACAAATCATCCAACCAGGAACCTCCATCTTCTTTAATTTGGGCTGTCAGATCCTTTAATTTTTGAATGCTTTTGTGAATGGATTCGGAATGATCAGACAAATTCATACAACACAATCCTTCCAATTCCTCACAACCATGTCCTTGTGCCAGTAAGAGAAAATCAATGGCTGCTCTGTTTTGAAGAGTAGCATGTCTAATACTATCAACATCAGTCCACATATCACTGATTGCGGAGGATGTGGCATTAGCTTGTTTGCTCAGCCAACATCCAACTCGATCTAATTGTCTCAATGCCACAGCTGAAGCCAATTGGGGTAGAAATATACCTGCTGAAAGCCTTCTGGCGGCATTCCAAGGCATAAAATCACTCTGACAGTTCTCATCATAATGAGGAACAGCTCTTGTTTTCCTTTGTTTCTTTTTCATCACTGCTTTGGCAGTGGGGGCAATTATGGTAAGCATACCAATGCTACAAGGGCCACCTTCAAGGTGGGCTGGAATGCCTTGCCAACCTCTGTCTCCGCAAATGATCCAATACCCTTTTGGCAATTGCCGTGGATATTGGTCCGTCTCCAGAAACACATCCCAACTGTTTGAAACATTTGCTGCCCTGAGAAGTTTGTTGGACCAAATGTTCCAATTGAAGGAAGGACTGTTTCCATTGTCAATTCCACCTGGTTTACCATTGGATTCTTTTCTGACCAAAGGAAACTCTTTCACTGGCACACCAACCAAACAGGTTGAGAAAGGCTTTTCTGGTTCCGAATTCGACAGGCATATAGTATCCGATCCGGCAGCCTTGGCTAAGGTCACCCAAACATTCGTTTTCGGTTGATCCACAGGCAAATCTGCACGACAAAAAACAATTAACATCAAGCAAAACAAGTATACCATTTGATTCTGCCCCATCTCTTTCAAGAACTAAGTTTTGGCAGAATTCTTTCTAAACAAAAACAATAACCTAAATTTTCAGCCAAAAACTAGCTTTGTAAAACAAACATTCAGCATTCAATTCGTATACTCATAAATAACATTGGCACAAAATCAGAGTTCATGGGTTCTACCGATGCACAAAGAACGTCAGGCACAAGAGGCGTCAGGCGAGACCCGGGATCCTTCCATTCGGTCCACGTCTGCGTACTCGCTTCCTCAGTTCTAGGCTCGACAACAGGTTCTGAAGTGCGATACGGTTTGACGTTTTTGGCAGGAACCCACTTAATTCTTCCAGCACCTGTGGAAATAGAAGCATACCCTTTGCCCCACGTTATTAATTGAAACGGGCCTTCCATCTGTCCAGAGTCAGGGTTTCTAATTAGAAGAGGAGGATGTTCTTTCAGTTTTGCCTGTGTGCTATTTGAAAAGTGTCTAAAGATTGGTGGATCTGGTTCTGTACTTGAACTATTTAGAAAATTAAAACCATACAAAGCCTTACTCAGTCTCATCTGTGGGGTGATTTCCGTTCCCCCTCTCTGTCGATCTAATATGCGTTTTAAGGTTTGATGTGTTCTTTCAATGATTGCTTGGCTTGTGGGAGAGTGGGGAATACCAAAAATGTGTCGAACACCCCATTCATTTAAAAATGTGGCCAATTTTTGAGATATGTATGCGGGACCATTGTCAGTTTTTACTTCTTGGGGTATACCCAATGAAGCAAAAGCTTGCAGGAAATGATGACAGGCATGGCTGCCAGTTTCACCTGTGTGAAGGGAAGCAAAAACTGCACCAGAGAACGTGTCTATGGAAACATGAATATTTTTAAATTTACCAAAAGAAGGCAAATTAGTAACACCTGTTTGCCACAACTGTAGGCTTTGTAAGCCTCGGGGGTTGATTGCTCCTGTAGAAACAGGAGGTTGTACCAATTGACAGTCAGGGCAAGTATGAATGATAGCTTTAGCTTGACTTTTAGTGATTTGGAACATTCGCATGAGTGCTTGTGCATTTTGGTGGAAAAAGGCATGACTCAATTTTGCTTGTTCAAAAATATTTGGCAATGTGTTAGAAATGACCATTGTCAGCTTGTCCGCTCTTGCATTTCCTTCCACTAAAAATCCAGGAAGTGAAGAATGCGCCCTAATGTGAGAAACAAAATACGGATAAGTTCTATATTGCAAAGTTATAAAAAGACATGAAAGCCCACGATGTAAAGTTTCATTACTAACATCCTTTAAAATGGAACCTTCTATTCTCCTGACTACATTAGCAACATAAGCAGAATCTGTGACCAAATTAAAAGGCTGAGGAAACAGCTGAAAAGCTCAAACTACTGCAGCAAGCTCAACAATTTGAGGGGATCCCTCTACTGTTTGAATATCAGATTCCCAAACATCAGTCTTTTGATTAAACCAAGTCACAACGGACTTGTGGCTTTTACCAGAGCCATCAGTGAAGAGAGTCACAGCATGTAAAGGTTCTTCACTTAATTTAGGTTTTTCTCTGAAACTCAATTTTGCTTGCAGTAGTTTGTGAGCTGGATAGTGTATGGAACAAACACCTGGAAAACCTAAGAATGCATATTGTAAATCATCAGAATTTTGCATTGCCCAATTGAAATAATCATTTTTCAATGGCAAATAGATAACTGAACATTCTTGACCTGCCAAAGTTAACAATCTGGTTCTAGCCTTAATTATAATGTATGCAATCATTTCTAAAACTGAGCAAATGGTCTTTGAAAACCTGTAGGGAGGAAAAACCCATTCCATTATTAACAAAGGATCTTGTTCTGTGGCATCCCACTGGAAAATGAGACCACAAAGCTGCATCTTCTCTCCTAAGATTGCAAGAAAGAAAGGATTTTCAGGAACGCAGCGATGAGCTTGTCTTTTTTGAAGAGCTTCTGTGACTTTGTCGAGAGCAGCACGAGCTTCAGGGGTTAAAGTTCTTGGCGAAGTGATGTCGCAACTTCCTCTCAGCAAATGGAAGAGCGGACTCAGTTCATCATTGGTGATTCCCAGCATCGGTCTGACCCAGTTGATTTCTCCTAGAAGTTGTTGTAACTCTTGTAGGTTGTTGACTCTGGTTCGGATCTGAATTTTCTCTGGTCTTCTTGTCGTCTCAGTCATCTTCCATCCCAGGTACTTCTAAGGTGAAACTTGTTGAATTTTCATTGCAGAGATTTCAAGTCCAGCTTTTTGAATTTCAGCAACAACACAGTCGCGAGTTTCTTCCATCTCTTCCTTTCAAAGGACTCCACCCTTAAAGCCAATTTTTCTTTCTCTGTATCTATAGATTGACAAACACCAGAACAACCATGTTTTTGCTTAACTGAAAAAGAGTTCCCCGGAACACAATTTCCCGAGTGGAAGCAGCCACCTCAGCCTCCACCCCAGGCCCAACAGAATCCAATTCAGGTTTCAGTGTCCCTGCACAAACAATTTTAGGAAGTACAGTCACTTTTTCATTTCCATCTTTTACACACTTTGTTCCATCCCCCTTACAAGAGTCACATATTTTTACATTAACAGAACAACGCGAAGAAAAGTCCAAAAGAGTCTCATTTTTTCCCAGAGAGAGAGAAGAAAGATTTTGTTCAACAGAGTTCAAAGCAATACTTTCAGCATTTGCAACAACACTTGTAACATTCTCCGATACTCACACAGTCTCCGGTTTACTGGAATTTAATGAGACAGAACCAGAAGCTTTGTTTTCTGAGTCCAAGTTGATCTTATTATTATCAGTTTGTTTAAAACAGTGCTCCAACAGCGCTCTACAAACCGGCATAAGTTCTCTTAAGCTTTCATCTTTTTTGAGAGAGACTAGTTTATAGATTCTCCAGTTTATCTGATCCCAAAAATGAAAAGTAAAAGCAGACTGCAGATTTAAATCTTGCGTATTCGCTTTAACCCAGATAAGTAAGTTTTTAAGCTCAGTTTTTGAAATTTCAGAGTGACCTTTTTCTTGTAACATTGTCTCTAATTGATGAAAAACATCCCATTCAACTTTTGATAAATTCGTTCCCATTTTTGTGTTCTTTTAATAATTTTCTTTTTCGCTATTTTGCCTCCCAACGTCACCCAAGCGCTCTCCCGAGATAAGTTACTTACAATTTTCTTGGCTTCGGCGGGAGAGATGATACAGTGTGCTCCTTGTTAACACTTGGGTCTCCGCAGCTGGTACTTCCACGATTTTTCTTTGTTTTTCTTCTATTCTACGTCCTCACACGAGGCACCAATATGCGGGGGACGGGACAGGTATAAGTCCAATGGTGTCAGGAGCCCACGCCTTAAAAAAGGAACCCACTAGGTCGCGGCAAAATATCCAAATATGGATAACATGGTAACCAGACCAGTGAAGAGATTTTTGCTTTTATTTCCAGCACATCAGTCTCAAAATACAAAATGGAGACATGACAGCTCACTGATCCACACCAAAAAATGTCTCCTTCAACAGGGCTCATACAGCAATACATAAAATCATCTCAGACTAGAATTCAGCCAATCAGACACAGAAAACACATCTTGACAAGCATTCTATCCAATCTTATAAAACATAGGTAATCGTAGCTAAAACAAAGACTAGTTGATAAGAGACAAAGAACAGAGTTCTATTCATGCTAACCTTCTAAAGATATACATTAAATAACCTTGTTGCCATCCTAAAGCCAATTCTACAGAAGCCTATTGTTATTTGTCACGTCTACTGCTTGGGAAACTTTTCTGCTTGCATGGAAAACTTTTTCTGCTTGCATGGGAAACTTTTCTGCAATGCTAACAAAACTCCAGTCTAAGGCCTACATACTTCTTTGTAACCATTTCTTAAAAATCCTCTAACCTTATGGATTCCAACATTTCCCCCTCTCTGTTTGACCCAGAAGCTTTCATTTTCTTGTCGCTTGCTATTTGCGTTTCATAGCTCTATTGCAAAATTTCTGCTTATTATCTGCTGAAGACCTATTTTCACTAAACTGAAGCATTGCTATATTACGGCACAGCAACTTAATGCTGTGAAGACCCAATCCCTGAAAGAGAGATATGAATCACGTTTGGCAACAGTCACAAGGCATCGTTCAAAAAACTCTGGTCGATTCCAAGGCCTTAATTCAAAACCTTCGTTCATGTCAATACCCTCATCTACTGCTTTCGTGAGATTTCGTACACTCTCTGTGCTTCTACTTCCTAGTTCTCCTGCTTGAATGACAAAAACTTCTCGGACTGTTTTGTTCATCATTCGCCGAACACAACAGAGTATACAAGGTGCCACTATCAATATCAGTATTAGAACACCTAATATGTAAAGACCTATCTTGCAAAGTTGCCTTAGCCAAGGTGCAAAACTCCAATTTTGAAACAAATCATCCAACCAGGAACCTCCATCTTCTTTAATTTGGGCTGTCAGATCCTTTAATTTTTGAATGCTTTTTTGAATGGATTCGGAATGATCAGACAAATTCATACAACACAATCCTTCCAATTCCTCACAACCATGTCCTTGTGCCAGTAAGAGAAAATCAATGGCTGCTCTGTTTTGAAGAGTAGCATGTCTAATACTATCAACATCAGTCCACATATCACTGATTGTGGAGGATGTGGCATTAGCTTGTTTGCTCAGCCAACATCCAACTCGATCTAATTGTCTCAATGCCACAGCTGAAGCCAATTGGGGTAGAAATATACCTGCTGAAAGCCTTCTGGCGGCATTCCAAGGCATAAAATCACTCTGACAGTTCTCATCATAGTGAGGAACAGCTCTTGTTTTCCTTTGTTTCTTTTTCATCACTGCTTTGGCAGTGGGGGCAATTATGGTAAGCATACCAATGCTACAAGGGCCACCTTCAAGGTGGGCTGGAATGCCTTGCCAACCTCTGTCTCCGCAAATGATCCAATACCCTTTTGGCAATTGCCGTGGATATTGGTCCGTCTCCAGAAACACATCCCAACTGTTTGAAACATTTGCTGCCCTGAGAAGTTTTTTCGAACAAATGTTCCAATTGAAGGAAGGACTGTTTCCATTGTCAATTCCACCTGGTTTACCATTGGATTCTTTTCTGACCAAAGGAAACTCTTTCACTGGCACACCAACCAAACAGGTTGAGAAAGGCTTTTCTGGTTCCGAATTCGACAGGCATATAGTATCCGATCCGGCAGCCTTGGCTAAGGTCACCCAAACATTCGTTTTCGGTTGATCCACAGGCAAATCTGCACGACAAAAAACAATTAACATCAAGCAAAACAAGTATACCATTTGATTCTGCCCCATCTCTTTCAAGAACTAAGTTTTGGCAGAATTCTTTCTAAACAAAAACAATAACCTAAATTTTCAGCCAAAAACTAGCTTTGTTAAACAAACATTCAGCATTCAATTCGTATACTCATAAATAACATTGGCACAAAATCAGAGTTCATGGGTTCCACCGATGCACAAAGAACGTCAGGCACAAGAGGCGTCAGGCGAGACCCGGGATCCTTCCATTCGGTCCACGTCTGCGTACTCGCTTCCTCAGTTCTAGGCTCGACAACAGGTTCTGAAGTGCGATACGGTTTGACGTTTTTGGCAGGAACCCACTTAATTCTTCCAGCACCTGTGGAAATAGAAGCATACCCTTTGCCCCACGTTATTAATTGAAACGGGCCTTCCATCTGTCCAGAGTCAGGGTTTCTAATTAGAAGAGGAGGATGTTCTTTCAGTTTTGCCTGTGTGCTATTTGAAAAGTGTCTAAAGATTGGTGGATCTGGTTCTGTACTTGAACTATTTAGAAAATTAAAACCATACAAAGCCTTACTCAGTCTCATCTGTGGGGTGATTTCCGTTCCCCCTCTCTGTTGATCTAATATGCGTTTTAAGGTTTGATGTGTTCTTTCAATGATTGCTTGGCTTGTGGGAGAGTGGGGAATACCAAAAATGTGTCGAACACCCCATTCATTTAAAAATGTGGCCAATTTTTGAGATATGTATGCGGGACCATTGTCAGTTTTTACTTCTTGGGGTATACCCAATGAAGCAAAAGCTTGCAGGAAATGATGACAGGCATGGCTGCCAGTTTCACCTGTGTGAAGGGAAGCAAAAACTGCACCAGAGAACGTGTCTATGGAAACATGAATATTTTTAAATTTACCAAAAGAAGGCTATTTAGTAACACCTGTTTGCCACAACTGTAGGCTTTGTAAGCCTCGGGGGTTGATTGCTCCTGTAGAAACAGGAGGTTGTACCAATTGACAGTCAGGGCAAGTATGAATGATAGCTTTAGCTTGACTTTTAGTGATTTGGAACATTCGCATGAGTGCTTGTGCATTTTGGTGGAAAAAGGCATGACTCAATTTTGCTTGTTCAAAAATATTTGGCAATGTGTTAGAAATGACCATTGTCAGCTTGTCCGCTCTTGCATTTCCTTCCACTAAAAATCCAGGAAGTGAAGAATGCGCCCTAATGTGAGAAACAAAATATGGATTAGTTCTATATTGCAAAGTTATAAAAAGACATGAAAGCCAATGATGTAAAGTTTCATTACTAACATCCTTTAAAATGGAACCTTCTATTCTCCTGACTACATTAGCAACATAAGCAGAATCTGTGACCAAATTAAAAGGCTGAGGAAACAGCTGAAAAGCTCAAACTACTGCAGCAAGCTCAACAATTTGAGGGGATCCCTCTACTGTTTGAATATCAGATTCCCAAACATCAGTCTTTTGATTAAACCAAGTCACAACGGACTTGTGGCTTTTACCAGAGCCATCAGTGAAGAGAGTCACAGCATGTAAAGGTTCTTCACTTAATTTAGGTTTTTCTCTGAAACTCAGTTTTGCTTGCAGTAGTTTGTGAGCTGGATAGTGTATGGAACAAACACCTGGAAAACCTAAGAATGTATATTGTAAATCATCAGAATTTTGCATTGCCCAATTGAAATAATCATTTTTCAATGGCAAATAGATAACTGAACATTCTTGACCTGCCAAAGTTAACAATCTGGTTCTAGCCTTAATTATAATGTATGCAATCATTTCTAAAACTGAGCAAATGGTCTTTGAAAACCTGTAGGGAGGAAAAACCCATTCCATTATTAACAAAGGATCTTGTTCTGTGGCATCCCACTGGAAAATGAGACCAAAAAGCTGCATCTTCTCTCCTAAGATTGCAAGAAAGAAAGGATTTTCAGGAACGCAGCGATGAGCTTGTCTTTTTTGAAGAGCTTCTGTGACTTTGTCGAGAGCAGCACGAGCTTCAGGGGTTAAAGTTCTTGGCGAAGTGATGTCGCAACTTCCTCTCAGCAAATGGAAGAGCGGACTCAGTTCATCATTGGTGATTCCCAGCATCGGTCTGACCCAGTTGATTTCTCCTAGAAGTTGTTGTAACTCTTGTAGGTTGTTGACTCTGGTTCGGATCTGAATTTTCTGTGGTATTATTGTCGTCTTCCATCGTCTTCCATCATCTTCCATCCCAGGTACTTCTAAGGTGAAACTTGTTGAATTTTCGTTGCAGAGATTTCAAGTCCAGCTTTTTGAATTTCAGCAACAACACAGTCGCGAGTTTCTTCCATCTCTTCCTTTCAAAGGACTCCACCCTTAAAGCCAATTTTTCTTTCTCTGTATCTATAGATTGACAAACACCAGAACAACCCTGTTTTTGCTTAACTGAAAAAGAGTTCCCCGGAACACAATTTCCCGAGTGGAAGCAGCCACCTCAGCCTCCACCCCAGGCCCAACAGAATCCAATTCAGGTTTCAGTGTCCCTGCACAAACAATTTTAGGAAGTACAGTCACTTTTTCATTTCCATCTTTTACACACTTTGTTCCATCCCCCTTACAAGAGTCACATATTTTTACATTAACAGAACAACGCAAAGAAAAGTCCAAAAGAGTCTCATTTTTTCCCAGAGAGAGAAGAAAGATTTTGTTCAACAGAGTTCAAAGCAATACTTTCAGCATTTGCAACAACACTTGTAACATTCTCCGATACTCACACAGTCTCCGGTTTACTGGAATTTAATGAGACAGAACCAGAAGCTTTGTTTTCTGAGTCCAAGTTGATCTTATTATTATCAGTTTGTTTAAAACAGTGCTCCAACAGCGCTCTACAAACCGGCATAAGTTCTCTTAAACTTTCATCTTTTTTGAGAGAGACTAGATTATAGATTCTCCAGTTTATCTGATCCCAAAAATGAAAAGTAAAAGCAGACTGCAGATTTAAATCTTGCGTATTCGCTTTAACCCAGATAAGTAAGTTTTTAAGCTCAGTTTTTGAAATTTCAGAGTGACCTTTTTCTTGTAACATTGTCTCTAATTGATGAAAAACATCCCATTCAACTTTTGATAAATTCGTTCCCACTTTTGTGTTCGTTTAATTATTTTCTTTTTCTCTATTTTGCCTCCCAACGTCACCCAAGCGCTCTCCTGAGATAAGTAACTTACAATTTTCTTGGCTTCGGCGGGAGAGATGATACAGTGTGCTCCTTGTTAACACTTGGGTCTCCGCAGCTGGTACTTCCACGATTTTTCTTTGTTTTTCTTCTATTCTACGTCCTCACACGAGGCACCAATATGCGGGGGACGGGACAGGTATAAGTCCAATGGTGTCAGGAGCCCACGCCTTAAAAAAGGAACCCACTAGGTCGCGGCAAAATATCCAAATATGGATAACATGGTAACCAGACCAGTGAAGAGATTTTTGCTTTTATTTCCAGCACATCAGTCTCAAAATACAAAATGGAGACATGACAGCTCACTGATCCACACCAAAAAATGTCTCCTTCAACAGGGCTCATACAGCAATACATAAAATCATCTCAGACTAGAATTCAGCCAATCAGACACAGAAAACACATCTTGACAAGCATTCTATCCAATCTTATAAAACATAGGTAATCGTAGCTAAAACAAAGACTAGTTGATAAGAGACAAAGAACAGAGTTCTATTCATGCTAACCTTCTAAAGATATACATTAAATAACCTTGTTGCCATCCTAAAGCCAATTCTACAGAAGCCTATTGTTATTTGTCACATCTACTGCTTGGGAAACTTTTCTGCTTGCATGGAAAACTTTTTCTGCTTGCATGGGAAACTTTTCTGCAATGCTAACAAAACTCCAGTCTAAGGCCTACATACTTCTTTGTAACCATTTCTTAAAAATCCTCTAACCTTATGGATTCCAACATTTCCCCCTCTCTGTTTGACCCAGAAGCTTTCATTTTCTTGTCGCTTGCTATTTGCGTTTCATAGCTCGATTGCAAAATTTCTGCTTATTATCTGCTGAAGACCTATTTTCACTAAACTGAAGCATTGCTATATTACGGCACAGCAACTTAATGCTGTGAAGACCCAATCCCTGAAAGAGAGATATGAATCACGTTTGGCAACAGTCACAAGGCATCGTTCAAAAAACTCTGGTCGATTCCAAGGCCTTAATTCAAAACCTTCGTTCATGTCAATACCCTCATCTACTGCTTTCGTGAGATTTCGTACACTCTCTGTGCTTCTACTTCCTAATTCTCCTGCTTGAATGACAAAAACTTCTCGGACTGTTTTGTTCATCATTCGCTGAAGACAACAGAGTATACAAGGTGCCACTATCAATATCAGTATTAGAACACCTAATATGTAAAGACCTATCTTGCAAAGTTGGCTTAGCCAAGGTGCAAAACTCCAATTTTGAAACAAATCATCCAACCAGGAACCTCCATCTTCTTTAATTTGGGCTGTCAGATCCTTTAATTTTTGAATGCTTTTGTGAATGGATTCGGAATGATCAGACAAATTCATACAACACAATCCTTCAAATTCCTCACAACCATGTCCTTGTGCCAGTAAGAGAAAATCAATGGCTGCTCTGTTTTGAAGAGTAGCATGTCTAATACTATCAACATCGGTCCACATATCACTGTTTGTGGAGGATGTGGCATTAGCTTGTTTGCTCAGCCAACATCCAACTCGATCTAATTGTCTCAATGCCACAGCTGAAGCCAATTGGGGTAGAAATATACCTGCTGAAAGCCTTCTGGCGGCATTCCAAGGCATAAAATCACTCTGACAGTTCTCATCATAGTGAGGAACAGCTCTTGTTTTCCATTGTTTCTTTTTCATCACTGCTTTGGCAGTGGGGGCAATTATGGTAAGCATACCAATGCTACAAGGGCCACCTTCAAGGTGGGCTGGAATGCCTTGCCAACCTCTGTCTCCGCAAATGATCCAATACCCTTTTGGCAATTGCCGTGGATATTGGTCCATCTCCAGAAACACATCCCAACTGTTTGAAACATTTGCTGCCCTGAGAAGTTTTTTCGAACAAATGTTCCAATTGAAGGAAGGACTGTTTCCATTGTCAATTCCACCTGGTTTACCATTGGATTCTTTTCTGACCAAAGGAAACTCTTTCACTGGCACACCAACCAAACAGGTTGAGAAAGGCTTTTCTGGTTCCGAATTAGACAGGCATATAGTATCCGATCCGGCAGCCTTGGCTAAGGTCACCCAAACACTCGTTTTCGGTTGATCCACAGGCAAATCTGCACGACAAAAAACAATTAAAATCAAGCAAAACAAGTATACCATTTGATTCTTCCCCATCTCTTTCAAGAACTAAGTTTTGGCAGAATTCTTTCTAAACAAAAACAATAACCTAAATTTTCAGCCAAAAATTAGCTTTGTTAAACAAACATTCAGCATTCAATTCGTATACTCATAAATAACATTGGCACAAAATCAGAGTTCATGGGTTCCACCGATGCACAAAGAACGTCAGGCACAAGAGGCGTCAGGCGAGACCCGGGATCCTTCCATTCGGTCCACGTCTGCGTACTCGCTTCCTCAGTTCTAGGCTCGACAACAGGTTCTGAAGTGCGATACGGTTTGACGTTTTTGGCAGGAACCCACTTAATTCTTCCAGCACCTGTGGAAATAGAAGCATACCCTTTGCCCCACGTTATTAATTGAAACGGGCCTTCCATCTGTCCAGAGTCAGGGTTTCTAATTAGAAGAGGAGGATGTTCTTTCAGTTTTGCCTGTGTGCTATTTGAAAAGTGTCTAAAGATTGGTGGATCTGGTTCTGTACTTGAACTATTTAGAAAATTAAAACCATACAAAGCCTTACTCAGTCTCATCTGTGGGGTGATTTCCGTTCCCCCTCTCTGTTGATCTAATATGCGTTTTAAGGTTTGATGTGTTCTTTCAATGATTGCTTGGCTTGTGGGAGAGTGGGGAATACCAAAAATGTGTCGAACACCCCATTCATTTAAAAATGTGGCCAATTTTTGAGATATGTATGCGGGACCATTGTCAGTTTTTACTTCTTGGGGTATACCCAATGAAGCAAAAGCTTGCAGGAAATGATGACAGGCATGGCTGCCAGTTTCACCTGTGTGAAGGGAAGCAAAAACTGCACCAGAGAACGTGTCTATGGAAACATGAATATTTTTAAATTTACCAAAAGAAGGCTATTTAGTAACACCTGTTTGCCACAACTGTAGGCTTTGTAAGCCTCGGGGGTTGATTGCTCCTGTAGAAACAGGAGGTTGTACCAATTGACAGTCAGGGCAAGTATGAATGATAGCTTTAGCTTGACTTTTAGTGATTTGGAACATTCGCATGAGTGCTTGTGCATTTTGGTGGAAAAAGGCATGACTCAATTTTGCTTGTTCAAAAATATTTGGCAATGTGTTAGAAATGACCATTGTCAGCTTGTCCGCTCTTGCATTTCCTTCCACTAAAAATCCAGGAAGTGAAGAATGCGCCCTAATGTGAGAAACAAAATATGGATTAGTTCTATATTGCAAAGTTATAAAAAGACATGAAAGCCAACGATGTACAGTTTCATTACTAACATCCTTTAAAATGGAACCTTCTATTCTCCTGACTACATTAGCAACATAAGCAGAATCTGTGACCAAATTAAAAGGCTGAGGAAACAGCTGAAAAGCTCAAACTACTGCAGCAAGCTCAACAATTTGAGGGGATCCCTCTACTGTTTGAATATCAGATTCCCAAACATCAGTCTTTTGATTAAACCAAGTCACAACGGACTTGTGGCTTTTACCAGAGCCATCAGTGAAGAGAGTCACAGCATGTAAAGGTTCTTCACTTAATTTAGGTTTTTCTCTGAAACTCAGTTTTGCTTGCAGTAGTTTGTGAGCTGGATAGTGTATGGAACAAACACCTGGAAAACCTAAGAATGTATATTGTAAATCATCAGAATTTTGCATTGCCCAATTGAAATAATCATTTTTCAATGGCAAATAGATAACTGAACATTCTTGACCTGCCAAAGTTAACAATCTGGTTCTAGCCTTAATTATAATGTATGCAATCATTTCTAAAACTGAGCAAATGGTCTTTGAAAACCTGTAGGGAGGAAAAACCCATTCCATTATTAACAAAGGATCTTGTTCTGTGGCATCCCACTGGAAAATGAGACCAAAAAGCTGCATCTTCTCTCCTAAGATTGCAAGAAAGAAAGGATTTTCAGGAACGCAGCGATGAGCTTGTCTTTTTTGAAGAGCTTCTGTGACTTTGTCGAGAGCAGCACGAGCTTCAGGGGTTAAAGTTCTTGGCGAAGTGATGTCGCAACTTCCTCTCAGCAAATGGAAGAGCGGACTCAGTTCATCATTGGTGATTCCCAGCATCGGTCTGACCCAGTTGATTTCTCCTAGAAGTTGTTGTAACTCTTGTAGGTTGTTGACTCTGGTTCGGATCTGAATTTTCTGTGGTATTATTGTCGTCTTCCATCGTCTTCCATCATCTTCCATCCCAGGTACTTCTAAGGTGAAACTTGTTGAATTTTCGTTGCAGAGATTTCAAGTCCAGCTTTTTGAATTTCAGCAACAACACAGTCGCGAGTTTCTTCCATCTCTTCCTTTCAAAGGACTCCACCCTTAAAGCCAATTTTTCTTTCTCTGTATCTATAGATTGACAAACACCAGAACAACCCTGTTTTTGCTTAACTGAAAAAGAGTTCCCCGGAACACAATTTCCCGAGTGGAAGCAGCCACCTCAGCCTCCACCCCAGGCCCAACAGAATCCAATTCAGGTTTCAGTGTCCCTGCACAAACAATTTTAGGAAGTACAGTCACTTTTTCATTTCCATCTTTTACACACTTTGTTCCATCCCCCTTACAAGAGTCACATATTTTTACATTAACAGAACAACGCAAAGAAAAGTCCAAAAGAGTCTCATTTTTTCCCAGAGAGAGAAGAAAGATTTTGTTCAACAGAGTTCAAAGCAATACTTTCAGCATTTGCAACAACACTTGTAACATTCTCCGATACTCACACAGTCTCCGGTTTACTGGAATTTAATGAGACAGAACCAGAAGCTTTGTTTTCTGAGTCCAAGTTGATCTTATTATTATCAGTTTGTTTAAAACAGTGCTCCAACAGCGCTCTACAAACCGGCATAAGTTCTCTTAAGCTTTCATCTTTTTTGAGAGAGACTAGATTATAGATTCTCCAGTTTATCTGATCCCAAAAATGAAAAGTAAAAGCAGACTGCAGATTTAAATCTTGCGTATTCGCTTTAACCCAGATAAGTAAGTTTTTAAGCTCAGTTTTTGAAATTTCAGAGTGACCTTTTTCTTGTAACATTGTCTCTAATTGATGAAAAACATCCCATTCAACTTTTGATAAATTAGTTCCCACTTTTGTGTTCGTTTAATAATTTTCTTTTTCTCTATTTTGCCTCCCAACGTCACCCAAGCGCTCTCCTGAGATAAGTAACTTACAATTTTCTTGGCTTCGGCGGGAGAGATGATACAGTGTGCTCCTTGTTAACACTTGGGTCTCCGCAGCTGGTACTTCCACGATTTTTCTTTGTTTTTCTTCTATTCTATGTCCTCACACGAGGCACCAATATGCGGGGGACGGGACAGGTATAAGTCCAATAGTGTCAGGAACCCACGCCTTAAAAAAGGAACCCACTAGGCCGCGGCAAAATATCCAAATATGGATAACATGGTAACCAGACCAGTGAAGAGATTTTTGCTTTTATTTCCAGCACATCAGTCTCAAAATACAAAATGGAGACATGACAGCTCACTGATCCACACCAAAAAATGTCTCCTTCAACAGGGCTCATACAGCAATACATAAAATCATCTCAGACTAGAATTCAGCCAATCAGACACAGAAAACACATCTTGACAAGCATTCTATCCAATCTTATAAAACATAGGTAATCGTAGCTAAAACAAAGACTAGTTGATAAGAGACAAAGAACAGAGTTCTATTCATGCTAACCTTCTAAAGATATACATTAAATAACCTTGTTGCCATCCTAAAGCCAATTCTACAGAAGCCTATTGTTATTTGTCACGTCTACTGCTTGGGAAACTTTTCTGCTTGCATGGAAAACTTTTTCTGCTTGCATAGGAAACTTTTCTGCAATGCTAACAAAACTCCAGTCTAAGGCCTACATACTTCTTTGTAACCATTTCTTAAAAATCCTCTAACCTTATGGATTCCAACATTTCCCCCTCTCTGTTTGACCCAGAAGCTTTCATTTTCTTGTCGCTTGCTATTTGCGTTTCATAGCTCGATTGCAAAATTTCTGCTTATTATCTGCTGAAGACCTATTTTCACTAAACTGAAGCATTGCTATATTACGGCACAGCAACTTAATGCTGTGAAGACCCAATCCCTGAAAGAGAGATATGAATCACGTTTGGCAACAGTCACAAGGCATCGTTCAAAAAACTCTGGTCGATTCCAAGGCCTTAATTCAAAACCTTCGTTCATGTCAATACCCTCATCTACTGCTTTCGTGAGATTTTGTACACTCTCTGTGCTTCTACTTCCTAGTTCTCCTGCTTTAATGACAAAAACTTCTCGGACTGTTTTGTTCATCATTCGCCGAACACAACAGAGTATACAAGGTGCCACTATCAATATCAGTATTAGAACACCTAATATGTAAAGACCTATCTTGCAAAGTTGCCTTAGCCAAGGTGCAAAACTCCAATTTTGAAACAAATCATCCAACCAGGAACCTCCATCTTCTTTAATTTGGGCTGTCAGATCCTTTAATTTTTGAATGCTTTTGTGAATGGATTCGGAATGATCAGACAAATTCATACAACACAATCCTTCAAATTCCTCACAACCATGTCCTTGTGCCAGTAAGAGAAAATCAATGGCTGCTCTGTTTTGAAGAGTAGCATGTCTAATACTATCAACATCGGTCCACATATCACTGATTGTGGAGGATGTGGCATTAGCTTGTTTGCTCAGCCAACATCCAACTCGATCTAATTGTCTCAATGCCACAGCTGAAGCCAATTGGGGTAGAAATATACCTGCTGAAAGCCTTCTGGCGGCATTCCAAGGCATAAAATCACTCTGACAGTTCTCATCATAGTGAGGAACAGCTCTTGTTTTCCTTTGTTTCTTTTCCATCACTGCTTTGGCAGTGGGGGCAATTATGGTAAGCATACCAATGCTACAAGGGCCACCTTCAAGGTGGGCTGGAATGCCTTGCCAACCTCTGTCTCCGCAAATGATCCAATACCCTTTTGGCAATTGCCGTGGATATTGGTCCGTCTCCAGAAACACATCCCAACTGTTTGAAACATTTGCTGCCCTGAGAAGTTTTTTCGAACAAATGTTCCAATTGAAGGAAGGACTGTTTCCATTGTCAATTCCACCTGGTTTACCATTGGATTCTTTTCTGACCAAAGGAAACTCTTTCACTGGCACACCAACCAAACAGGTTGAGAAAGGCTTTTCTGGTTCCGAATTAGACAGGCATATAGTATCCGATCCGGCAGCCTTGGCTAAGGTCACCCAAACACTCGTTTTCGGTTGATCCACAGGCAAATCTGCACGACAAAAAACAATTAAAATCAAGCAAAACAAGTATACCATTTGATTCTTCCCCATCTCTTTCAAGAACTAAGTTTTGGCAGAATTCTTTCTAAACAAAAACAATAACCTAAATTTTCAGCCAAAAATTAGCTTTGTTAAACAAACATTCAGCATTCAATTCGTATACTCATAAATAACATTGGCACAAAATCAGAGTTCATGGGTTCCACCGATGCACAAAGAACGTCAGGCACAAGAGGCGTCAGGCGAGACCCGGGATCCTTCCATTCGGTCCACGTCTGCGTACTCGCTTCCTCAGTTCTAGGCTCGACAACAGGTTCTGAAGTGCGATACGGTTTGACGTTTTTGGCAGGAACCCACTTAATTCTTCCAGCACCTGTGGAAATAGAAGCATACCCTTTGCCCCACGTTATTAATTGAAACGGGCCTTCCATCTGTCCAGAGTCAGGGTTTCTAATTAGAAGAGGAGGATGTTCTTTCAGTTTTGCCTGTGTGCTATTTGAAAAGTGTCTAAAGATTGGTGGATCTGGTTCTGTACTTGAACTATTTAGAAAATTAAAACCATACAAAGCCTTACTCAGTCTCATCTGTGGGGTGATTTCCGTTCCCCCTCTCTGTTGATCTAATATGCGTTTTAAGGTTTGATGTGTTCTTTCAATGATTGCTTGGCTTGTGGGAGAGTGGGGAATACCAAAAATGTGTCGAACACCCCATTCATTTAAAAATGTGGCCAATTTTTGAGATATGTATGCGGGACCATTGTCAGTTTTTACTTCTTGGGGTATACCCAATGAAGCAAAAGCTTGCAGGAAATGATGACAGGCATGGCTGCCAGTTTCACCTGTGTGAAGGGAAGCAAAAACTGCACCAGAGAACGTGTCTATGGAAACATGAATATTTTTAAATTTACCAAAAGAAGGCTATTTAGTAACACCTGTTTGCCACAACTGTAGGCTTTGTAAGCCTCGGGGGTTGATTGCTCCTGTAGAAACAGGAGGTTGTACCAATTGACAGTCAGGGCAAGTATGAATGATAGCTTTAGCTTGACTTTTAGTGATTTGGAACATTCGCATGAGTGCTTGTGCATTTTGGTGGAAAAAGGCACGACTCAATTTTGCTTGTTCAAAAATATTTGACAATGTGTTAGAAATGACCATTGTCAGCTTGTCCGCTCTTGCATTTCCTTCCACTAAAAATCCAGGAAGTGAAGAATGCGCCCTAATGTGAGAAACAAAATATGGATTAGTTCTATATTGCAAAGTTATAAAAAGACATGAAAGCCAACGATGTAAAGTTTCATTACTAACATCCTTTAAAATGGAACCTTCTATTCTCCTGACTACATTAGCAACATAAGCAGAATCTGTGACCAAATTAAAAGGCTGAGGAAACAGCTGAAAAGCTCAAACTACTGCAGCAAGCTCAACAATTTGAGGGGATCCCTCTACTGTTTGAATATCAGATTCCCAAACATCAGTCTTTTGATTAAACCAAGTCACAACGGACTTGTGGCTTTTACCAGAGCCATCAGTGAAGAGAGTCACAGCATGTAAAGGTTCTTCACTTAATTTAGGTTTTTCTCTGAAACTCAGTTTTGCTTGCAGTAGTTTGTGAGCTGGATAGTGTATGGAACAAACACCTGGAAAACCTAAGAATGTATATTGTAAATCATCAGAATTTTGCATTGCCCAATTGAAATAATCATTTTTCAATGGCAAATAGATAACTGAACATTCTTGACCTGCCAAAGTTAACAATATGGTTCTAGCCTTAATTATAATGTATGCAATCATTTCTAAAACTGAGCAAATGGTCTTTGAAAACCTGTAGGGAGGAAAAACCCATTCCATTATTAACAAAGGATCTTGTTCTGTGGCATCCCACTGGAAAATGAGACCACAAAGCTGCATCTTCTCTCCTAAGATTGCAAGAAAGAAAGGATTTTCAGGAACGCAGCGATGAGCTTGTCTTTTTTGAAGAGCTTCTGTGACTTTGTCGAGAGCAGCACGAGCTTCAGGGGTTAAAGTTCTTGGCGAAGTGATGTCGCAACTTCCTCTCAGCAAATGGAAGAGCGGACTCAGTTCATCATTGGTGATTCCCAGCATCGGTCTGACCCAGTTGATTTCTCCTAGAAGTTGTTGTAACTCTTGTAGGTTGTTGACTCTGGTTCGGATCTGAATTTTCTGTGGTATTATTGTCGTCTTCCATCGTCTTCCATCATCTTCCATCCCAGGTACTTCTAAGGTGAAACTTGTTGAATTTTCGTTGCAGAGATTTCAAGTCCAGCTTTTTGAATTTCAGCAACAACACAGTCGCGAGTTTCTTCCATCTCTTCCTTTCAAAGGACTCCACCCTTAAAGCCAATTTTTCTTTCTCTGTATCTATAGATTGACAAACACCAGAACAACCATGTTTTTGCTTAACTGAAAAAGAGTTCCCCGGAACCACAATTTCCCGAGTGGAAGCAGCCACCTCAGCCTCCACCCCAGGCCCAACAGAATCCAATTCAGGCTTCAGTGTCCCTGCACAAACAATTTTAGGAAGTACAGTCACTTTTTCATTTCCATCTTTTACACACTTTGTTCCATCCCCCTTACAAGAGTCACATATTTTTACATTAACAGAACAACGCAAAGAAAAGTCCAAAAGAGTCTCATTTTTTCCCAGAGAGAGAAGAAAGATTTTGTTCAACAGAGTTCAAAGCAATACTTTCAGCATTTGCAACAACACTTGTAACATTCTCCGATACTCACACAGTCTCCGGTTTACTGGAATTTAATGAGACAGAACCAGAAGCTTTGTTTTCTGAGTCCAAGTTGATCTTATTATTATCCGTTTGTTTAAAACAGTGCTCCAACAGCGCTCTACAAACCGGCATAAGTTCTCTTAAGCTTTCATCTTTTTTGAGAGAGACTAGATTATAGATTCTCCAGTTTATCTGATCCCAAAAATGAAAAGTAAAAGCAGACTGCAGATTTAAATCTTGCGTATTCGCTTTAACCCAGATAAGTAAGTTTTTAAGCTCAGTTTTTGAAATTTCAGAGTGACCTTTTTCTTGTAACATTGTCTCTAATTGATGAAAAACATCCCATTCAACTTTTGATAAATTCGTTCCCATTTTTGTGTTCTTTTAATAATTGTCTTTTTCGCTATTTTGCCTCCCAACGTCACCCAAGCGCTCTCCTGAGATGAGTAACTTACAATTTTCTTGGCTTCGGCGGGAGAGATGATACAGTGTGCTCCTTGTTAACACTTGGGTCTCCGCAGCTGGTACTTCCACGATTTTTCTTTGTTTTTCTTCTATTCTACGTCCTCACACGAGGCACCAATATGCGGGGGACGGGACAGGTATAAGTCCAATAGTGTCAGGAACCCACGCCTTAAAAAAGGAACCCACTAGGCCGCGGCAAAATATCCAAATATGGATAACATGGTAACCAGACCAGTGAAGAGATTTTTGCTTTTATTTCCAGCACATCAGTCTCAAAATACAAAATGGAGACATGACAGCTCACTGATCCACACCAAAAAATGTCTCCTTCAACAGGGCTCATACAGCAATACATAAAATCATCTCAGACTAGAATTCAGCCAATCAGACACAGAAAACACATCTTGACAAGCATTCTATCCAATCTTATAAAACATAGGTAATCGTAGCTAAAACAAAGACTAGTTGATAAGAGACAAAGAACAGAGTTCTATTCATGCTAACCTTCTAAAGATATACATTAAATAACCTTGTTGCCATCCTAAAGCCTATTCTACAGAAGCCTATTGTTATTTGTCACGTCTACTGCTTGGGAAACTTTTCTGCTTGCATGGAAAACTTTTTCTGCTTGCATGGGAAACTTTTCTGCAATGCTAACAAAACTCCAGTCTAAGGCCTACATACTTCTTTGTAACCATTTCTTAAAAATCCTCTAACCTTATGGATTCCAACATTTCCCCCTCTCTGTTTGACCCAGAAGCTTTCATTTTCTTGTCGCTTGCTATTTGCGTTTCATAGCTCTATTGCAAAATTTCTGCTTATTTTCTGCTGAAGACCTATTTTCACTAAACTGAAGCATTGCTATATTACGGCACAGCAACTTAATGCTGTGAAGACCCAATCTCTGAAAGAGAGATATGAATCACGTTTGGCAACAGTCACAAGGCATCGTTCAAAAAACTCTGGTCGATTCCAAGGCCTTAATTCAAAACCTTCGTTCATGTCAATACCCTCATCTACTGCTTTCGTGAGATTTCGTACACTCTCTGTGCTTCTACTTCCTAGTTCTCCTGCTTGAATGACAAAAATTTCTCGGACTGTTTTGTTCATCATTCGCCGAACACAACAGAGTATACAAGGTGCCACTATCAATATCAGTATTAGAACACCTAATATGTAAAGACCTATCTTGCAAAGTTGGCTTAGCCAAGGTGCAAAACTCCAATTTTGAAACAAATCATCCAACCAGGAACCTCCATCTTCTTTAATTTGGGCTGTCAGATCCTTTAATTTTTGAATGCTTTTGTGAATGGATTCGGAATGATCAGACAAATTCATACAACACAATCCTTCAAATTCCTCACAACCATGTCCTTGTGCCAGTAAGAGAAAATCAATGGCTGCTCTGTTTTGAAGAGTAGCATGTCTAATACTATCAACATCGGTCCACATATCACTGATTGTGGAGGATGTGGCATTAGCTTGTTTGCTCAGCCAACATCCAACTCGATCTAATTGTCTCAATGCCACAGCTGAAGCCAATTGGGGTAGAAATATACCTGCTGAAAGCCTTCTGGCGGCATTCCAAGGCATAAAATCACTCTGACAGTTCTCATCATAGTGAGGAACAGCTCTTGTTTTCCTTTGTTTCTTTTCCATCACTGCTTTGGCAGTGGGGGCAATTATGGTAAGCATACCAATGCTACAAGGGCCACCTTCAAGGTGGGCTGGAATGCCTTGCCAACCTCTGTCTCCGCAAATGATCCAATACCCTTTTGGCAATTGCCGTGGATATTGGTCCGTCTCCAGAAACACATCCCAACTGTTTGAAACATTTGCTGCCCTGAGAAGTTTTTTCGAACAAATGTTCCAATTGAAGGAAGGACTGTTTCCATTGTCAATTCCACCTCGTTTACCATTGGATTCTTTTCTGACCAAAGGAAACTCTTTCACTGGCACACCAACCAAACAGGTTGAGAAAGGCTTTTCTGGTTCCGAATTAGACAGGCATATAGTATCCGATCCGGCAGCCTTGGCTAAGGTCACCCAAACACTCGTTTTCGGTTGATCCACAGGCAAATCTGCACGACAAAAAACAATTAACATCAAGCAAAACAAGTATACCATTTGATTCTGCCCCATCTCTTTCAAGAACTAAGTTTTGGCAGAATTCTTTCTAAACAAAAACAATAACCTAAATTTTCAGCCAAAAATTAGCTTTGTTAAACAAACATTCAGCATTCAATTCGTATACTCATAAATAACATTGGCACAAAATCAGAGTTCATGGGTTCCACCGATGCACAAAGAACGTCAGGCACAAGAGGCGTCAGGCGAGACCCGGGATCCTTCCATTCGGTCCACGTCTGCGTACTCGCTTCCTCAGTTCTAGGCTCGACAACAGGTTCTGAAGTGCGATACGGTTTGACGTTTTTGGCAGGAACCCACTTAATTCTTCCAGCACCTGTGGAAATAGAAGCATACCCTTTGCCCCACGTTATTAATTGAAACGGGCCTTCCATCTGTCCAGAGTCAGGGTTTCTAATTAGAAGAGGAGGATGTTCTTTCAGTTTTGCCTGTGTGCTATTTGAAAAGTGTCTAAAGATTGGTGGATCTGGTTCTGTACTTGAACTATTTAGAAAATTAAAACCATACAAAGCCTTACTCAGTCTCATCTGTGGGGTGATTTCCGTTCCCCCTCTCTGTTGATCTAATATGCGTTTTAAGGTTTGATGTGTTCTTTCAATGATTGCTTGGCTTGTGGGAGAGTGGGGAATACCAAAAATGTGTCGAACACCCCATTCATTTAAAAATGTGGCCAATTTTTGAGATATGTATGCGGGACCATTGTCAGTTTTTACTTCTTGGGGTATACCCAATGAAGCAAAAGCTTGCAGGAAATGATGACAGGCATGGCTGCCAGTTTCACCTGTGTGAAGGGAAGCAAAAACTGCACCAGAGAACGTGTCTATGGAAACATGAATATTTTTAAATTTACCAAAAGAAGGCTATTTAGTAACACCTGTTTGCCACAACTGTAGGCTTTGTAAGCCTCGGGGGTTGATTGCTCCTGTAGAAACAGGAGGTTGTACCAATTGACAGTCAGGGCAAGTATGAATGATAGCTTTAGCTTGACTTTTAGTGATTTGGAACATTCGCATGAGTGCTTGTGCATTTTGGTGGAAAAAGGCACGACTCAATTTTGCTTGTTCAAAAATATTTGGCAATGTGTTAGAAATGACCATTGTCAGCTTGTCCGCTCTTGCATTTCCTTCCACTAAAAATCCAGGAAGTGAAGAATGCGCCCTAATGTGAGAAACAAAATATGGATTAGTTCTATATTGCAAAGTTATAAAAAGACATGAAAGCCAACGATGTAAAGTTTCATTACTAACATCCTTTAAAATGGAACCTTCTATTCTCCTGACTACATTAGCAACATAAGCAGAATCTGTGACCAAATTAAAAGGCTGAGGAAACAGCTGAAAAGCTCAAACTACTGCAGCAAGCTCAACAATTTGAGGGGATCCCTCTACTGTTTGAATATCAGATTCCCAAACATCAGTCTTTTGATTAAACCAAGTCACAACGGACTTCTGGCTTTTACCAGAGCCATCAGTGAAGAGAGTCACAGCATGTAAAGGTTCTTCACTTAATTTAGGTTTTTCTCTGAAACTCAGTTTTGCTTGCAGTAGTTTGTGAGCTGGATAGTGTATGGAACAAACACCTGGAAAACCTAAGAATGTATATTGTAAATCATCAGAATTTTGCATTGCCCAATTGAAATAATCATTTTTCAATGGCAAATAGATAACTGAACATTCTTGACCTGCCAAAGTTAACAATATGGTTCTAGCCTTAATTATAATGTATGCAATCATTTCTAAAACTGAGCAAATGGTCTTTGAAAACCTGTAGGGAGGAAAAACCCATTCCATTATTAACAAAGGATCTTGTTCTGTGGCATCCCACTGGAAAATGAGACCACAAAGCTGCATCTTCTCTCCTAAGATTGCAAGAAAGAAAGGATTTTCAGGAACGCAGCGATGAGCTTGTCTTTTTTGAAGAGCTTCTGTGACTTTGTCGAGAGCAGCACGAGCTTCAGGGGTTAAAGTTCTTGGCGAAGTGATGTCGCAACTTCCTCTCAGCAAATGGAAGAGCGGACTCAGTTCATCATTGGTGATTCCCAGCATCGGTCTGACCCAGTTGATTTCTCCTAGAAGTTGTTGTAACTCTTGTAGGTTGTTGACTCTGGTTCGGATCTGAATTTTCTGTGGTATTATTGTCGTCTTCCATCGTCTTCCATCATCTTCCATCCCAGGTACTTCTAAGGTGAAACTTGTTGAATTTTCGTTGCAGAGATGTCAAGTCCAGCTTTTTGAATTTCAGCAACAACACAGTCGCGAGTTTCTTCCATCTCTTCCTTTCAAAGGACTCCACCCTTAAAGCCAATTTTTCTTTCTCTGTATCTATAGATTGACAAACACCAGAACAACCATGTTTTTGCTTAAGTGAAAAAGAGTTCCCCGGAACCACAATTTCCCGAGTGGAAGCAGCCACCTCAGCCTCCACCCCAGGCCCAACAGAATCCAATTCAGGTTTCAGTGTCCCTGCACAAACAATTTTAGGAAGTACAGTCACTTTTTCATTTCCATCTTTTACACACTTTGTTCCATCCCCCTTACAAGAGTCACATATTTTTACATTAACAGAACAACGCAAAGAAAAGTCCAAAAGAGTCTCATTTTTTCCCAGAGAGAGAAGAAAGATTTTGTTCAACAGAGTTCAAAGCAATACTTTCAGCATTTGCAACAACACTTGTAACATTCTCCGATACTCACACAGTCTCCGGTTTACTGGAATTTAATGAGACAGAACCAGAAGCTTTGTTTTCTGAGTCCAAGTTGATCTTATTATTATCAGTTTGTTTAAAACAGTGCTCCAACAGCGCTCTACAAACCGGCATAAGTTCTCTTAAGATTTCATCTTTTTTGAGAGAGACTAGATTATAGATTCTCCAGTTTATCTGATCCCAAAAATGAAAAGTAAAAGCAGACTGCAGATTTAAATCTTGCGTATTCGCTTTAACCCAGATAAGTAAGTTTTTAAGCTCAGTTTTTGAAATTTCAGAGTGACCTTTTTCTTGTAACATTGTCTCTAATTGATGAAAAACATCCCATTCAACTTTTGATAAATTCGTTCCCATTTTTGTGTTCGTTTAATAATTTTCTTTTTCTCTATTTTGCCTCCCAACGTCACCCAAGCGCTCTCCTGAGATGAGTAACTTACAATTTTCTTGGCTTCGGCGGGAGAGATGATACAGTGTGCTCCTTGTTAACACTTGGGTCTCCGCAGCTGGTACTTCCACGATTTTTCTTTGTTTTTCTTCTATTCTACGTCCTCACACGAGGCACCAATATGCGGGGGACGGGACAGGTATAAGTCCAATAGTGTCAGGAACCCACGCCTTAAAAAAGGAACCCACTAGGCCGCGGCAAAATATCCAAATATGGATAACATGGTAACCAGTCCAGTGAAGAGATTTTTGCTTTTATTTCCAGCACATCAGTCTCAAAATACAAAATGGAGACATGACAGCTCACTGATCCACACCAAAAAATGTCTCCTTCAACAGGGCTCATACAGCAATACATAAAATCATCTCAGACTAGAATTCAGCCAATCAGACACAGAAAACACATCTTGACAAGCATTCTATCCAATCTTATAAAACATAGGTAATCGTAGCTAAAACAAAGACTAGTTGATAAGAGACAAAGAACAGAGTTCTATTCATGCTAACCTTCTAAAGATATACATTAAATAACCTTGTTGCCATCCTAAAGCCAATTCTACAGAAGCCTATTGTTATTTGTCACGTCTACTGCTTGGGAAACTTTTCTGCTTGCATGGAAAACTTTTTCTGCTTGCATGGGAAACTTTTCTGCAATGCTAACAAAACTCCAGTCTAAGGCCTACATACTTCTTTGTAACCATTTCTTAAAAATCCTCTAACCTTATGGATTCCAACATTTCCCCCTCTCTGTTTGACCCAGAAGCTTTCATTTTCTTGTCGCTTGCTATTTGCGTTTCATAGCTCTATTGCAAAATTTCTGCTTATTTTCTGCTGAAGACCTATTTTCACTAAACTGAAGCATTGCTATATTACGGCACAGCAACTTAATGCTGTGAAGACCCAATCTCTGAAAGAGAGATATGAATCACGTTTGGCAACAGTCACAAGGCATCGTTCAAAAAACTCTGGTCGATTCCAAGGCCTTAATTCAAAACCTTCGTTCATGTCAATACCCTCATCTACTGCTTTCGTGAGATTTCGTACACTCTCTGTGCTTCTACTTCCTAGTTCTCCTGCTTGAATGACAAAAATTTCTCGGACTGTTTTGTTCATCATTCGCCGAACACAACAGAGTATACAAGGTGCCACTATCAATATCAGTATTAGAACACCTAATATGTAAAGACCTATCTTGCAAAGTTGCCTTAGCCAAGGTGCAAAACTCCAATTTTGAAACAAATCATCCAACCAGGAACCTCCATCTTCTTTAATTTGGGCTGTCAGATCCTTTAATTTTTGAATGCTTTTGTGAATGGATTCGGAATGATCAGACAAATTCATACAACACAATCCTTCAAATTCCTCACAACCATGTCCTTGTGCCAGTAAGAGAAAATCAATGGCTGCTCTGTTTTGAAGAGTAGCATGTCTAATACTATCAACATCGGTCAACATATCACTGATTGCGGAGGATGTGGCATTAGCTTGTTTGCTCAGCCAACATCCAACTCGATCTAATTGTCTCAATGCCACAGCTGAAGCCAATTGGGGTAGAAATATACCTGCTGAAAGCCTTCTGGCAGCATTCCAAGGCATAAAATCACTCTGACAGTTCTCATCATAATAAGGAACAGCTCTTGTTTTCCTTTGTTTCTTTTTCATCACTGCTTTGGCAGTGGGGGCAATTATGGTAAGCATACCAATGCTACAAGGGCCACCTTCAAGGTGGGCTGGAATGCCTTGCCAACCTCTGTCTCCGCAAATGATCCAATACCCTTTTGGCAATTGCCGTGGATATTGGTCCGTCTCCAGAAACACATCCCAACTGTTTGAAACATTTGCTGCCCTGAGAAGTTTTTTCAAACAAATGTTCCAATTGAAGGAAGGACTGTTTCCATTGTCAATTCCACCTGGTTTACCATTGGATTCTTTTCTGACCAAAGGAAACTCTTTCACTGGCACACCAACCAAACAGGTTGAGAAAGGCTTTTCTGGTTCCGAATTAGACAGGCATATAGTATCCGATCCGGCAGCCTTGGCTAAGGTCACCCAAACATTCGTTTTCGGTTGATCCACAGGCAAATCTGCACGACAAAAAACAATTAAAATCAAGCAAAACAAGTATACCATTTGATTCTGCCCCATCTCTTTCAAGAACTAAGTTTTGGCAGAATTCTTTCTAAACAAAAACAATAACCTAAATTTTCAGCCAAAAACTAGCTTTGTAAAACAAACATTCAGCATTCAATTCGTATACTCATAAATAACATTGGCACAAAATCAGAGTTCATGGGTTCCACCGATGCACAAAGAACATCAGGCCCAAGAGGCGTCAGGCGAGACCCGGGATCCTTCCATTCGGTCCACGTCTGCGTACTCGCTTCCTCAGTTCTAGGCTCGACAACAGGTTCTGAAGTGCGATACGGTTTGACGTTTTTGGCAGGAACCCACTTAATTCTTCCAGCACCTGCGGAAATAGAAGCATACCCTTTGCCCCACGTTATTAATTGAAACGGGCCTTCCATCTGTCCAGAGTCAGGGCTTCTAATTAGAAGAGGAGGATGTTCTTTCAGTTTTGCCTGTGTGCTATTTGAAAAGTGTCTAAAGATTGGTGGATCTGGTTCTGTACTTGAACTATTTAGAAAATTAAAACCATACAAAGCCTTACTCAGTCTCATCTGTGGGGTGATTTCCGTTCCCCCTCTCTGTTGATCTAATATGCGTTTTAAGGTTTGATGTGTTCTTTCAATGATTGCTTGGCTTGTGGGAGAGTGGGGAATACCAAAAATGTGTCGAACACCCCATTCATTTAAAAATGTGGCCAATTTTTGAGACATGTATGCGGGACCATTGTCAGTTTTTACTTCTTGGGGTATACCCAATGAAGCAAAAGCTTGCAGGAAATGATGACAGGCATGGCTGCCAGTTTCACCTGTGTGAAGGGAAGCAAAAACTGCACCAGAGAACGTGTCTATGGAAACATGAATATTTTTAAATTTACCAAAAGAAGGCTATTTAGTAACACCTGTTTGCCACAACTGTAGGCTTTGTAAGCCTCGGGGGTTGATTGCTCCTGTAGAAACAGGAGGTTGTACCAATTGACAGTCAGGGCAAGTATGAATGATAGCTTTAGCTTGACTTTTAGTGATTTGGAACATTCGCATGAGTGCTTGTGCATTTTGGTGGAAAAAGGCATGACTCAATTTTGCTTGTTCAAAAATATTTGGCAATGTGTTAGAAATGACCATTGTCAGCTTGTCCGCTCTTGCATTTCCTTCCACTAAAAATCCAGGAAGTGAAGAATGCGCCCTAATGTGAGAAACAAAATATGGATTAGTTCTATATTGCAAAGTTATAAAAAGACATGAAAGCCAACGATGTAAAGTTTCATTACTAACATCCTTTAAAATGGAACCTTCTATTCTCCTGACTACATTAGCAACATAAGCAGAATCTGTGACCAAATTAAAAGGCTGAGGAAACAGCTGAAAAGCTCAAACTACTGCAGCAAGCTCAACAATTTGAGGGGATCCCTCTACTGTTTGAATATCAGATTCCCAAACATCAGTCTTTTGATTAAACCAAGTCACAACGGACTTGTGGCTTTTACCAGAGCCGTCAGTGAAGAGAGTCACAGCATGTAAAGGTTCTTCACTTAATTTAGGTTTTTCTCTGAAACTCAATTTTGCTTGCAGTAGTTTGTGAGCTGGATAGTGTATGGAACAAACACCTGGAAAACCTAAGAATGCATATTGTAAATCATCAGAATTTTGCATTGCCCAATTGAAATAATCATTTTTCAATGGCAAATAGATAACTGAACATTCTTGACCTGCCAAAGTTAACAATCTGGTTCTAGCCTTAATTATAATGTATGCAATCATTTCTAAAACTGAGCAAATGGTCTTTGAAAACCTGTAGGGAGGAAAAACCCATTCCATTATTAACAAAGGATCTTGTTCTGTGGCATCCCACTGGAAAATGAGACCACAAAGCTGCATCTTCTCTCCTAAGATTGCAAGAAAGAAAGGATTTTCAGGAACGCAGCGATGAGCTTGTCTTTTTTGAAGAGCTTCTGTGACTTTGTCGAGAGCAGCACGAGCTTCAGGGGTTAAAGTTCTTGGCGAAGTGGTGTCGCAACTTCCTCTCAGCAAATGGAAGAGCGGACTCAGTTCATCATTGGTGATTCCCAGCATCGGTCTGACCCAGTTGATTTCTCCTAGAAGTTGTTGTAACTCTTGTAGGTTGTTGACTCTGGTTCGGATCTGAATTTTCTGTGGTATTATTGTCGTCTTCCATCGTCTTCCATCATCTTCCATCCCAGGTACTTCTAAGGTGAAACTTGTTGAATTTTCGTTGCAGAGATTTCAAGTCCAGCTTTTTGAATTTCAGCAACAACACAGTCGCGAGTTTCTTCCATCTCTTCCTTTCAAAGGACTCCACCCTTAAAGCCAATTTTTCTTTCTCTGTATCTATAGATTGACAAACACCAGAACAACCCTGTTTTTGCTTAACTGAAAAAGAGTTCCCCGGAACACAATTTCCCGAGTGGAAGCAGCCACCTCAGCCTCCACCCCAGGCCCAACAGAATCCAATTCAGGTTTCAGTGTCCCTGCACAAACAATTTTAGGAAGTACAGTCACTTTTTCATTTCCATCTTTTACACACTTTGTTCCATCCCCCTTACAAGAGTCACATATTTTTACATTAACAGAACAACGCGAAGAAAAGTCCAAAAGAGTCTCATTTTTTCCCAGAGAGAGAGAAGAAAGATTTTGTTCAACAGAGTTCAAAGCAATACTTTCAGCATTTGCAACAACACTTGTAACATTCTCCGATACTCACACAGTCTCCGGTTTACTGGAATTTAATGAGACAGAACCAGAAGCTTTGTTTTCTGAGTCCAAGTTGATCTTATTATTATCAGTTTGTTTAAAACAGTGCTCCAACAGCGCTCTACAAACCGGCATAAGTTCTCTTAAGCTTTCATCTTTTTTCAGAGAGACTAGTTTATAGATTCTCCAGTTTATCTGATCCCAAAAATGAAAAGTAAAAGCAGACTGCAGATTTAAATCTTGCGTATTCGCTTTAACCCAGATAAGTAAGTTTTTAAGCTCAGTTTTTGAAATTTCAGAGTGACCTTTTTCTTGTAACATTGTCTCTAATTGATGAAAAACATCCCATTCAACTTTTGATAAATTCGTTCCCATTTTTGTGTTCTTTTAATAATTTTCTTTTTCGCTATTTTGCCTCCCAACGTCACCCAAGCGCTCTCCCGAGATAAGTTACTTACAATTTTCTTGGCTTCGGCGGGAGAGATGATACAGTGTGCTCCTTGTTAACACTTGGGTCTCTGCAGCTGGTACTTCCACGATTTTTCTTTGTTTTTCTTCTATTCTACGTCCTCACACGAGGCACCAATATGCGGGGGACGGGACAGGTATAAGTCCAATAGTGTCAGGAACCCACGCCTTAAAAAAGGAACCCACTAGGCCGCGGCAAAATATCCAAATATGGATAACATGGTAACCAGACCAGTGAAGAGATTTTTGCTTTTATTTCCAGCACATCAGTCTCAAAATACAAAATGGAGACATGACAGCTCACTGATCCACACCAAAAAATGTCTCCTTCAACAGGGCTCATACAGCAATACATAAAATCATCTCAGACTAGAATTCAGCCAATCAGACACAGAAAACACATCTTGACAAGCATTCTATCCAATCTTATAAAACATAGGTAATCGTAGCTAAAACAAAGACTAGTTGATAAGAGACAAAGAACAGAGTTCTATTCATGCTAACCTTCTAAAGATATACATTAAATTAACTTGGTTGCCATCCTAAAGCCAATTCTACAGAAGCCTATTGTTATTTGTCACGTCTACTGCTTGGGAAACTTTTCTGCTTGCATGGAAAACTTTTTCTGCTTGCATGGGAAACTTTTCTGCAATGCTAACAAAACTCCAGTCTAAGGCCTACATACTTCTTTGTAACCATTTCTTAAAAATCCTCTAACCTTATGGATTCCAACATTTCCCCCTCTCTGTTTGACCCAGAAGCTTTCATTTTCTTGTCGCTTGCTATTTGCGTTTCATAGCTCTATTGCAAAATTTCTGCTTATTATCTGCTGAAGACCTATTTTCACTAAACTGAAGCATTGCTATATTACGGCACAGCAACTTAATGCTGTGAAGACCCAATCCCTGAAAGAGAGATATGAATCACGTTTGGCAACAGTCACAAGGCATCGTTCAAAAAACTCTGGTCGATTCCAAGGCCTTAATTCAAAACCTTCGTTCATGTCAATACCCTCATCTACTGCTTTCGTGAGATTTCGTACACTCTCTGTGCGTCTACTTCCTAGTTCTCCTGCTTGAATGACAAAAATTTCTCGGACTGTTTTGTTCATCATTCGCCGAAGACAACAGAGTATACAAGGTGCCACTATCAATATCAGTATTAGAACACCTAATATGTAAAGACCTATCTTGCAAAGTTGCCTTAGCCAAGGTGCAAAACTCCAATTTTGAAACAAATCATCCAACCAGGAACCTCCATCTTCTTTAATTTGGGCTGTCAGATCCTTTAATTTTTGAATGCTTTTGTGAATGGATTCAGAACGATCAGACAAATTCATACAACACAATCCTTCAAATTCCTCACAACCATGTCCTTGTGCCAGTAAAAGAAAATCAATGGCTGCTCTGTTTTGAAGAGTAGCATGTCTAATACTATCAACATCGGTCAACATATCACTGATTGCGGAGGATGTGGCATTAGCTTGTTTGCTCAGCCAACATCCAACTCGATCTAATTGTCTCAATGCCACAGCTGAAGCCAATTGGGGTAGAAATATACCTGCTGAAAGCCTTCTGGCGGCATTCCAAGGCATAAAATCACTCTGACAGTTCTCATCATAATGAGGAACAGCTCTTGTTTTCCTTTGTTTCTTTTTCATCACTGCTTTGGCAGTGGGGGCAATTATGGTAAGCATACCAATGCTACAAGGGCCACCTTCAAGGTGGGCTGGAATGCCTTGCCAACCTCTGTCTCCGCAAATGATCCAATACCCTTTTGGCAATTGCCGTGGATATTGGTCCGTCTCCAGAAACACATCCCAACTGTTTGAAACATTTGCTGCCCTGAGAAGTTTTTTCGAACAAATGTTCCAATTGAAGGAAGGACTGTTTCCATTGTCAATTCCACCTGGTTTACCATTGGATTCTTTTCTGACCAAAGGAAACTCTTTCACTGGCACACCAACCAAACAGGTTGAGAAAGGCTTTTCTGGTTCCGAATTAGACAGGCATATAGTATCCGATCCGGCAGCCTTGGCTAAGGTCACCCAAACACTCGTTTTCGGTTGATCCACAGGCAAATCTGCACGACAAAAAACAATTAAAATCAAGCAAAACAAGTATACCATTTGATTCTGCCCCATCTCTTTCAAGAACTAAGTTTTGGCAGAATTCTTTCTAAACAAAAACAATAACCTAAATTTTCAGCCAAAAATTAACTTTGTTAAACAAACATTCAGCATTCAATTCGTATACTCATAAATAACATTGGCACAAAATCAGAGTTCATGGGTTCCACCGATGCACAAAGAATGTCAGGCACAAGAGGCGTCAGGCGAGACCCGGGATCCTTCCATTCGGTCCACGTCTGCGTACTCGCTTCCTCAGTTCTAGGCTCGACAACAGGTTCTGAAGTGCGATACGGTTTGACGTTTTTGGCAGGAACCCACTTAATTCTTCCAGCACCTGTGGAAATAGAAGCATACCCTTTGCCCCACGTTATTAATTGAAACGGGCCTTCCATCTGTCCAGAGTCAGGGCTTCTAATTAGAAGAGGAGGATGTTCTTTCAGTTTTGCCTGTGTGCTATTTGAAAAGTGTCTAAAGATTGGTGGATCTGGTTCTGTACTTGAACTATTTAGAAAATTAAAACCATACAAAGCCTTACTCAGTCTCATCTGTGGGGTGATTTCCGTTCCCCCTCTCTGTTGATCTAATATGCGTTTTAAGGTTTGATGTGTTCTTTCAATGATTGCTTGGCTTGTGGGAGAGTGGGGAATACCAAAAATGTGTCAAACACCCCATTCATTTAAAAATGTGGCCAATTTTTGAGATATGTATGCGGGACCATTGTCAGTTTTTACTTCTTGGGGTATACCCAATGAAGCAAAAGCTTGCAGGAAATGATGACAGGCATGGCTGCCAGTTTCACCTGTGTGAAGGGAAGCAAAAACTGCACCAGAGAACGTGTCTATGGAAACATGAATATTTTTAAATTTACCAAAAGAAGGCTATTTAGTAACACCTGTTTGCCACAACTGTAGGCTTTGTAAGCCTCGGGGGTTGATTGCTCCTGTAGAAACAGGAGGTTGTACCAATTGACAGTCAGGGCAAGTATGAATGATAGCTTTAGCTTGACTTTTAGTGATTTGGAACATTCGCATGAGTGCTTGTGCATTTTGGTGGAAAAAGGCATGACTCAATTTGGCTTGTTCAAAAATATTTGGCAATGTGTTAGAAATGACCATTGTCAGCTTGTCCGCTCTTGCATTTCCTTCCACTAAAAATCCAGGAAGTGAAGAATGCGCCCTAATGTGAGAAACAAAATATGGATTAGTTCTATATTGCAAAGTTATAAAAAGACATGAAAGCCAACGATGTAAGTTTCATTACTAACATCCTTTAAAATGGAACCTTCTATTCTCCTGACTACATTAGCAACATAAGCAGAATCTGTGACCAAATTGAAAGGCTGAGGAAACAGCTGAAAAGCTCAAACTACTGCAGCAAGCTCAACAATTTGAGGGGATCCCTCTACTGTTTGAATATCAGATTCCCAAACATCAGTCTTTTGATTAAACCAAGTCACAACGGACTTGTGGCTTTTACCAGAGCCATCAGTGAAGAGAGTCACAGCATGTAAAGGTTCTTCACTTAATTTAGGTTTTTCTCTGAAACTCAATTTTGCTTGCAGTAGTTTGTGAGCTGGATAGTGTATGGAACAAACACCTGGAAAACCTAAGAATGCATATTGTAAATCATCAGAATTTTGCATTGCCCAATTGAAATAATCATTTTTCAATGGCAAATAGATAACTGAACATTCTTGACCTGCCAAAGTTAACAATCTGGTTCTAGCCTTAATTATAATGTATGCAATCATTTCTAAAACTGAGCAAATGGTCTTTGAAAACCTGTAGGGAGGAAAAACCCATTCCATTATTAACAAAGGATCTTGTTCTGTGGCATCCCACTGGAAAATGAGACCACAAAGCTGCATCTTCTCTCCTAAGATTGCAAGAAAGAAAGGATTTTCAGGAACGCAGCGATGAGCTTGTCTTTTTTGAAGAGCTTCTGTGACTTTGTCGAGAGCAGCACGAGCTTCAGGGGTTAAAGTTCTTGGCGAAGTGATGTCGCAACTTCCTCTCAGCAAATGGAAGAGCGGACTCAGTTCATCATTGGTGATTCCCACCATCGGTCTGACCCAGTTGATTTCTCCTAGAAGTTGTTGTAACTCTTGTAGGTTGTTGACTCTGGTTCGGATCTGAATTTTCTGTGGTATTATTGTCGTCTTCCATCGTCTTCCATCATCTTCCATCCCAGGTACTTCTAAGGTGAAACTTGTTGAATTTTCGTTGCAGAGATTTCAAGTCCAGCTTTTTGAATTTCAGCAACAACACAGTCGCGAGTTTCTTCCATCTCTTCCTTTCAAAGGACTCCACCCTTAAAGCCAATTTTTCTTTCTCTGTATCTATAGATTGACAAACACCAGAACAACCATGTTTTTGCTTAAGTGAAAAAGAGTTCCCCGGAACCACAATTTCCCGAGTGGAAGAAGCCACCTCAGCCTCCACCCCAGGCCCAACAGAATCCAATTCAGGTTTCAGTGTCCCTGCACAAACAATTTTAGGAAGTACAGTCACTTTTTCATTTCCATCTTTTACACACTTTGTTCCATCCCCCTTACAAGAGTCACATATTTTTACATTAACAGAACAACGCGAAGAAAAGTCCAAAGGAGTCTCATTTTTTCCCAGAGAGAGAGGAGAAAGATTTTGTTCAACAGAGTTCAAAGCAATACTTTCAGCATTTGCAACAACACTTGTAACATTCTCCGATACTCACACAGTCTCCGGTTTACTGGAATTTAATGAGACAGAACCAGAAGCTTTGTTTTCTGAGTCCAAGTTGATCTTATTATTATCAGTTTGTTTAAAACAGTGCTCCAACAGCGCTCTACAAACCGGCATAAGTTCTCTTAAGCTTTCATCTTTTTTGAGAGAGACTAGTTTATAGATTCTCCAGTTTATCTGATCCCAAAAATGAAAAGTAAAAGCAGACTGCAGATTTAAATCTTGCGTATTCGCTTTAACCCAGATAAGTAAGTTTTTAAGCTCAGTTTTTGAAATTTCAGAGTGACCTTTTTCTTGTAACATTGTCTCTAATTGATGAAAAACATCCCATTCAACTTTTGATAAATTCGTTCCCATTTTTGTGTTCTTTTAATAATTGTCTTTTTCGCTATTTTGCCTCCCAACGTCACCCAAGCGCTCTCCCGAGATAAGTTACTTACAATTTTCTTGGCTTCGGCGGGAGAGATGATACAGTGTGCTCCTTGTTAACACTTGGGTCTCCGCAGCTGGTACTTCCACGATTTTTCTTTGTTTTTCTTCTATTCTACGTCCTCACACGAGGCACCAATATGCGGGGGACGGGACAGGTATAAGTCCAATAGTGTCAGGAACCCACGCCTTAAAAAAGGAACCCACTAGGCCGCGGCAAAATATCCAAATATGGATAACATGGTAACCAGACCAGTGAAGAGATTTTTGCTTTTATTTCCAGCACATCAGTCTCAAAATACAAAATGGAGACATGACAGCTCACTGATCCACACCAAAAAATGTCTCCTTCAACAGGGCTCATACAGCAATACATAAAATCATCTCAGACTAGAATTCAGCCAATCAGACACAGAAAACACATCTTGACAAGCATTCTATCCAATCTTATAAAACATAGGTAATCGTAGCTAAAACAAAGACTAGTTGATAAGAGACAAAGAACAGAGTTCTATTCATGCTAACCTTCTAAAGATATACATTAAATAACCTTGTTGCCATCCTAAAGCCAATTCTACAGAAGCCTATTGTTATTTGTCACGTCTACTGCTTGGGAAACTTTTCTGCTTGCATGGAAAACTTTTTCTGCTTGCATGGGAAACTTTTCTGCAATGCTAACAAAACTCCTGTCTAAGGCCTACATACTTCTTTGTAACCATTTCTTAAAAATCCTCTAACCTTATGGATTCCAACATTTCCCCCTCTCTGTTTGACCCAGAAGCTTTCATTTTCTTGTCGCTTGCTATTTGCGTTTCATAGCTCTATTGCAAAATTTCTGCTTATTATCTGCTGAAGACCTATTTTCACTAAACTGAAGCATTGCTATATTACGGCACAGCAACTTAATGCTGTGAAGACCCAATCCCTGAAAGAGAGATATGAATCACGTTTGGCAACAGTCACAAGGCATCGTTCAAAAAACTCTGGTCGATTCCAAGGCCTTAATTCAAAACCTTTGTTCATGTCAATACCCTCATCTACTGCTTTCGTGAGATTTCATACACTCTCTGTGCTTCTACTTCCTAGTTCTCCTGCTTGAATGACAAAAACTTCTCGGACTGTTTTGTTCATCATTCGCCGAACACAACAGAGTATACAAGGTGCCACTATCAATATCAGTATTAGAACACCTAATATGTAAAGACCTATCTTGCAAAGTTGCCTTAGCCAAGGTGCAAAACTCCAATTTTGAAACAAATCATCCAACCAGGAACCTCCATCTTCTTTAATTTGGGCTGTCAGATCCTTTAATTTTTGAATGCTTTTGTGAATGGATTCAGAACGATCAGACAAATTCATACAACACAATCCTTCAAATTCCTCACAACCATGTCCTTGTGCCAGTAAGAGAAAATCAATGGCTGCTCTGTTTTGAAGAGTAGCATGTCTAATACTATCAACATCGGTCAACATATCACTGATTGCGGAGGATGTGGCATTAGCTTGTTTGCTCAGCCAACATCCAACTCGATCTAATTGTCTCAATGCCACAGCTGAAGCCAATTGGGGTAGAAATATACCTGCTGAAAGCCTTCTGGCGGCATTCCAAGGCATAAAATCACTCTGACAGTTCTCATCATAATGAGGAACAGCTCTTGTTTTCCTTTGTTTCTTTTTCATCACTGCTTTGGCAGTGGGGGCAATTATGGTAAGCATACCAATGCTACAAGGGCCACCTTCAAGGTGGGCTGGAATGCCTTGCCAACCTCTGTCTCCGCAAATGATCCAATACCCTTTTGGCAATTGCCGTGGATATTGGTCCGTCTCCAGAAACACATCCCAACTGTTTGAAACATTTGCTGCCCTGAGAAGTTTGTTGGAACAAATGTTCCAATTGAAGGAAGGACTGTTTCCATTGTCAATTCCACCTGGTTTACCATTGGATTCTTTTCTGACCAAAGGAAACTCTTTCACTGGCACACCAACCAAACAGGTTGAGAAAGGCTTTTCTGGTTCCGAATTAGACAGGCATATAGTATCCGATCCGGCAGCCTTGGCTAAGGTCACCCAAACACTCGTTTTCGGTTGATCCACAGGCAAATCTGCACGACAAAAAACAATTAAAATCAAGCAAAACAAGTATACCATTTGATTCTGCCCCATCTCTTTCAAGAACTAAGTTTTGGCAGAATTCTTTCTAAACAAAAACAATAACCTAAATTTTCAGCCAAAAATTAGCTTTGTTAAACAAACATTCAGCATTCAATTCGTATACTCATAAATAACATTGGCACAAAATCAGAGTTCATGGGTTCCACCGATGCACAAAGAACGTCAGGCACAAGAGGCGTCAGGCGAGACCCGGGATCCTTCCATTCGGTCCACGTCTGCGTACTCGCTTCCTCAGTTCTAGGCTCGACAACAGGTTCTGAAGTGCGATACGGTTTGACGTTTTTGGCAGGAACCCACTTAATTCTTCCAGCACCTGTGGAAATAGAAGCATACCCTTTGCCCCACGTTATTAATTGAAACGGGCCTTCCATCTGTCCAGAGTCAGGGCTTCTAATTAGAAGAGGAGGATGTTCTTTCAGTTTTGCCTGTGTGCTATTTGAAAAGTGTCTAAAGATTGGTGGATCTGGTTCTGTACTTGAACTATTTAGAAAATTAAAACCATACAAAGCCTTACTCAGTCTCATCTGTGGGGTGATTTCCGTTCCCCCTCTCTGTTGATCTAATATGCGTTTTAAGGTTTGATGTGTTCTTTCAATGATTGCTTGGCTTGTGGGAGAGTGGGGAATACCAAAAATGTGTCGAACACCCCATTCATTTAAAAATGTGGCCAATTTTTGAGATATGTATGCGGGACCATTGTCAGTTTTTACTTCTTGGGGTATACCCAATGAAGCAAAAGCTTGCAGGAAATGATGACAGGCATGGCTGCCAGTTTCACCTGTGTGAAGGGAAGCAAAAACTGCACCAGAGAACGTGTCTATGGAAACATGAATATTTTTAAATTTACCAAAAGAAGGCTATTTAGTAACACCTGTTTGCCACAACTGTAGGCTTTGTAAGCCTCGGGGGTTGATTGCTCCTGTAGAAACAGGAGGTTGTACCAATTGACAGTCAGGGCAAGTATGAATGATAGCTTTAGCTTGACTTTTAGTGATTTGGAACATTCGCATGAGTGCTTGTGCATTTTGGTGGAAAAAGGCATGACTCAATTTTGCTTGTTCAAAAATATTTGGCAATGTGTTAGAAATGACCATTGTCAGCTTGTCCGCTCTTGCATTTCCTTCCACTAAAAATCCAGGAAGTGAAGAATGCGCCCTAATGTGAGAAACAAAATATGGATTAGTTCTATATTGCAAAGTTATAAAAAGACATGAAAGCCAACGATGTAAGTTTCATTACTAACATCCTTTAAAATGGAACCTTCTATTCTCCTGACTACATTAGCAACATAAGCAGAATCTGTGACCAAATTGAAAGGCTGAGGAAACAGCTGAAAAGCTCAAACTACTGCAGCAAGCTCAACAATTTGAGGGGATCCCTCTACTGTTTGAATATCAGATTCCCAAACATCAGTCTTTTGATTAAACCAAGTCACAACGGACTTGTGGCTTTTACCAGAGCCATCAGTGAAGAGAGTCACAGCATGTAAAGGTTCTTCACTTAATTTAGGTTTTTCTCTGAAACTCAATTTTGCTTGCAGTAGTTTGTGAGCTGGATAGTGTATGGAACAAACACCTGGAAAACCTAAGAATGCATATTGTAAATCATCAGAATTTTGCATTGCCCAATTGAAATAATCATTTTTCAATGGCAAATAGATAACTGAACATTCTTGACCTGCCAAAGTTAACAATCTGGTTCTAGCCTTAATTATAATGTATGCAATCATTTCTAAAACTGAGCAAATGGTCTTTGAAAACCTGTAGGGAGGAAAAACCCATTCCATTATTAACAAAGGATCTTGTTCTGTGGCATCCCACTGGAAAATGAGACCACAAAGCTGCATCTTCTCTCCTAAGATTGCAAGAAAGAAAGGATTTTCAGGAACGCAGCGATGAGCTTGTCTTTTTTGAAGAGCTTCTGTGACTTTGTCGAGAGCAGCACGAGCTTCAGGGGTTAAAGTTCTTGGCGAAGTGATGTCGCAACTTCCTCTCAGCAAATGGAAGAGCGGACTCAGTTCATCATTGGTGATTCCCACCATCGGTCTGACCCAGTTGATTTCTCCTAGAAGTTGTTGTAACTCTTGTAGGTTGTTGACTCTGGTTCGGATCTGAATTTTCTGTGGTATTATTGTCGTCTTCCATCGTCTTCCATCATCTTCCATCCCAGGTACTTCTAAGGTGAAACTTGTTGAATTTTCGTTGCAGAGATTTCAAGTCCAGCTTTTTGAATTTCAGCAACAACACAGTCGCGAGTTTCTTCCATCTCTTCCTTTCAAAGGACTCCACCCTTAAAGCCAATTTTTCTTTCTCTGTATCTATAGATTGACAAACACCAGAACAACCATGTTTTTGCTTAAGTGAAAAAGAGTTCCCCGGAACCACAATTTCCCGAGTGGAAGAAGCCACCTCAGCCTCCACCCCAGGCCCAACAGAATCCAATTCAGGTTTCAGTGTCCCTGCACAAACAATTTTAGGAAGTACAGTCACTTTTTCATTTCCATCTTTTACACACTTTGTTCCATCCCCCTTACAAGAGTCACATATTTTTACATTAACAGAACAACGCGAAGAAAAGTCCAAAGGAGTCTCATTTTTTCCCAGAGAGAGAGGAGAAAGATTTTGTTCAACAGAGTTCAAAGCAATACTTTCAGCATTTGCAACAACACTTGTAACATTCTCCGATACTCACACAGTCTCCGGTTTACTGGAATTTAATGAGACAGAACCAGAAGCTTTGTTTTCTGAGTCCAAGTTGATCTTATTATTATCAGTTTGTTTAAAACAGTGCTCCAACAGCGCTCTACAAACCGGCATAAGTTCTCTTAAGCTTTCATCTTTTTTGAGAGAGACTAGTTTATAGATTCTCCAGTTTATCTGATCCCAAAAATGAAAAGTAAAAGCAGACTGCAGATTTAAATCTTGCGTATTCGCTTTAACCCAGATAAGTAAGTTTTTAAGCTCAGTTTTTGAAATTTCAGAGTGACCTTTTTCTTGTAACATTGTCTCTAATTGATGAAAAACATCCCATTCAACTTTTGATAAATTCGTTCCCATTTTTGTGTTCTTTTAATAATTGTCTTTTTCGCTATTTTGCCTCCCAACGTCACCCAAGCGCTCTCCCGAGATAAGTTACTTACAATTTTCTTGGCTTCGGCGGGAGAGATGATACAGTGTGCTCCTTGTTAACACTTGGGTCTCCGCAGCTGGTACTTCCACGATTTTTCTTTGTTTTTCTTCTATTCTACGTCCTCACACGAGGCACCAATATGCGGGGGACGGGACAGGTATAAGTCCAATAGTGTCAGGAACCCACGCCTTATAAAAGGAACCCACTAGGCCGCGGCAAAATATCCAAATATGGATAACATGGTAACCAGACCAGTGAAGAGATTTTTGCTTTTATTTCCAGCACATCAGTCTCAAAATACAAAATGGAGACATGACAGCTCACTGATCCACACCAAAAAATGTCTCCTTCAACAGGGCTCATACAGCAATACATAAAATCATCTCAGACTAGAATTCAGCCAATCAGACACAGAAAACACATCTTGACAAGCATTCTATCCAATCTTATAAAACATAGGTAATCGTAGCTAAAACAAAGACTAGTTGATAAGAGACAAAGAACAGAGTTCTATTCATGCTAACCTTCTAAAGATATACATTAAATAACCTTGTTGCCATCCTAAAGCCAATTCTACAGAAGCCTATTGTTATTTGTCACGTCTACTGCTTGGGAAACTTTTCTGCTTGCATGGAAAACTTTTTCTGCTTGCATGGGAAACTTTTCTGCAATGCTAACAAAACTCCTGTCTAAGGCCTACATACTTCTTTGTAACCATTTCTTAAAAATCCTCTAACCTTATGGATTCCAACATTTCCCCCTCTCTGTTTGACCCAGAAGCTTTCATTTTCTTGTCGCTTGCTATTTGCGTTTCATAGCTCTATTGCAAAATTTCTGCTTATTATCTGCTGAAGACCTATTTTCACTAAACTGAAGCATTGCTATATTACGGCACAGCAACTTAATGCTGTGAAGACCCAATCCCTGAAAGAGAGATATGAATCACGTTTGGCAACAGTCACAAGGCATCATTCAAAAAACTCTGGTCGATTCCAAGGCCTTAATTCAAAACCTTTGTTCATGTCAATACCCTCATCTACTGCTTTCGTGAGATTTCGTACACTCTCTGTGCTTCTACTTCCTAGTTCTCCTGCTTGAATGACAAAAACTTCTCGGGCTGTTTTGTTCATCATTCGCCGAAGACAACAGAGTATACAAGGTGCCACTATCAATATCAGTATTAGAACACCTAATATGTAAAGACCTATCTTGCAAAGTTGCCTTAGCAGAGGTGCAAAACTCCAATTTTGAAACAAATCATCCAACCAGGAACCTCCATCTTCTTTAATTTGGTCTGTCAGATCCTTTAATTTTTGAATGCTTTTGTGAATGGATTCAGAACGATCAGACAAATTCATACAACACAATCCTTCAAATTCCTCACAACCATGTCCTTGTGCCAGTAAAAGAAAATCAATGGCTGCTCTGTTTTGAAGAGTAGCATGTCTAATACTATCAACATCGGTCAACATATCACTGATTGCGGAGGATGTGGCATTAGCTTGTTTGCTCAGCCAACATCCAACTCGATCTAATTGTCTCAATGCCACAGCTGAAGCCAATTGGGGTAGAAATATACCTGCTGAAAGCCTTCTGGCGGCATTCCAAGGCATAAAATCACTCTGACAGTTCTCATCATAATGAGGAACAGCTCTTGTTTTCCTTTGTTTCTTTTTCATCACTGCTTTGGCAGTGGGGGCAATTATGGTAAGCATACCAATGCTACAAGGGCCACCTTCAAGGTGGGCTGGAATGCCTTGCCAACCTCTGTCTCCGCAAATGATCCAATACCCTTTTGGCAATTGCCGTGGATATTGGTCCGTCTCCAGAAACACATCCCAACTGTTTGAAACATTTGCTGCCCTGAGAAGTTTGTTGGACCAAATGTTCCAATTGAAGGAAGGACTGTTTCCATTGTCAATTCCACCTGGTTTACCATTGGATTCTTTTCTGACCAAAGGAAACTCTTTCACTGGCACACCAACCAAACAGGTTGAGAAAGGCTTTTCTGGTTCCGAATTAGACAGACATATAGTATCCGATCTGGCAGCCTTGGCTAAGGTCACCCAAACACTCGTTTTCGGTTGATCCACAGGCAAATCTGCACGACAAAAAACAATTAAAATCAAGCAAAACAAGTATACCATTTGATTCTGCCCCATCTCTTTCAAGAACTAAGTTTTGGCAAAATTCTTTCTAAACAAAAACAATAACCTAAATTTTCAGCCAAAAATTAGCTTTGTTAAACAAACATTCAGCATTCAATTCGTATACTCATAAATAACATTGGCACAAAATCAGAGTTCATGGGTTCCACCGATGCACAAAGAACGTCAGGCACAAGAGGCGTCAGGCGAGACCCGGGATCCTTCCATTCGGTCCACGTCTGCGTACTCGCTTCCTCAGTTCTAGGCTCGACAACAGGTTCTGAAGTGCGATACGGTTTGACGTTTTTGGCAGGAACCCACTTAATTCTTCCAGCACCTGTGGAAATAGAAGCATACCCTTTGCCCCACGTTATTAATTGAAACGGGCCTTCCATCTGTCCAGAGTCAGGGCTTCTAATTAGAAGAGGAGGATGTTCTTTCAGTTTTGCCTGTGTGCTATTTGAAAAGTGTCTAAAGATTGGTGGATCTGGTTCTGTACTTGAACTATTTAGAAAATTAAAACCATACAAAGCCTTACTCAGTCTCATCTGTGGGGTGATTTCCGTTCCCCCTCTCTGTTGATCTAATATGCGTTTTAAGGTTTGATGTGTTCTTTCAATGATTGCTTGGCTTGTGGGAGAGTGGGGAATACCAAAAATGTGTCGAACACCCCATTCATTTAAAAATGTGGCCAATTTTTGAGATATGTATGCGGGACCATTGTCAGTTTTTACTTCTTGGGGTATACCCAATGAAGCAAAAGCTTGCAGGAAATGATGACAGGCATGGCTGCCAGTTTCACCTGTGTGAAGGGAAGCAAAAACTGCACCAGAGAACGTGTCTATGGAAACATGAATATTTTTAAATTTACCAAAAGAAGGCTATTTAGTAACACCTGTTTGCCACAACTGTAGGCTTTGTAAGCCTCGGGGGTTGATTGCTCCTGTAGAAACAGGAGGTTGTACCAATTGACAGTCAGGGCAAGTATGAATGATAGCTTTAGCTTGACTTTTAGTGATTTGGAACATTCGCATGAGTGCTTGTGCATTTTGGTGGAAAAAGGCATGACTCAATTTTGCTTGTTCAAAAATATTTGGCAATGTGTTAGAAATGACCATTGTCAGCTTGTCCGCTCTTGCATTTCCTTCCACTAAAAATCCAGGAAGTGAAGAATGCGCCCTAATGTGAGAAACAAAATATGGATTAGTTCTATATTGCAAAGTTATAAAAAGACATGAAAGCCAACGATGTAAGTTTCATTACTAACATCCTTTAAAATGGAACCTTCTATTCTCCTGACTACATTAGCAACATAAGCAGAATCTGTGACCAAATTGAAAGGCTGAGGAAACAGCTGAAAAGCTCAAACTACTGCAGCAAGCTCAACAATTTGAGGGGATCCCTCTACTGTTTGAATATCAGATTCCCAAACATCAGTCTTTTGATTAAACCAAGTCACAACGGACTTCTGGCTTTTACCAGAGCCATCAGTGAAGAGAGTCACAGCATGTAAAGGTTCTTCACTTAATTTAGGTTTTTCTCTGAAACTCAATTTTGCTTGCAGTAGTTTGTGAGCTGGATAGTGTATGGAACAAACACCTGGAAAACCTAAGAATGCATATTGTAAATCATCAGAATTTTGCATTGCCCAATTGAAATAATCATTTTTCAATGGCAAATAGATAACTGAACATTCTTGACCTGCCAAAGTTAACAATCTGGTTCTAGCCTTAATTATAATGTATGCAATCATTTCTAAAACTGAGCAAATGGTCTTTGAAAACCTGTAGGGAGGAAAAACCCATTCCATTATTAACAAAGGATCTTGTTCTGTGGCATCCCACTGGAAAATGAGACCACAAAGCTGCATCTTCTCTCCTAAGATTGCAAGAAAGAAAGGATTTTCAGGAACGCAGCGATGAGCTTGTCTTTTTTGAAGAGCTTCTGTGACTTTGTCGAGAGCAGCACGAGCTTCAGGGGTTAAAGTTCTTGGCGAAGTGATGTCGCAACTTCCTCTCAGCAAATGGAAGAGCAGACTCAGTTCATCATTGGTGATTCCCAGCATCGGTCTGACCCAGTTGATTTCTCCTAGAAGTTGTTGTAACTCTTGTAGGTTGTTGACTCTGGTTCGGATCTGAATTTTCTGTGGTATTATTGTCGTCTTCCATCGTCTTCCATCATCTTCCATCCCAGGTACTTCTAAGGTGAAACTTGTTGAATTTTCGTTGCAGAGATTTCAAGTCCAGCTTTTTGAATTTCAGCAACAACACAGTCGCGAGTTTCTTCCATCTCTTCCTTTCAAAGGACTCCACCCTTAAAGCCAATTTTTCTTTCTCTGTATCTATAGATTGACAAACACCAGAACAACCATGTTTTTGCTTAAGTGAAAAAGAGTTCCCCGGAACCACAATTTCCCGAGTGGAAGCAGCCACCTCAGCCTCCACCCCAGGCCCAACAGAATCCAATTCAGGTTTCAGAGTCCCTGCACAAACAATTTTAGGAAGTACAGTCACTTTTTCATTTCCATCTTTTACACACTTTGTTCCATCCCCCTTACAAGAGTCACATATTTTTACATTAACAGAACAACGCGAAGAAAAGTCCAAAAGAGTCTCATTTTTTCCCAGAGAGAGAGAAGAAAGATTTTGTTCAACAGAGTTCAAAGCAATACTTTCAGCATCTGCAACAACACTTGTAACATTCTCCCATACTCACACAGTCTCCAGTTTACTGGAATTTAATGAGACAGAACCAGAAGCTTTGTTTTCTGAGTCCAAGTTGATCTTATTATTATCAGTTTGTTTAAAACAGTGCTCCAACAGCGCTCTACAAACCGGCATAAGTTCTCTTAAGCTTTCATCTTTTTTGAGAGAGACTAGTTTATAGATTCTCCAGTTTATCTGATCCCAAAAATGAAAAGTAAAAGCAGACTGCAGATTTAAATCTTGCGTATTCGCTTTAACCCAGATAAGTAAGTTTTTAAGCTCAGTTTTTGAAATTTCAGAGTGACCTTTTTCTTGTAACATTGTCTCTAATTGATGAAAAACATCCCATTCAACTTTTGATAAATTCGTTCCCATTTTTGTGTTCTTTTAATAATTGTCTTTTTCGCTATTTTGCCTCCCAACGTCACCCAAGCGCTCTCCCGAGATAAGTTACTTACAATTTTCTTGGCTTCGGCGGGAGAGATGATACAGTGTGCTCCTTGTTAACACTTGGGTCTCCGCAGCTGGTACTTCCACGATTTTTCTTTGTTTTTCTTCTATTCTACGACCTCACACGAGGCACCAATATGCGGGGGACGGGACAGGTATAAGTCCAATAGTGTCAGGAACCCACGCCTTAAAAAAGGAACCCACTAGGTCGCGGCAAAATATCCAAATATGGATAACATGGTAACCAGACCAGTGAAGAGATTTTTGCTTTTATTTCCAGCACATCAGTCTCAAAATACAAAATGGAGACATGACAGCTCACTGATCCACACCAAAAAATGTCTCCTTCAACAGGGCTCATACAGCAATACATAAAATCATCTCAGACTAGAATTCAGCCAATCAGACACAGAAAACACATCTTGACAAGCATTCTATCCAATCTTATAAAACATAGGTAATCGTAGCTAAAACAAAGACTAGTTGATAAGAGACAAAGAACAGAGTTCTATTCATGCTAACCTTCTAAAGATATACATTAAATAACCTTGTTGCCATCCTAAAGCCAATTCTACAGAAGCCTATTGTTATTTGTCACGTCTACTGCTTGGGAAACTTTTCTGCTTGCATGGAAAACTTTTTCTGCTTGCATGGGAAACTTTTCTGCAATGCTAACAAAACTCCAGTCTAAGGCCTACATACTTCTTTGTAACCATTTCTTAAAAATCCTCTAACCTTATGGATTCCAACATTTCCCCCTCTCTGTTTGACCCAGAAGCTTTCATTTTCTTGTCGCTTGCTATTTGCGTTTCATAGCTCTATTGCAAAATTTCTGCTTATTATCTGCTGAAGACCTATTTTCACTTAACTGAAGCATTGCTATATTATGGCACAGCAACTTAATGCTGTGAAGACCCAATCCCTGAAAGAGAGATATGAATCACGTTTGGCAACAGTCACAAGGCATCGTTCAAAAAACTCTGGTCGATTCCAAGGCCTTAATTCAAAACCTTCGTTCATGTCAATACCCTCATCTACTGCTTTCGTGAGATTTCGTACACTCTCTGTGCTTCTACTTCCTAATTCTCCTGCTTGAATGACAAAAACTTCTCGGGCTGTTTTGTTCATCTTTCGCCGAAGACAACAGAGTATACAAGGTGCCACTATCAATATCAGTATTAGAACACCTAATATGTAAAGACCTATCTTGCAAAGTTGCCTTAGCCAAGGTGCAAAACTCCAATTTTGAAACAAATCATCCAACCAGGAACCTCCATCTTCTTTAATTTGGGCTGTCAGATCCTTTAATTTTTGAATGCTTTTGTGAATGGATTCAGAACGATCAGACAAATTCATACAACACAATCCTTCAAATTCCTCACAACCATGTCCTTGTGCCAGTAAAAGAAAATCAATGGCTGCTCTGTTTTGAAGAGTAGCATGTCTAATACTATCAACATCGGTCAACATATCACTGATTGCGGAGGATGTGGCATTAGCTTGTTTGCTCAGCCAACATCCAACTCGATCTAATTGTCTCAATGCCACAGCTGAAGCCAATTGGGGTAGAAATATACCTGCTGAAAGCCTTCTGGCGGCATTCCAAGGCATAAAATCACTCTGACAGTTCTCATCATAATGAGGAACAGCTCTTGTTTTCCTTTGTTTCTTTTTCATCACTGCTTTGGCAGTGGGGGCAATTATGGTAAGCATACCAATGCTACAAGGGCCACCTTCAAGGTGGGCTGGAATGCCTTGCCAACCTCTGTCTCCGCAAATGATCCAATACCCTTTTGGCAATTGCCGTGGATATTGGTCCGTCTCCAGAAACACATCCCAACTGTTTGAAACATTTGCTGCCCTGAGAAGTTTGTTGGACCAAATGTTCCAATTGAAGGAAGGACTGTTTCCATTGTCAATTCCACCTGGTTTACCATTGGATTCTTTTCTGACCAAAGGAAACTCTTTCACTGGCACACCAACCAAACAGGTTGAGAAAGGCTTTTCTGGTTCCGAATTAGACAGGCATATAGTATCCGATCCGGCAGCCTTGGCTAAGGTCACCCAAACACTCGTTTTCGGTTGATCCACAGGCAAATCTGCACGACAAAAAACAATTAAAATCAAGCAAAACAAGTATACCATTTGATTCTGCCCCATCTCTTTCAAGAACTAAGTTTTGGCAGAATTCTTTCTAAACAAAAACAATAACCTAAATTTTCAGCCAAAAATTAGCTTTGTTAAACAAACATTCAGCATTCAATTCGTATACTCATAAATAACATTGGCACAAAATCAGAGTTCATGGGTTCCACCGATGCACAAAGAACGTCAGGCCCAAGAGGCGTCAGGCGAGACCCGGGATCCTTCCATTCGGTCCACGTCTGCGTACTCGCTTCCTCAGTTCTAGGCTCGACAACAGGTTCTGAAGTGCGATACGGTTTGACGTTTTTGGCAGGAACCCACTTAATTCTTCCAGCACCTGTGGAAATAGAAGCATACCCTTTGCCCCACGTTATTAATTGAAACGGGCCTTCCATCTGTCCAGAGTCAGGGTTTCTAATTAGAAGAGGAGGATGTTCTTTCAGTTTTGCCTGTGTGCTATTTGAAAAGTGTCTAAAGATTGGTGGATCTGGTTCTGTACTTGAACTATTTAGAAAATTAAAACCATACAAAGCCTTACTCAGTCTCATCTGTGGGGTGATTTCCGTTCCCCCTCTCTGTTGATCTAATATGCGTTTTAAGGTTTGATGTGTTCTTTCAATGATTGCTTGGCTTGTGGGAGAGTGGGGAATACCAAAAATGTGTCGAACACCCCATTCATTTAAAAATGTGGCCAATTTTTGAGATATGTATGCGGGACCATTGTCAGTTTTTACTTCTTGGGGTATACCCAATGAAGCAAAAGCTTGCAGGAAATGATGACAGGCATGGCTGCCAGTTTCACCTGTGTGAAGGGAAGCAAAAACTGCACCAGAGAACGTGTCTATGGAAACATGAATATTTTTAAATTTACCAAAAGAAGGCTATTTAGTAACACCTGTTTGCCACAACTGTAGGCTTTGTAAGCCTCGGGGGTTGATTGCTCCTGTAGAAACAGGAGGTTGTACCAATTGACAGTCAGGGCAAGTATGAATGATAGCTTTAGCTTGACTTTTAGTGATTTGGAACATTCGCATGAGTGCTTGTGCATTTTGGTGGAAAAAGGCATGACTCAATTTTGCTTGTTCAAAAATATTTGGCAATGTGTTAGAAATGACCATTGTCAGCTTGTCCGCTCTTGCATTTCCTTCCACTAAAAATCCAGGAAGTGAAGAATGCGCCCTAATGTGAGAAACAAAATATGGATTAGTTCTATATTGCAAAGTTATAAAAAGACATGAAAGCCAACGATGTACAGTTTCATTACTAACATCCTTTAAAATGGAACCTTCTATTCTCCTGACTACATTAGCAACATAAGCAGAATCTGTGACCAAATTAAAAGGCTGAGGAAACAGCTGAAAAGCTCAAACTACTGCAGCAAGCTCAACAATTTGAGGGGATCCCTCTACTGTTTGAATATCAGATTCCCAAACATCAGTCTTTTGATTAAACCAAGTCACAACGGACTTGTGGCTTTTACCAGAGCCATCAGTGAAGAGAGTCACAGCATGTAAAGGTTCTTCACTTAATTTAGGTTTTTCTCTGAAACTCAATTTTGCTTGCAGTAGTTTGTGAGCTGGATAGTGTATGGAACAAACACCTGGAAAACCTAAGAATGCATATTGTAAATCATCAGAATTTTGCATTGCCCAATTGAAATAATCATTTTTCAATGGCAAATAGATAACTGAACATTCTTGACCTGCCAAAGTTAACAATCTGGTTCTAGCCTTAATTATAATGTATGCAATCATTTCTAAAACTGAGCAAATGGTCTTTGAAAACCTGTAGGGAGGAAAAACCCATTCCATTATTAACAAAGGATCTTGTTCTGTGGCATCCCACTGGAAAATGAGACCACAAAGCTGCATCTTCTCTCCTAAGATTGCAAGAAAGAAAGGATTTTCAGGAACGCAGCGATGAGCTTGTCTTTTTTGAAGAGCTTCTGTGACTTTGTCGAGAGCAGCACGAGCTTCAGGGGTTAAAGTTCTTGGCGAAGTGATGTCGCAACTTCCTCTCAGCAAATGGAAGAGCAGACTCAGTTCATCATTGGTGATTCCCAGCATCGGTCTGACCCAGTTGATTTCTCCTAGAAGTTGTTGTAACTCTTGTAGGTTGTTGACTCTGGTTCGGATCTGAATTTTCTGTGGTATTATTGTCGTCTTCCATCGTCTTCCATCATCTTCCATCCCAGGTACTTCTAAGGTGAAACTTGTTGAATTTTCGTTGCAGAGATTTCAAGTCCAGCTTTTTGAATTTCAGCAACAACACAGTCGCGAGTTTCTTCCATCTCTTCCTTTCAAAGGACTCCACCCTTAAAGCCAATTTTTCTTTCTCTGTATCTATAGATTGACAAACACCAGAACAACCATGTTTTTGCTTAAGTGAAAAAGAGTTCCCCGGAACCACAATTTCCCGAGTGGAAGCAGCCACCTCAGCCTCCACCCCAGGCCCAACAGAATCCAATTCAGGTTTCAGTGTCCCTGCACAAACAATTTTAGGAAGTACAGTCACTTTTTCATTTCCATCTTTTACACACTTTGTTCCATCCCCCTTACAAGAGTCACATATTTTTACATTAACAGAACAACGCGAAGAAAAGTCCAAAAGAGTCTCATTTTTTCCCAGAGAGAGAGAAGAAAGATTTTGTTCAACAGAGTTCAAAGCAATACTTTCAGCATCTGCAACAACACTTGTAACATTCTCCGATACTCACACAGTCTCCAGTTTACTGGAATTTAATGAGACAGAACCAGAAGCTTTGTTTTCTGAGTCCAAGTTGATCTTATTATTATCAGTTTGTTTAAAACAGTGCTCCAACAGCGCTCTACAAACCGGCATAAGTTCTCTTAAGCTTTCATCTTTTTTGAGAGAGACTAGTTTATAGATTCTCCAGTTTATCTGATCCCAAAAATGAAAAGTAAAAGCAGACTGCAGAGTTAAATCTTGCGTATTCGCTTTAACCCAGATAAGTAAGTTTTTAAGCTCAGTTTTTGAAATTTCAGAGTGACCTTTTTCTTGTAACATTGTCTCTAATTGATGAAAAACATCCCATTCAACTTTTGATAAATTCGTTCCCATTTTTGTGTTCTTTTAATAATTTTCTTTTTCGCTATTTTGCCTCCCAACGTCACCCAAGCGCTCTCCCGAGATAAGTTACTTACAATTTTCTTGGCTTCGGCGGGAGAGATGATACAGTGTGCTCCTTGTTAACACTTGGGTCTCCGCAGCTGGTACTTCCACGATTTTTCTTTGTTTTTCTTCTATTCTACGACCTCACACGAGGCACCAATATGCAGGGGAAGGGACAGGTATAAGTCCAATAGTGTCAGGAACCCACGCCTTAAAAAAGGAACCCACTAGGTCGCGGCAAAATATCCAAATATGGATAACATGGTAACCAGACCAGTGAAGAGATTTTTGCTTTTATTTCCAGCACATCAGTCTCAAAATACAAAATGGAGACATGACAGCTCACTGATCCACACCAAAAAATGTCTCCTTCAACAGGGCTCATACAGCAATACATAAAATCATCTCAGACTAGAATTCAGCCAATCAGACACAGAAAACACATCTTGACAAGCATTCTATCCAATCTTATAAAACATAGGTAATCGTAGCTAAAACAAAGACTAGTTGATAAGAGACAAAGAACAGAGTTCTATTCATGCTAACCTTCTAAAGATATACATTAAATAACCTTGTTGCCATCCTAAAGCCAATTCTACAGAAGCCTATTGTTATTTGTCACGTCTACTGCTTGGGAAACTTTTCTGCTTGCATGGAAAACTTTTTCTGCTTGCATGGGAAACTTTTCTGCAATGCTAACAAAACTCCAGTCTAAGGCCTACATACTTCTTTGTAACCATTTCTTAAAAATCCTCTAACCTTATGGATTCCAACATTTCCCCCTCTCTGTTTGACCCAGAAGCTTTCATTTTCTTGTCGCTTGCTATTTGCGTTTCATAGCTCTATTGCAAAATTTCTGCTTATTATCTGCTGAAGACCTATTTTCACTTAACTGAAGCATTGCTATATTATGGCACAGCAACTTAATGCTGTGAAGACCCAATCCCTGAAAGAGAGATATGAATCACGTTTGGCAACAGTCACAAGGCATCGTTCAAAAAACTCTGGTCGATTCCAAGGCCTTAATTCAAAACCTTCGTTCATGTCAATACCCTCATCTACTGCTTTCGTGAGATTTCGTACACTCTCTGTGCTTCTACTTCCTAATTCTCCTGCTTGAATGACAAAAACTTCTCGGGCTGTTTTGTTCATCATTCGCCGAAGACAACAGAGTATACAAGGTGCCACTATCAATATCAGTATTAGAACACCTAATATGTAAAGACCTATCTTGCAAAGTTGCCTTAGCCAAGGTGCAAAACTCCAATTTTGAAACAAATCATCCAACCAGGAACCTCCATCTTCTTTAATTTGGGCTGTCAGATCCTTTAATTTTTGAATGCTTTTGTGAATGGATTCAGAACGATCAGACAAATTCATACAACACAATCCTTCAAATTCCTCACAACCATGTCCTTGTGCCAGTAAAAGAAAATCAATGGCTGCTCTGTTTTGAAGAGTAGCATGTCTAATACTATCAACATCGGTCAACATATCACTGATTGCGGAGGATGTGGCATTAGCTTGTTTGCTCAGCCAACATCCAACTCGATCTAATTGTCTCAATGCCACAGCTGAAGCCAATTGGGGTAGAAATATACCTGCTGAAAGCCTTCTGGCGGCATTCCAAGGCATAAAATCACTCTGACAGTTCTCATCATAATGAGGAACAGCTCTTGTTTTCCTTTGTTTCTTTTTCATCACTGCTTTGGCAGTGGGGGCAATTATGGTAAGCATACCAATGCTACAAGGGCCACCTTCAAGGTGGGCTGGAATGCCTTGCCAACCTCTGTCTCCGCAAATGATCCAATACCCTTTTGGCAATTGCCGTGGATATTGGTCCGTCTCCAGAAACACATCCCAACTGTTTGAAACATTTGCTGCCCTGAGAAGTTTGTTGGACCAAATGTTCCAATTGAAGGAAGGACTGTTTCCATTGTCAATTCCACCTGGTTTACCATTGGATTCTTTTCTGACCAAAGGAAACTCTTTCACTGGCACACCAACCAAACAGGTTGAGAAAGGCTTTTCTGGTTCCGAATTAGACAGACATATAGTATCCGATCTGGCAGCCTTGGCTAAGGTCACCCAAACATGGTTTTCGGTTGATCCACAGGCAAATCTGCACGACAAAAAACAATTAAAATCAAGCAAAACAAGTATACCATTTGATTCTGCCCCATCTCTTTCAAGAACTAAGTTTTGGCAGAATTCTTTCTAAACAAAAACAATAACCTAAATTTTCAGCCAAAAATTAGCTTTGTTAAACAAACATTCAGCATTCAATTCGTATACTCATAAATAACATTGGCACAAAATCAGAGTTCATGGGTTCCACCGATGCACAAAGAACGTCAGGCCCAAGAGGCGTCAGGCGAGACCCGGGATCCTTCCATTCGGTCCACGTCTGCGTACTCGCTTCCTCAGTTCTAGGCTCGACAACAGGTTCTGAAGTGCGATACGGTTTGACGTTTTTGGCAGGAACCCACTTAATTCTTCCAGCACCTGTGGAAATAGAAGCATACCCTTTGCCCCACGTTATTAATTGAAACGGGCCTTCCATCTGTCCAGAGTCAGGGTTTCTAATTAGAAGAGGAGGATGTTCTTTCAGTTTTGCCTGTGTGCTATTTGAAAAGTGTCTAAAGATTGGTGGATCTGGTTCTGTACTTGAACTATTTAGAAAATTAAAACCATACAAAGCCTTACTCAGTCTCATCTGTGGGGTGATTTCCGTTCCCCCTCTCTGTTGATCTAATATGCGTTTTAAGGTTTGATGTGTCCTTTCAATGATCGCTTGGCTTGTGGGAGAGTGGGGAATACCAAAAATGTGTCGAACACCCCATTCATTTAAAAATGTGGCCAATTTTTGAGATATGTATGCGGGACCATTGTCAGTTTTTACTTCTTGGGGTATACCCAATGAAGCAAAAGCTTGCAGGAAATGATGACAGGCATGGCTGCCAGTTTCACCTGTGTGAAGGGAAGCAAAAACTGCACCAGAGAACGTGTCTATGGAAACATGAATATTTTTAAATTTACCAAAAGAAGGCTATTTAGTAACACCTGTTTGCCACAACTGTAGGCTTTGTAAGCCTCGGGGGTTGATTGCTCCTGTAGAAACAGGAGGTTGTACCAATTGACAGTCAGGGCAAGTATGAATGATAGCTTTAGCTTGACTTTTAGTGATTTGGAACATTCGCATGAGTGCTTGTGCATTTTGGTGGAAAAAGGCATGACTCAATTTGGCTTGTTCAAAAATATTTGGCAATGTGTTAGAAATGACCATTGTCAGCTTGTCCGCTCTTGCATTTCCTTCCACTAAAAATCCAGGAAGTGAAGAATGCGCCCTAATGTGAGAAACAAAATATGGATTAGTTCTATATTGCAAAGTTATAAAAAGACATGAAAGCCAACGATGTAAGTTTCATTACTAACATCCTTTAAAATGGAACCTTCTATTCTCCTGACTACATTAGCAACATAAGCAGAATCTGTGACCAAATTGAAAGGCTGAGGAAACAGCTGAAAAGCTCAAACTACTGCAGCAAGCTCAACAATTTGAGGGGATCCCTCTACTGTTTGAATATCAGATTCCCAAACATCAGTCTTTTGATTAAACCAAGTCACAACGGACTTGTGGCTTTTACCAGAGCCATCAGTGAAGAGAGTCACAGCATGTAAAGGTTCTTCACTTAATTTAGGTTTTTCTCTGAAACTCAATTTTGCTTGCAGTAGTTTGTGAGCTGGATAGTGTATGGAACAAACACCTGGAAAACCTAAGAATGCATATTGTAAATCATCGGAATTTTGCATTGCCCAATTGAAATAATCATTTTTCAATGGCAAATAGATAACTGAACATTCTTGACCTGCCAAAGTTAACAATCTGGTTCTAGCCTTAATTATAATGTATGCAATCATTTCTAAAACTGAGCAAATGGTCTTTGAAAACCTGTAGGGAGGAAAAACCCATTCCATTATTAACAAAGGATCTTGTTCTGTGGCATCCCACTGGAAAATGAGACCACAAAGCTGCATCTTCTCTCCTAAGATTGCAAGAAAGAAAGGATTTTCAGGAACGCAGCGATGAGCTTGTCTTTTTTGAAGAGCTTCTGTGACTTTGTCGAGAGCAGCACGAGCTTCAGGGGTTAAAGTTCTTGGCGAAGTGATGTCGCAACTTCCTCTCAGCAAATGGAAGAGCGGACTCAGTTCATCATTGGTGATTCCCAGCATCGGTCTGACCCAGTTGATTTCTCCTAGAAGTTGTTGTAACTCTTGTAGGTTGTTGACTCTGGTTCGGATCTGAATTTTCTGTGCTATTGTTGTCGTCTTCCATCGTCTTCCATCATCTTCCATCCCAGGTACTTCTAAGGTGAAACTTGTTGAATTTTCGTTGCAGAGATTTCAAGTCCAGCTTTTTGAATTTCAGCAACAACACAGTCGCGAGTTTCTTCCATCATTCCTTTCAAAGGACTCCACCCTTAAAGCCAATTTTTCTTTCTCTGTATCTATAGATTGACAAACACCAGAACAACCATGTTTTTGCTTAACTGAAAAAGAGTTCCCCGGAACCACAATTTCCCGAGTGGAAGAAGCCACCTCAGCCTCCACCCCAGGCCCAACAGAATCCAATTCAGGTTTCAGTGTCCCTGCACAAACAATTTTAGGAAGTACAGTCACTTTTTCATTTCCATCTTTTACACACTTTGTTCCATCCCCCTTACAAGAGTCACATATTTTTACATTAACAGAACAACGCGAAGAAAAGTCCAAAGGAGTCTCATTTTTTCCCAGAGAGAGAGGAGAAAGATTTTGTTCAACAGAGTTCAAAGCAATACTTTCAGCATTTGCAACAACACTTGTAACATTCTCCGATACTCACACAGTCTCCGGTTTACTGGAATTTAATGAGACAGAACCAGAAGCTTTGTTTTCTGAGTCCAAGTTGATCTTATTATTATCAGTTTGTTTAAAACAGTGCTCCAACAGCGCTCTACAAACCGGCATAAGTTCTCTTAAGCTTTCATCTTTTTTGAGAGAGACTAGTTTATAGATTCTCCAGTTTATCTGATCCCAAAAATGAAAAGTAAAAGCAGACTGCAGATTTAAATCTTGCGTATTCGCTTTAACCCAGATAAGTAAGTTTTTAAGCTCAGTTTTTGAAATTTCAGAGTGACCTTTTTCTTGTAACATTGTCTCTAATTGATGAAAAACATCCCATTCAACTTTTGATAAATTCGTTCCCATTTTTGTGTTCTTTTAATAATTGTCTTTTTCGCTATTTTGCCTCCCAACGTCACCCAAGCGCTCTCCCGAGATAAGTTACTTACAATTTTCTTGGCTTCGGCGGGAGAGATGATACAGTGTGCTCCTTGTTAACACTTGGGTCTCCGCAGCTGGTACTTCCACGATTTTTCTTTCTTTTTCTTCTATTCTACGTCCTCACACGAGGCACCAATATGCGGGGGACGGGACAGGTATAAGTCCAATAGTGTCAGGAACCCACGCCTTAAAAAAGGAACCCACTAGGCCGCGGCAAAATATCCAAATATGGATAACATGGTAACCAGACCAGTGAAGAGATTTTTGCTTTTATTTCCAGCACATCAGTCTCAAAATACAAAATGGAGACATGACAGCTCACTGATCCACACCAAAAAATGTCTCCTTCAACAGGGCTCATACAGCAATACATAAAATCATCTCAGACTAGAATTCAGCCAATCAGACACAGAAAACACATCTTGACAAGCATTCTATCCAATCTTATAAAACATAGGTAATCGTAGCTAAAACAAAGACTAGTTGATAAGAGACAAAGAACAGAGTTCTATTCATGCTAACCTTCTAAAGATATACATTAAATAACCTTGTTGCCATCCTAAAGCCAATTCTACAGAAGCCTATTGTTATTTGTCACGTCTACTGCTTGGGAAACTTTTCTGCTTGCATGGAAAACTTTTTCTGCTTGCATGGGAAACTTTTCTGCAATGCTAACAAAACTCCTGTCTAAGGCCTACATACTTCTTTGTAACCATTTCTTAAAAATCCTCTAACCTTATGGATTCCAACATTTCCCCCTCTCTGTTTGACCCAGAAGCTTTCATTTTCTTGTCGCTTGCTATTTGCGTTTCATAGCTCTATTGCAAAATTTCTGCTTATTATCTGCTGAAGACCTATTTTCACTAAACTGAAGCATTGCTATATTACGGCACAGCAACTTAATGCTGTGAAGACCCAATCCCTGAAAGAGAGATATGAATCACGTTTGGCAACAGTCACAAGGCATCGTTCAAAAAACTCTGGTCGATTCCAAGGCCTTAATTCAAAACCTTTGTTCATGTCAATACCCTCATCTACTGCTTTCGTGAGATTTCGTACACTCTCTGTGCTTCTACTTCCTAGTTCTCCTGCTTGAATGACAAAAACTTCTCGGACTGTTTTGTTCATCATTCGCCGAACACAACAGAGTATACAAGGTGCCACTATCAATATCAGTATTAGAACACCTAATATGTAAAGACCTATCTTGCAAAGTTGCCTTAGCCAAGGTGCAAAACTCCAATTTTGAAACAAATCATCCAACCAGGAACCTCCATCTTCTTTAATTTGGGCTGTCAGATCCTTTAATTTTTGAATGCTTTTGTGAATGGATTCAGAACGATCAGACAAATTCATACAACACAATCCTTCAAATTCCTCACAACCATGTCCTTGTGCCAGTAAGAGAAAATCAATGGCTGCTCTGTTTTGAAGAGTAGCATGTCTAATACTATCAACATCGGTCAACATATCACTGATTGCGGAGGATGTGGCATTAGCTTGTTTGCTCAGCCAACATCCAACTCGATCTAATTGTCTCAATGCCACAGCTGAAGCCAATTGGGGTAGAAATATACCTGCTGAAAGCCTTCTGGCGGCATTCCAAGGCATAAAATCACTCTGACAGTTCTCATCATAATGAGGAACAGCTCTTGTTTTCCTTTGTTTCTTTTTCATCACTGCTTTGGCAGTGGGGGCAATTATGGTAAGCATACCAATGCTACAAGGGCCACCTTCAAGGTGGGCTGGAATGCCTTGCCAACCTCTGTCTCCGCAAATGATCCAATACCCTTTTGGCAATTGCCGTGGATATTGGTCCGTCTCCAGAAACACATCCCAACTGTTTGAAACATTTGCTGCCCTGAGAAGTTTGTTGGAACAAATGTTCCAATTGAAGGAAGGACTGTTTCCATTGTCAATTCCACCTGGTTTACCATTGGATTCTTTTCTGACCAAAGGAAACTCTTTCACTGGCACACCAACCAAACAGGTTGAGAAAGGCTTTTCTGGTTCCGAATTAGACAGGCATATAGTATCCGATCCGGCAGCCTTGGCTAAGGTCACCCAAACACTCGTTTTCGGTTGATCCACAGGCAAATCTGCACGACAAAAAACAATTAAAATCAAGCAAAACAAGTATACCATTTGATTCTGCCCCATCTCTTTCAAGAACTAAGTTTTGGCAGAATTCTTTCTAAACAAAAACAATAACCTAAATTTTCAGCCAAAAATTAGCTTTGTTAAACAAACATTCAGCATTCAATTCGTATACTCATAAATAACATTGGCACAAAATCAGAGTTCATGGGTTCCACCGATGCACAAAGAACGTCAGGCACAAGAGGCGTCAGGCGAGACCCGGGATCCTTCCATTCGGTCCACGTCTGCGTACTCGCTTCCTCAGTTCTAGGCTCGACAACAGGTTCTGAAGTGCGATACGGTTTGACGTTTTTGGCAGGAACCCACTTAATTCTTCCAGCACCTGTGGAAATAGAAGCATACCCTTTGCCCCACGTTATTAATTGAAACGGGCCTTCCATCTGTCCAGAGTCAGGGCTTCTAATTAGAAGAGGAGGATGTTCTTTCAGTTTTGCCTGTGTGCTATTTGAAAAGTGTCTAAAGATTGGTGGATCTGGTTCTGTACTTGAACTATTTAGAAAATTAAAACCATACAAAGCCTTACTCAGTCTCATCTGTGGGGTGATTTCCGTTCCCCCTCTCTGTTGATCTAATATGCGTTTTAAGGTTTGATGTGTTCTTTCAATGATTGCTTGGCTTGTGGGAGAGTGGGGAATACCAAAAATGTGTCGAACACCCCATTCATTTAAAAATGTGGCCAATTTTTGAGATATGTATGCGGGACCATTGTCAGTTTTTACTTCTTGGGGTATACCCAATGAAGCAAAAGCTTGCAGGAAATGATGACAGGCATGGCTGCCAGTTTCACCTGTGTGAAGGGAAGCAAAAACTGCACCAGAGAACGTGTCTATGGAAACATGAATATTTTTAAATTTACCAAAAGAAGGCTATTTAGTAACACCTGTTTGCCACAACTGTAGGCTTTGTAAGCCTCGGGGGTTGATTGCTCCTGTAGAAACAGGAGGTTGTACCAATTGACAGTCAGGGCAAGTATGAATGATAGCTTTAGCTTGACTTTTAGTGATTTGGAACATTCGCATGAGTGCTTGTGCATTTTGGTGGAAAAAGGCATGACTCAATTTTGCTTGTTCAAAAATATTTGGCAATGTGTTAGAAATGACCATTGTCAGCTTGTCCGCTCTTGCATTTCCTTCCACTAAAAATCCAGGAAGTGAAGAATGCGCCCTAATGTGAGAAACAAAATATGGATTAGTTCTATATTGCAAAGTTATAAAAAGACATGAAAGCCAACGATGTAAGTTTCATTACTAACATCCTTTAAAATGGAACCTTCTATTCTCCTGACTACATTAGCAACATAAGCAGAATCTGTGACCAAATTAAAAGGCTGAGGAAACAGCTGAAAAGCTCAAACTACTGCAGCAAGCTCAACAATTTGAGGGGATCCCTCTACTGTTTGAATATCAGATTCCCAAACATCAGTCTTTTGATTAAACCAAGTCACAACGGACTTGTGGCTTTTACCAGAGCCATCAGTGAAGAGAGTCACAGCATGTAAAGGTTCTTCACTTAATTTAGGTTTTTCTCTGAAACTCAATTTTGCTTGCAGTAGTTTGTGAGCTGGATAGTGTATGGAACAAACACCTGGAAAACCTAAGAATGCATATTGTAAATCATCAGAATTTTGCATTGCCCAATTGAAATAATCATTTTTCAATGGCAAATAGATAACTGAACATTCTTGACCTGCCAAAGTTAACAATCTGGTTCTAGCCTTAATTATAATGTATGCAATCATTTCTAAAACTGAGCAAATGGTCTTTGAAAACCTGTAGGGAGGAAAAACCCATTCCATTATTAACAAAGGATCTTGTTCTGTGGCATCCCACTGGAAAATGAGACCACAAAGCTGCATCTTCTCTCCTAAGATTGCAAGAAAGAAAGGATTTTCAGGAACGCAGCGATGAGCTTGTCTTTTTTGAAGAGCTTCTGTGACTTTGTCGAGAGCAGCACGAGCTTCAGGGGTTAAAGTTCTTGGCGAAGTGATGTCGCAACTTCCTCTCAGCAAATGGAAGAGCGGACTCAGTTCATCATTGGTGATTCCCAGCATCGGTCTGACCCAGTTGATTTCTCCTAGAAGTTGTTGTAACTCTTGTAGGTTGTTGACTCTGGTTCGGATCTGAATTTTCTGTGGTATTATTGTCGTCTTCCATCGTCTTCCATCATCTTCCATCCCAGGTACTTCTAAGGTGAAACTTGTTGAATTTTCGTTGCAGAGATTTCAAGTCCAGCTTTTTGAATTTCAGCAACAACACAGTCGCGAGTTTCTTCCATCTCTTCCTTTCAAAGGACTCCACCCTTAAAGCCAATTTTTCTTTCTCTGTATCTATAGATTGACAAACACCAGAACAACCATGTTTTTGCTTAAGTGAAAAAGAGTTCCCCGGAACCACAATTTCCCGAGTGGAAGAAGCCACCTCAGCCTCCACCCCAGGCCCAACAGAATCCAATTCAGGTTTCAGTGTCCCTGCACAAACAATTTTAGGAAGTACAGTCACTTTTTCATTTCCATCTTTTACACACTTTGTTCCATCCCCCTTACAAGAGTCACATATTTTTACATTAACAGAACAACGCGAAGAAAAGTCCAAAGGAGTCTCATTTTTTCCCAGAGAGAGAGGAGAAAGATTTTGTTCAACAGAGTTCAAAGCAATACTTTCAGCATTTGCAACAACACTTGTAACATTCTCCGATACTCACACAGTCTCCGGTTTACTGGAATTTAATGAGACAGAACCAGAAGCTTTGTTTTCTGAGTCCAAGTTGATCTTATTATTATCAGTTTGTTTAAAACAGTGCTCCAACAGCGCTCTACAAACCGGCATAAGTTCTCTTAAGCTTTCATCTTTTTTGAGAGAGACTAGTTTATAGATTCTCCAGTTTATCTGATCCCAAAAATGAAAAGTAAAAGCAGACTGCAGATTTAAATCTTGCGTATTCGCTTTAACCCAGATAAGTAAGTTTTTAAGCTCAGTTTTTGAAATTTCAGAGTGACCTTTTTCTTGTAACATTGTCTCTAATTGATGAAAAACATCCCATTCAACTTTTGATAAATTCGTTCCCATTTCTGTGTTCTTTTAATAATTTTCTTTTTCGCTATTTTGCCTCCCAACGTCACCCAAGCGCTCTCCCGAGATAAGTTACTTACAATTTTCTTGGCTTCGGCGGGAGAGATGATACAGTGTGCTCCTTGTTAACACTTGGGTCTCCGCAGCTGGTACTTCCACGATTTTTCTTTGTTTTTCTTCTATTCTACGTCCTCACACGAGGCACCAATATGCGGGGGACGGGACAGGTATAAGTCCAATAGTGTCAGGTGCCCACGCCTTAAAAAAGGAACCCACTAGGTCGCGGTAAAATATCCAAATATGGATAACATGGTAACCAGACCAGTGAAGAGATTTTTGCTTTTATTTCCAGCACATCAGTCTCAAAATACAAAATGGAGACATGACAGCTCACTGATCCACACCAAAAAATGTCTCCTTCAACAGGGCTCATACAGCAATACATAAAATCATCTCAGACTAGAATTCAGCCAATCAGACACAGAAAACACATCTTGACAAGCATTCTATCCAATCTTATAAAACATAGGTAATCGTAGCTAAAACAAAGACTAGTTGATAAGAGACAAAGAACAGAGTTCTATTCATGCTAACCTTCTAAAGATATACATTAAATAACCTTGTTGCCATCCTAAAGCCAATTCTACAGAAGCCTATTGTTATTTGTCACGTCTACTGCTTGGGAAACTTTTCTGCTTGCATGGAAAACTTTTTCTGCTTGCATGGGAAACTTTTCTGCAATGCTAACAAAACTCCTGTCTAAGGCCTACATACTTCTTTGTAACCATTTCTTAAAAATCCTCTAACCTTATGGATTCCAACATTTCCCCCTCTCTGTTTGACCCAGAAGCTTTCATTTTCTTGTCGCTTGCTATTTGCGTTTCATAGCTCTATTGCAAAATTTCTGCTTATTATCTGCTGAAGACCTATTTTCACTAAACTGAAGCATTGCTATATTACGGCACAGCAACTTAATGCTGTGAAGACCCAATCCCTGAAAGAGAGATATGAATCACGTTTGGCAACAGTCACAAGGCATCGTTCAAAAAACTCTGGTCGATTCCAAGGCCTTAATTCAAAACCTTTGTTCATGTCAATACCCTCATCTACTGCTTTCGTGAGATTTCATACACTCTCTGTGCTTCTACTTCCTAGTTCTCCTGCTTGAATGACAAAAACTTCTCGGACTGTTTTGTTCATCATTCGCCGAACACAACAGAGTATACAAGGTGCCACTATCAATATCAGTATTAGAACACCTAATATGTAAAGACCTATCTTGCAAAGTTGCCTTAGCCAAGGTGCAAAACTCCAATTTGGAAACAAATCATCCAACCAGGAACCTCCATCTTCTTTAATTTGGGCTGTCAGATCCTTTAATTTTTGAATGCTTTTGTGAATGGATTCAGAACGATCAGACAAATTCATACAACACAATCCTTCAAATTCCTCACAACCATGTCCTTGTGCCAGTAAGAGAAAATCAATGGCTGCTCTGTTTTGAAGAGTAGCATGTCTAATACTATCAACATCGGTCAACATATCACTGATTGCGGAGGATGTGGCATTAGCTTGTTTGCTCAGCCAACATCCAACTCGATCTAATTGTCTCAATGCCACAGCTGAAGCCAATTGGGGTAGAAATATACCTGCTGAAACCCTTCTGGCGGCATTCCAAGGCATAAAATCACTCTGACAGTTCTCATCATAATGAGGAACAGCTCTTGTTTTCCTTTGTTTCTTTTTCATCACTGCTTTGGCAGTGGGGGCAATTATGGTAAGCATACCAATGCTACAAGGGCCACCTTCAAGGTGGGCTGGAATGCCTTGCCAACCTCTGTCTCCGCAAATGATCCAATACCCTTTTGGCAATTGCCGTGGATATTGGTCCGTCTCCAGAAACACATCCCAACTGTTTGAAACATTTGCTGCCCTGAGAAGTTTGTTGGAACAAATGTTCCAATTGAAGGAAGGACTGTTTCCATTGTCAATTCCACCTGGTTTACCATTGGATTCTTTTCTGACCAAAGGAAACTCTTTCACTGGCACACCAACCAAACAGGTTGAGAAAGGCTTTTCTGGTTCCGAATTAGACAGGCATATAGTATCCGATCCGGCAGCCTTGGCTAAGGTCACCCAAACACTCGTTTTCGGTTGATCCACAGGCAAATCTGCACGACAAAAAACAATTAAAATCAAGCAAAACAAGTATACCATTTGATTCTGCCCCATCTCTTTCAAGAACTAAGTTTTGGCAGAATTCTTTCTAAACAAAAACAATAACCTAAATTTTCAGCCAAAAATTAGCTTTGTTAAACAAACATTCAGCATTCAATTCGTATACTCATAAATAACATTGGCACAAAATCAGAGTTCATG